>NW_009259593.1:1955542-1978965 GCF_000687185.1 Egretta garzetta
GCGGGAGAACCGCGGGCGGCCGCGTGCCTGTGCCCGGCCGCGGGTGCGCAGGCGTCGGCACGGGAACGCTTTCCGTTTGCTGTTCCTTTTACCATCTCTCCCTCTCTAGTACTGTCTCTCGTTCCTGTGGTGATTTTGGCAGCTGGACAAAACTACTAGTCAGCGGCAAGCTCTTAATTTCATTAAGATCATAGAATCACAGACTCGTTTAGGTTGGAAAAGACCTTTAAGATGATCAAATCCAACCATTACCCTAGCCCTGCCATCCCACTAAACCCTGTCCCTAAGCACCTCATCTGCCCGGCTTTTGAATACCTCCAGTGATGGGGACTCTAGCCCTTCCCCAGGCAGCCCGTTCCAAAGCTTGACAACCCCTTCAGTGAAGAAATTTTGTAACATTTTACAGTATCTCTTAAAATCCCTTTAGCCTCAAGGACCAGAAGAGGCCAAAGCCTTTGTAAATGCCTTCCTGAAGCGTAGCATGCCAAAAAAGAAAGATGAAGCTATCCAGGATATACTAACCCGGAAAGCTGTAGTTCTTCAGCATTATTCCAAAAACAAGACAAAGCAAAAGAGGAAGAAAACAAAAGGCTTTACTGCTAAGCAACGGCGAGAAATGCGTCTTTTTGAAATTGAACCCGAACAGCAAAGGTAAGGTCTTAAATATTTCCTTTGTGTAGTAAAAGTGGGAAATACATTAAAAGTATGTAAAAGCAGCAGCACATGCACGCAGATATAACCCTTCTGTATGTAAAGTCAGTCTGAGCCACTGTTTGTGACATTTCACCATGAGAAAGCAATTATTTTGTCTGTATAGTAGGAAAATTAATTTCTGTCTGTTACTGGTACTCTTCCCTTTTGTGTAGCTAAATAGAACGAGATATTGAAGCCAAATACAGTCACCTCTGATTTCAGTTTTTAAAGCCTGTGACTAGAGTGTCAAAATTTTGCATCAGGCTCCTCAAACTGCACATTGAACAAAGACCCTGCTGTTGCTAACATGAAATGGGAGGTACAGGAGTAGAAATCTCTTCAGTCTTCGCCACATCCTCTAACACACATCACCGTTTGGGCTGACAGAGAGGAGCATATTTAGCTTGCACTTTTTTTATAAAAGCAAACCTGTTGCTTGGAGCGGCTTATGAGAGCAGATTACAGAATTATAAATGTTCATTTTAACAACTTCCTTGTAAATGTGGATTACTGCCATAATCAAGCAATAGATTTTTTGATTATTAAGTTCTTGTATAATACTACTTGTCTTTTTACTGCAGATACACAATCTTTCTACCACTACACGAACTCTGGAAACAGTATATCAGAGACCTGTGTCACGGACTTAAACCAGATGCGTAAGTTGAGATATGCTAAAGTTAGTGTGGGTTTGATTTAGTAGATATTTACAGAGGTTTACGAGTTAATGCTTCAAACATCGTAGCTACTCAGTAAGTATATATACTATTTCTGTAAGCTTTGGCCATGATTTCAATACTTGTTGTCACACTTTGTAAACCTAACTTCCCATATAATTTTCTTTCCCTCTTCTCTGATCCCACCCTCCTCTTCAAGGCAACCGCATATGATTCAGGGCAAACTGCTAAAAGCTGATCTCCACGGAGCTATTGTTACAGGTACTCTTTTGTTTTCTTTTACAAAATAATCTGAAGTTCATTAGACACTCCTATATTTCAGGTGCTTATTGTTAAATTCTTTTTAGTATCATCAACTCTAGAATCACACAGTTGGGATCTTATGTCGATGGATTCTTCCTCTACTTACTTCTCAACTGCTCTTGAAAATCCTGGCATTAGTTGCAAAGACTAACTGCAAGTTTCACCAGTGACTGCTGTAATTGCATTATTTCGGAATATTGCAAACCAGTTTTTAAAATCATGAGGCAACTGTAGAAGAGCAAATAAACTGCCTGCATCTGAAACTTTCTAACCCATGCATATTTGTTCTTTCAGTCACAAAATCGAAGTGCCCCTCTTATGTTGGGATAACAGGAATCATTCTACAGGAATTTAAACATGTCTTCAAAATTATCACTAAAGAGGACAAATTAAAAGGTATAAGACGGGGGGAGGATTCTGTGCTTCTCACAATTTGAACAATCAGAAATTGCTTAAACACACTATTCATCTTACACGTCTGAGTACATTGTTTTATACCAGTGCCTTTAGTTCTTTGCATAGAGCGGCAGAAGCAATGTCTTTACTGACCACGTGACAGCCCAGTATCTTACTGAGAAAGCCTCATTAGCAATGAGCAATCATAAAAAAAATAAATGCATTTCCAGCAAACCCAGAGTGATTATGCACATGGCTCATCATCTGATTCACATTAGCTGTCCTCTGCAACACTTAGTCATCTTTCAAGGAGCATGCAGTAACTTTAGCAATTCAAGTTTAATTTTTGGTTATTTTTCTTCTCTTGCTAAAGCATAAAAACCTTGCAATGTGGCAAACCTGAAGTCTACATGTGACTAATCTCCCCTGATATGTCAGTATCCTTTCATAACTTTCATTAATTTCTTTCCTTTTGCATTTTCAGTTGTTCCCAAACTTAACAACGTATTTAGCTTGGAGATTGATGGATTCACTTCCTATATCTATGGAAGCAAGTTCCAGCTCAGAGCAAGTGAGCGATCTGCAAAAAAGTTCAAGTTGAAAGGAACTATTGACCTCTGAATTCACGGAAAATCAGAAGTACTAATAGAAGTGTCTGCTGGTTTCCTGCAGTTTAAAGACCAGGTTTTTCTGGCAGATTAAATAGCTATGTGAAATTTTTCTAAAGCATTTCTTCTTACTGAAGAATGACTAGTTATCTGCTGTCTCTCAGACTGCTGGAATTTGTTACATGTTTGTTTTGTTATTTGTATATAACATTCTGGTTTTTATTAAACTTACATGATAAATTTTGATTACCTGACTTCTGTTTCAATTTATAATCCTATATTTGCACAATGAAAATTATATCACGTAACTCTGATAAATGTTGTTCTTGCCTTCTCTGTAAACTGGGCTCCATCTGCCTATTACAAGCTTATAATGAGACTGTAGGTGATGACAACTGCTCTTCTATAATCATTGTTTCTGCGCCAACATCAACATCTCTGCCTGGTGCAAGTATATGCAAGTAAGTTATTTCAACTGATAGGCTTTACCTTGAGTTATCTCCTTCCCTGGGGCTAATATTGTTACTGATTGCATGTTTAGTGTGTTTATATTTTCACTCATATGAATGTTATACAGCCCTGCAAGCTGTTTGCTTACCAGGTACTTACTAATAACATACTACTTTAAGGTTAAATCACGTATGTCTATATTAGTAAACACATGTCATCATACCAGAGTGCAGGCAACACAACCCATCACGTAAGAGGGAAGTACTTGAAGGTAGAAATTCCAAGACGGAAGTGACACCCACTCAATCTTGTAATTCAATTACTCTCCAAATTGCTTTATGAATATTTAACCTCTATTCATAGAGCTTTACTCTAGCCTATTTTTATATTTAGACAGGGTGTCTATGTTAAACATTTTAAAAATTACTTTTTTTCTTATTAAAATACACGTTACATACACCTACTTCCTTTCTGGGCCTGTTGCTGGGAGGCGTTACAGGAGAGCAGCATCTCTCTGGCATAATCCCCCAGATGCAGACCAGATTCAGCATCACTGAACCAGGCTCTAATCAGTTGAAATCACAGCATGGGCAATACCTGTTTCGAGAACAGACTGCTTCTCTGCCCCTTTGAAGTCAGGAAATAAAGCAGTTGATAGGGAAGTAAATCTTTGTTGCAATTACATTAAGTACTGCCCTTGAGATGGGGAAAACAGTGGTTTTGCACGAGATGTATATTTTATACAAGGAAATCACAGAATCATTTAGGTTGGAAAAGACCTTTAAGATCATTCAGTCCAACCATAAACCGAACACTGCCAAGTCCACCACTGAACCATATCCTTAAGCACCGCATCATACTTCCAGGGACAGGGACTCAACCACTTCCCTGGGCAGCCTGTTCAGTGCTTGACAACCCTTTCAGTGAAGAAATTTTTCCCAATATCCAACCTAAACCTCCCCTGGTGCAACTTGAGGCCATTGCCTCTTGTCCTATCGCTTGTTACTTGGGAGGAGAGACCAACACCCACCTCACCACAACCTCTGTCAGGTAGCTGTAGAGAGCAATAAGGTCTCCCCTGAGCCCCTCTTCCTCCAGGCTAACAACCCCAGTTCCCTCAGCCACTCCTGATAAGACTTGTGCTCAAGACCCCTCACCAGCTTCATTGCCCATCTGTGGACACACTCCAGCACCTCAACATCTTTCTTGTAGTGAGGAACCCAAAACTGAACACAGTATTTGAGGTGCAGTCTCACCAGTGCCAAGTATAGGGGCATGATCGCTTCCCTAGGCCTAGGCCTGCTGGCCACTCTATTTCTGATACAAGCCAGGATATTGGCCCTCTTAGTCACCTGGGCACACTGCTGGCTCATATTCAGCCATCTGTTGACCAACACTCCCAGGTCCTTTTCTGCCAGGCAGCTTCCCAGCCACCCTCACCCAAGCCTGTAGCGTTGCATGGCGTTGTTGTGACCCAAGTGCAAGACCCGGCACTGAGCTTCACTGAACTTCATACAGTTGGCCTCAGCCCATCAATCCAGCCTGTCCCAGATCCCTCTGTAGAGCCTTCCTACCCTCCAGCAGATCAACACTCATGCCCAACCTTGTATATCTGTGAAGCAAGAACAAGATGTGTTAAAGTTGTTAGACCCAATTTAAATCCCCTGGTTTCCTGTGAGAGGCCAGAAGGAAAAACAAAGTGGTAGAAAGCATAAATCATAGCAGAAACTTTCTTTTCAGGACAATGACCTAATTTTAATTTTGCTCATAGCCTTCAGTGTAACATCTAATTAAGACATCTGTTAAATGCCTATAATATTAAATTAATAGGGGGAAGCTAATAGAACTTTATTGGCATAGTCCAGTTAATTAACATTAAGAGCTTTTAATGGATGTCTTAAATAGACATCATTAATGGGAATGCCATACAAATTGGCATTAGACACAATCATGTTTCACTGTGCTGTGAAGGACATGCCATATTCTACCATATGGACACAGAGATGAACATGATACAACTTCCCATAGCTACTGGCATTTCCATTTTTTAAGCTATTTCAGCAACCCAAACCAGACAAACGCTGCCTAGCAGTCCCTTTCGATAAATAATAGCAAGGCATTCATTATTTACAGTGAAGAGTGCTGAGATGATGTTCAAAGGTCTCCTCAAGGTAATCACACGCTAGTAGCACATGAAGACAGATGACAAATGAAGAATAACAAGAGAGCTGAACAGCCAACGCATTCAAGACACCTTTACTGCACTTGGTAAATCACCTGAAGAGGCCTTTTTGTAATGACTCGGTGAAGTGTTCCAAACAGCCCCCATAAATCACTTAAGCTAAATCACTCCCGCAGACCGCTGGTATCACCATCTACCCATCAGCTCCTTGAACCAAACCCCTGTCCCATCTGCTTTCTCCAGAACACAGCTCTGTGTTCATCTTTCACTAGAACACATTAAACTCCCCATTGCTTGTGAAGGAACTTCCTTAGAAACTGGGTAATGTAAAATGACTGCTCACCAGTCCTCCCCGGCTGATTCATGACCATTCACTATCTCTTCATTAGCCGAGACAGTAAATACTTAATGGATTTAATATTAGAAAATTGGAGAACTAATCACAGCTGTCTCTAATATGCCTCTTCTTTCCCATGTTCAATTCTGAATTGCATGCAGCAGACACATTTTTCAATTTCTACACCTAAACTCTCACTAAAGAAAAGGCTAACCAGGGAATAACAAACAACATTGAACAATATACTTACTACATTACACACATTTCTGCTTTCCTATTACTATGTATATGTAATATATGTAAAGACACTTATATTTATAACCCATCTGAACTGAAGCAATTGTAAACGATCCAGTTACTGAATTTTGAACGTTTAAGCAAGAATGGGAAAAACAAACAAAACCCCCCGATGCTTTCTGTTTGAAACCTCACAATAATTCATTGTAGGAAATGCCTGAAATTAAAGCCAACTCACATCCAAGAAAACACACAGACTCTTCTATTTGAGGGCTTTTTTTATACTTCCTCTAAAAGATGCATTAGACAACAATACAACGGAAACCCCCCAAATCCTCCTGGGACTCTTCTTGGGAAACTCATATTAAATCACTGAAATCACAGAAGCACATAGCTGACGTTAACTCTATACATTCAAGCCACACAATTTTTTAGAGAACCATAAGAGAGCATAAAATTCTGATCTGGACCAGAGCCTTTTTTAATGAATTCTCAAGTCCTGGACAAGTTCGTCCCTCTTGCAGACTCTCCCCGTCCATTTTAGTATTTCAGATCTGGGAGGACTTTTGTCAATGCCAGAGGTTAGAAATCAATTCTAAGCCTCTTATAACTTTTTACCAAGCAACTCTTGGAACAGTAGCACATAGGCCTTAATAAGTAGCTGCATTCTGCAAAGAAGTCCTGGCAAGGGCAACCAGTATTTTTCACTAGAACAATGCACCTATTGAACTGCAAAAGAAAAGGAGAGGATATGGCTATGCCAGGCTGATATGATCTGGAAAAGGAAGCTTGTTCTGAGGTGTGTACATGAAAGGTAGGCAAACCTGGCTTAGCTATTTTCACCATAATTTGCAAATCATAGGTTTAGAAATCTTAACTGGAAAACACTGGTGGTGTTTTTTAACCGGAAAAAAAAAACAAAAAAATGGCATGGGGTGAGAAAGAGTAAGAAAAAACAGCGAGTTGGAGTTCAGACTGAATAGCAAAGGGAAGGAGAATCAGTTCGCTAGGGGAAACAAATCCTGCGGAGAAAAGCTGCAGGTATTCATTTGTGTGACACTGGTAATTCTGTACATTGTCTGAAAGCTTCCACTTTTCTAGGGAAAAAGTGACTCCAATTTTGCTACAGACTGCATGTGTCACACTAGCCAATTGGGGGCTATTGGTCCTTCTCCACATCAGCACTTTTTCTTTACTTCCAAATAAAGTTTTTATAAAAGATTTAGAAATAACCTTTAACACTCTACAAATAAATATGAAGCAGTCCTTGAGAAGTGAACAAAAGCCACAGCATACCATCTAAAAAATACCAAAATTTTTCACTTTCCAAGTAAAATGGGCATTTGGTAGCGTGACTGGGAAACGCTTAGCTTGCGACAGCAGCCCAGGCCAATACTCTGCCAGATGTTTCTGTTGGTGTGCACATGCAAAAGAACCAGCACACACCACAGAGCTACTGACAGGTTTGCCATCAAATAGCTCGTAACTCCTTTCTTAAACAGCATCTTTTGCCTCATATAACCAGAACAGTTAACTTATTTTTTCTACACCCCCTTCTACTCCTTTTAAAACTCACTTAAAACACAGCTGGGATGTCAGGCAGGACCCACTGTACTACGTTAGACCTGAGACACCATCTCGCTCCCTGCATCAGCAGCATATTTTCAGGAAACAGGAACAGCATCTTCTCAAAACCAGGATGGCACTGCTTCTATCCAAAGAGGGCGATTCCTCAGCCCCTTACCCATTTCCCAGTTACAAGTCCCAAAGACATACATAGACATGTTTTCTAACTAACAAAAAGTTCTGTTAGCCCCATCACTCCTGCTGCAGTCACTAACACCTTCACACTGAATAGCTAATTCCTAGCTCCTGCTGTTCATATTCCTCCCTCACCACACACTACAATTTCCCAAATTAATCTCCCTTTGCCTCCGCAGTGACCTTACCATAGGTGACACAAGGCTTCACCAGTCCATGAGCTCTCTTTTCTGGCTCCAACAGTCCCATCTTCTTCAGCCTATGCACCATGTGACGTTTGAGCAGTACGGGCAGGGTAGAATATCCCCAATAGCCAGTAGCAGCTATATCAGGCTGGTCTCCTGGACCACCACAACTGAAGCAAATGCCCAGTTGGCCTCTTTGGCAAAATACCAAAACTCCAAACAAGCTCTCTTGATATGAAAAACACCTGAGTACTTTGAAAGACCAACCCTTGTCAGCTGTGCCTCTTACCCCAGCTGTACTGCCTTCTTGCAGCCAAGGTGAGCTCGTTAGCACACGGGGTGCCTTGGCGAGTAAAGCACGTTAGTTAAGCATATAACAAATACTTACCTTCATTCATCTTGTTAGGCAAACAAACAATGCATTTACAAAACTTGTCATACTACAACATTCACCAGACCATGGTCCTATGTACCAGGTCAAATTATACGTCAACACCAGCCAATTCCATGGAATTTCACAGAGGTTTGGCCCACCTTTGTCTCATGTTCCCTTTCCTTAATTCTGTCATTCTTACGGTAACTAACTCCAATTCTGAGTCACCTTCCCTACATGTGATGAAAATGTATCATTTTGGTAAGGCAGAAATCTCCCTCTGTGTACTGGCTTAATTAAATTAACAGGTAAATGTGAAAAATAGAGGATCAAGCATCCACTGCTGCTGAGGAGCAGTTACATCTGGCAAACACAAACTCCTGGGCTGCAGAACAAACAATACCTGGCACTCTACCTACAGACAGGTTTCGACACCTAGCTCTGCATACTCTGCCTGTTGGACAGGGTACGGAGAACTACAGAGAACCCACCAACATTTAATACTGAATTAAGAGCTCTCCCTGTTAAGAGAGTACTCTGCTGCTTTCTATCACTGTATTAGTCAGATAAGGTATAGTACTTTATAACCATTAAGAGGACAAAAAAAATGAGTATACAGTTGCCTAAAATAATGTAACTGATAGCTTTGAACCAGAAAGAAAAAGGCACAACCTAAACTTTATGGTCTATCCTGCCCTGCTCCCCTGCCTGTTTTTAGGCTATTACTTTTTAAAATTCTGCTAGGAACTATTCCCATAGGGCCTAACTATTGCCAAACAACACTGGTATAAAACATGTTGTTTTCATATACTTTCAGGCACTGACCAATCTTCTAATAACCATCACCTTCTATAGGCAGCTGAACAAGCATGTTAAAGATTTGCAGTATAGGCCTGTTAATAGAAATCTCTTCCTGGTGTATTAGCTCATAAATTCAGCCTCATTTCTTTCAGCTCTCAGAACAAGCTCCTAGCCTCATGACATATGTGTGTACTTTTGACTGAGATACTAATCTTAAAATATACAAAAAGATATAACAATATAGTTAGAACATTAATTATAATAGTCACATAATATTTTCTGGGAAGTATGATACTAACAGAAATGCCACAGGACTTTGGCTTGACCTCACAAATTTTAAATCAATAACCAAAACTGAATATAAAAGCTAAAGTCCTCACATGCTTGCTAAAGGCAAAAGTTAAGACTTCAAAAACAAAACCTCAAGCATGACTGCACTCACTTGTCTGGCAATCAGGGCTTCTCAGCTGAGCCATGTGGCTCCAGGGCCCCAGACTTGTAACAGAATGCTTAGGGAAACACGCTCGTGGTGTACCTGAGGCCAGCTGCCAGCACAGGCCTCGGACTACAAGCGCCTTGGCCATACTCTAGTGTACACACAGTATCAGCCTCAAAATGGACTCCACTTAATAGCACTGTTATTCTGGGAGGGAGGGAAAAATAGAATTATGCACTTCTTGTAAATGTTAAAATAATCCCATAAATCTGTATAAAATGAATTTTCTCTCGTGAAATTGTCTGCAACACTCTGCCATGCATACTCTTCCTCTAAAGGATTATTTCAAAATTATGGACTCAGAAATGTTCAGCTGGATAGTTCTTGGGTGGCTGAGGTGCTCACTGAAGAATTTAAATGATGTAATAGCTATTGAACACCCCATTATATGGCTGCCTAATTAATGTAAATGATAGTTATGTCTCACTCACAGAGGGTTATTTTACACGGAGGAAAATCTACTCACTGCCACAGTAGCCATTTCGATAGTTTTTATAGGAGCAGTTGCATTATGGCTTCATTGAGTAAAAGGTAAGTAGCCATCCTAAATAATGAAGATTGAAGGTTTAATAGTCCCAATAAAGAATCCTGCAGGTTTTTTATTTCAAAAATTAGAGTTTGATTGCAAGTGTATGATAATGAGAGGGAAAAGAGCACTGGCATGTGGAATCCTTCTGCAGCCCAGGCTCCTTGGGAACTTCCATTTCTTCTGAGCAGAAATACAGAAGAATAAGGACAGAAAAAAAGAAAATAAGCTCTTCTTTACTTTTCATGACAGCATGTCCAAGCCCCCAGCCTCTCACTGTGGCAACATTTCAGTGGATAAGGATATGCTGGATTGTGCCTGTTATACTTAGAAGGCTGACATTACTGGAACAGCTGCATATGGCTGATCGCATACACACAAATACCCGCAAATAACACAGAGAGCCCAACTTAGACCCATTTGAGTGATGATATGCAAACATAAGCCAGCCTTGCAAGCTTGTCTCAGAATCGTAGCCTATTACAGCAATTCTTTGTTGCAAGGCAATAGTCAAGGGACTCGGCATTTCTGTTACGAGACCCTATTTCCAAGGTTATGTATCAAAGATTATAACAGCTATAAAAATTCAAATGAGATTTAAAACTTGGCATGAGCATTCTCACTTGGGATCTAGTATTTTTTCAGCAAATCTTTGCAGGAAAACCTAAAAGTTTACTTGTTCCACTTGTTATTTTAGGTCTCTATTGCTACATAATTCTCAATCTAGATTCTTATGCGTTCCCCATTGCGGTACCCAAGTAATCTCTTTTCACAGCTGCATTTTCAGAATGGCAGTTCGGAGCTAGGACAATTGATTTGACATTTGTTTCTCCAAACAGCAAACTTCCAAGAAGGGTTTTAAAAGAACTTCTGTTCCAAGGCAGCCACTTTTTTCAGTAATAAAGAACCACATGTGTTTTAGCAAGTAAAAAGTGGCAACAACATTAACCTGAATTATGGTAACAATGACTACAAAACAAGCTGGCTGGGGATTTGCAAGCACAATCTCCAGATGTCTCCAAAAGATCGGATTTATCAAACACACTCCAGGCAGGATTTGTCGTGGGCTTGTACTTCCTAATAAAAGAGGTCTGTAGTATTTATTTACTGTTGGTGTCAGCGAAAGGTGCTACCTCTGTGACATGCTTCAGAAAGGTGAGTATATCCCTTTAGAATAATACACAGGATACGGAGGGAGCCACAGACCCTAGAAATCAAAGCTTGGAATCACCAATGAAGTGAAAAAGGATGAAGCTGAAGGCTCAATATGGGGGGGGGAAGATTGTAGGAATTGGAGGCAGCCTCAAGAGGAAAACTCCAGGTAGTGCCAAGGGGAAGTCAAATACACTCTGGCTGCAGGGACAGGCTAGAAATGCTAAATGCAAGCCATGGAGGATGCAATCTTATTATATCAACTGTGGCCATTTAAAATGCTTCCCTCCTTGGGGGGCCTTAAGAGCACCACACTGAAAAGTAAAGGCTAGTTCTACCTCTGGTTTTGATCCACAGCCTTGCTGCTGAGGCCATGATGAGAAACACTGACTAGTGCTTAGTTTAGGGATGATTTTTGTGATATAATTCCCTGCTATACAGGAGCTGCAATGACACAAACCCCCTCTTTCCAAGCAGGTCTCCACACAACCCTCCCCACGGATAAGTGCTGCATACAAATAACTCATCCCTCGTGTTAGTGGAAGACTAGCACAAGTACGGGCAGAAGCAGTGGGGCCATTAAATTTATGTTCCCTCACCTTCACTCTCACATGCCAGAAGTTCTGCCATGAAGTAGTTTGGTCTGAAAACTGATGCTTCATACAAAGAATATATGGTCCCTTATATCCTAGGTTCAATATCCAGGGAAACAAAAAGAGAGACATATTTACATATGCACAGAAGTAAAATAAGTAAAACACATGATCCACATTTTCCATTTTGCATTCACTCTGCAATACCTCTTATTTGCACTGACTCATGAACAACAGCTTTAGGACAGCACTGCATCAAGATAATTACTTCTGTTTAAAACAAATGAGTTACTAAGGTGAACAGATTGAGTAATCAAGCTCAATTAAGCATGCGCAATATGCACTGTAACAACATTCACTCTTTGGTGAAGTGATAAAACAGCTTTATTTTCTTTTGACTTCTGGCAGTCTACCTCAAAGAACCGTTCATTCCTACTTCTACCCACCTAGAGTTTCTGTGAAGATGTATCATGAATTTTAGCTACTTTGCCAAAGATGTTGTTGGGTAGGGGTAAAACAAAGAAAAACATCCTACAGCTACAAGCAGGAGACAATATTAGCACCTACACAGGCATCAGGCTTCGCTGGTACAGTCCACACTCTGATCAAACATTGTTTTCCTGTAGGAAAGCAGAGAGCAGCGTCACGCTTTGCAAGACAAGCCACTTTTGGGGCTTATCAGAATGTTTCAAAAGGCAGTTTTCTTTCCATGCAGCAGAATGGTTTGTAGCTTCAGGAAAACCACATTAATAATTTGTGGCTTGGCTCTGAAGCACAGATATTTTAATTTATTGTTGTTGTTGCTGCCAACATAAAAACACTACAGAAGTCTCACCTCCTTCTAGGCCCAAAGCAACACATTTTATTTTGGTACCAGAAGATGGAGCCCCATGCTCACAGTTTTAAGGTGGTTTTTTTTTTTTTTTTTTTTTCTCTGTTCTGACAGAAAAACCACCCATGAAGCAGACAGTGCCTAGAAACTGCTCCCTTACCTTATATGAACTTGCCTTTTTACTGCATCTATGTGTACTGCTAATCTGGTGCACTCGTTACCCTGTCAGCTGCCTTTCTCAGATGTTTCCATAACAACTGAATTTTCCTTACTGCAAATATATTTTCTGAATTGCCTACCATGTCAAAATGAAATCAGGAAGCAAAACCAAACTAAGCCAGGCATTTCCAACTGCTAAAACATCACACTTTTCATTTCCTTCATGAAAGGATATACTCTTAAAGGAAGTCATACATGTCCCAGAACCATTAATGTAAGACGCTCTATTCCTCATCTTGTTAAAAGGCTAAATAAATGTAGATATAATACCATTTTTACTCTGTGTCCTAAAGCTTAAAAATGTGTGCTCAGAGGAGAGAACAGGCTAGGTTTGTACTCTGCAAACCCTTCAGCACTGCTGCAGTCACTCAGAGTAAGCCACACATTTGATGCGACTGAGGCATGCCTTTGCCCACCCCAGCAGTACACTGCTGCCCAGCGTGACTGGCTGCCACAAGGTAGGGCACAGTTGGTTTTTATCACTCTGCTGAAGGCCAATAAACCCCCTGTTCTCCTTCAAAACCTACTTGCCAAAAGAAACCCACACAAAACCAACCCCGCAACAGTGGGAGATGCTCTACCACGGCTGCTCCCTCAGGCGCTGCTCAGGGCAGCTCCCATCCACTGCCCTGCAGATGCATCCAGGCTGCAGCAGTGCCAGTGGCAGCTGCCCCACAGGCAGGGCAGGCAAGGAGCATTGCTGACCCCTCGCAGCCCCATGTTGAGCAGCAGGACAGGGCCGGTCAAGTCTGACAGCAAGTCTGCTAAACCCTGCCCCTTAGCCAATGGGTTTGTCCTACTGCATGCAGCTACCTCCACGATACATTAACATGAAAAGACCCTTTGTAAAATGACATACATCTGAGGGGAAGAGAAACTCTTCACTAAAGGTATTAAAGCCTATTAGGGCTTTCCTTTGTTGGCTGCTTGCTCCGTGTCAGCTGTACGAGCTGCCAGTCCTAGAGAGTCAGATCAAAGCAAGAAAATGGCATTCCTAATAATGCCAGCAGAGATCTTTCAGGTAAAACTGTTTATTGTCCAAGAACATTGTCAGGTCCTTTCATGTCCTTTCCTGGCCTGGCAATGTCCCAAGTTACTACAGAACTATTTTAAATACACAGACTTAATTATTCTTTTTGCCACTCTTTCAGACTGATCTCGGGCAGCAGAAGCAGGTTACTAGTTTTACTCTCATTCATTTCCTTAGTACAATGCCATAACCTCTTTATAACAAATCCTCCACCACAACAATTAACATCTGTCTAATGGGACATTAAAAAAGAAGTCAGCAAAACATTCTAGCAAAGTGGTTCACCAAACAAAAACTAATTTATTTTTTACAAAATCTAAATATGGGACAAAGCACACTGCCTGTATAACCCTGAATGCTGCAACCTGCTTTCAGCAGTAGATATTCCCATGTGGCTTCAGCTCCCACCAGTCCTTGGGGAACCACCGTCTGATGGGGAAAACCAGAAGGGTGTGTGTAGCACTGAGTGGAGCCCACAGCGGGCAAGATTGACACAAGCGTCATCCTCTATCCAGAGTTTCTAGGTACCACAAGAAGGCTTCAGCACTGGGAACAACTAGAGTAATAGTTACTAGTAGTTCTCAGCTTTTATTTAAAAAATTGTACTTGCAAGCTTATCTCCACCATTTAAAGGCACTCTCAGTGACAAATCTTAGGAAAACGTCATACCGACCCTTTTCCCCCCCCTTTTTACTTCAGTGCTGTGGCCAGAAGCCCAATTACAGCTTTGGTTGCCAGGATTTCTGAGCAGTGTCTCTAGCACTCCCTGTATGATTTTTGGACAATCACTTAAAAATCTGGGTTTGCTTCCTTTGCCTGTAATATATGAACAATACTCAAAGTCCTCAGGGGAGCACTACATTTGGGAATCACTTCAGGGCTATGAAAGCACTCCATAAAGACGTAAGGGAGCTGTGACAGAACAACCCCTCAACATCAACAAAAAGGACTTTCACATTCCTCCCACCCGCAATCTGGGTTCCTTGCAGAGAAGCCACAGTTGTAGCAGTGACCCCAGTCAAACTGCAGGAGGTGGAGACATCTCAGCCATGCACCCAGTGCAGGCAGAGGTCAGCTGTGCAGCAAAAAACCACCAGAAGTGGCTGTACTGTGCATCTACCAGCCTTAATCCGCATTATACTACAAAACCCACAAAGGACACCCGGGCAGCACTTGTATAGTATGCTAGATGTATCCCAAATACGTCACCTGCACTGTTCATGCTCCCTCTGTTCAGAGAGAAATGGAAATCCCAGACAGAAATGCAGGATTCCTATTGAAGATCTGCACTGAAACGACAGCAAGCTGAGGAAACCTCCAAGAGGAAGAAGAAAAGGCCACGCTATTGATTGACTATTGTGTCTGCAAGATGGACGAGAATTTGAACTCCTTTGTAAGGAGACCAAACATATCACTTAATAAAAACAAGGCATCCTACAATGAACCTCTCTTTCCCATATTTATTCCTCTCTAAACACAGCAGTGCACAGATTATAGGAAATGGTTTTACATTTAACTTCAACCCCAAGTGGTAAAGAAACGGATTGTATCTCACAATGTAAATTTGCATCTACCATCATTTAATGGATGTTTTATACATGCTATGTACTACTGTGTTTTTATGGAAAGGCAAAAAAATTACTTGGAAATTTGTTTTTAATTAAGCAATAAGGCTCAATGGGGTACTGCTATCATGCAATAAAACCACTCCTGGGGTGTTGTGAGGCATTTGGTCCAGATGAGTGCTTCAAATCACCCCCAGATTGTGATTAGATGATTACTCCCTGGAGTTAATATTAGATGGTTCTCTCTAGAGTTGTCTTATTGCTATTATAAAAAGTCTTCAACATGGGGAAACTAAGTAGCTTTTGTGCTTGAAGAAGATGAAGTTCGCAGTTTCGACTGTTGAGTGGCTGGCTGAGCTGTGTGGGTCCCATAGATCAATTCACCTATTTAGCATGCGTGAAAGATCATCTCAGTGCATTTCTTTGACCCAAACAGTTTTACAGTTAAGTGGCTTTCTTTTTTCTAGGAGATGGAAGCATATAAAGAGCAAACAACTCCAAAATAAAGCAATCCCAAGACAAGGCACTGAGGAATTTGATTCTGAGATATGTATTACTGGCTTTATCTTTTTGTAGGGAATAATGAATCTTAATCGCTATTATGCTAATTGTATTAATGAAGGCTAATGCATGCAGTAGTGGTAAGAGATTCTCCCAAGTTGGGTGCATGAGGAGGTACACACCCCGAGGCTTTTGTGGGGGCTCCCAAGCTAGCGAATTCAAACAGCCTAAATGGTACAGAGCCAAATTGTGGTGCCCTCCCCTGCTTCCCCCCAGCTGCTCTTCAGGGTGGAGGTTAGAGAAGAAATACTGCATTCTGAAAAAAAGAGAAAAAAAGAAAAAAAAAAAACACAACCAGGAAACAGAAGAAAGCTTCCTGCGTATTTCAGTATACCAGTAAGAGAGAAATCTCAGGAAAACATTAACTCTTGTAGGTCCCTTCCACTCCCAAAAAGGCAGGATGGTAGCACACACACAGACAATTTCTGCATAGCTTGAACTAACGTACAGACCAGAATCCTCAACTCCTCTTTCAGAAGTCATAGAATCATAGAATCATAGAATGTTTAGGGTTGGAAGGGACCACTAGTGGTCATCTAGTCCAACCCCCCTGCAGTGAGCAGGGACGCTGCTATCTAGATCAGATTGCTCAGAGCCCCATCCAACCTGGCCTTGAATGTTCCCAGGGATGGGGCCTCCACTACCTCTCTGGGCAACCTGTTCCAGTGTTTTACCACCCTCATTGTAAAAAATTTCTTCCTTACCTCTAGCCTGAACCTACCCTGTTCTAGTTTAAAACCATTTCCCCTTGTCCTAACACAGCTGGCCCTATGAAAAAGACGTTCCCCATCTTTCCTATAGGCCCCCTTTAGGTACTGGAAGGCCGCAATCAGGTCTCCCCGTAGCCTCCTTTTCTCCAGGCTGAACAAGCCCAACTCTCTCAGCCTGTCCTCATAGGAGAGGTGCTCCAGCCCTCGGATCATTTTTGTAGCCCTCCTCTGGACCCGTTCCAACAGTTCCATGTCCTTCTTGTGCTGAGGGCTCCAGAGCTGGACGCAGTACTCCAGGTGAGGTCTCACCAGAGCTGAGTAGAGGGGCAGAATCCCCCCCCCCGCCCTGCTAGCCACACTCCTCCTGATGCAGCCCAGAGTACGGTTGGCCTTCTGGGCTGCCAGCGCACATTGCTGGCTCATGTCTAGCTTTTCATCCATCAGTACCCCCAGGTCCCTCTCGGCAGGGCTGCTCTCGATCCTTTCTTCCCCCAGCCTGTATTGATACTGGGGGTTACCCCAACCCAGGTGCAGGACCTTGCACTTGGCCTTGGACTCTACCAAAACATACCTGGGGTGGAAAGCAGGAGTTGAGAACTGACGGAACTGGAGCAGATTAGAGAACATGGGCCAGAAGAGAAGCTGGACAGATGGACAAATGGCAAACTGGCCCAAGACAACTGTAATACAGTTCCCACCAGAGCCAAGCTTAGAGGCTCCCCGCTGTTGATGACCTGCAAACCTGGTGTGTGTGTGTGCACACACACTACAATTTGCTGTTACGACCAGAATCGCTGCAGCTTGACTATTCTATGCTTCAAGTCATGTTGGTGAACCTGTGGTTGTCTCAGAGTACAATAGGTGGGTGTTTTAATTATACATATAGTTTGCTTTTTTAAACGTAGCAAGTTACAAACTAATTCATGGAAACTTCTAAATACAGCGTTAAAAAGATGGCAAGATCAAGTTCTCAGAGTTCAGAAAGACAGAATAACTCTCTGTATGAATGGATCTATATGAAAAAATCATCTATCCCATTGGTGAGCCTCTAGCCCCCTCATTTATTACTCACCTTCTAGCTGATAAGGCTGCAATCCCTAGTCCTCTGTGTTCAGTTCAAGATCATTCCAGAGCAGGTCTGTCTGGTCAATCAAATGAAACAGAGGCCCTGTAGAAAAAATGTGCAAGATCACGCCATTAAAGACTGCATCATACTACATCCACACAAGTGGAGCCAATTCATGTTCAACAGACAACCAAGCTCAAGCCTAGTGTTTCTTAAAGCCGTTGAGTACCTCAGCCTTCTCCTCATCTGCTGCTACCAGCCTGCCAGTCTTGCTCATCAGTGGGGGTACACTTTCTTTAACCATCCTTTTCCGGCTGATATACCTGTAGAAGTCCCTCAACAGCCCACCACACACCTCCTATTACACAAAATCCCTCTGGTTTCTCATGCTGGCAGTAATTTTTACACTTCACAAATTCAGGTATGATCCTTCATACATCCTCTGCACCCCACCCTATGTCACATCTCATACTCTGCACAGCCCAGGCAGCAATAAACTCTCTAAAAGCCAATAAACCTCTTCCACATGGTAAGAAATCCCCATAATTCCTCCTTCAGCTCAGCAACTCTCCATTTAAAGATCCAGCATGCCAATGGATGGGGATCCCAGCCAAGCTGAGATTTGCTCTCTTGGTTTCCAGGATGTCAGCAGAACACCTTGAAAAAACCTACACTGCCTTTCTGTTTTCCCTTATGTTTGAAGTACACGAAAGGAAACAAGGATTTCTTTTTTTTTTTTTCCTTCCCCTTTCACAGAGCTCTCTGCAATATGCACTCGATGTATAAAAGTTCCCCAGGCAATCGCAGCAGATGCCTTCCTGCACAAAAGGTACTGATGTGGGGCAAGGCACAGGTCCCTTACAAAGAGATGATTTTTCCTTTCTGAGCAACACACACACTCAGCCTGGGCAGCACTTCCAAAGGAAAGAGACCAAAGCACGTTCTTCGCATGAGTAGAAACTATATCCATGGGCAAAGCAGGGTTTATGAATGAAACTTTCATGTGTCTGACTAATCAGTCAATCATAGGTGAACATATTCACATCTTTTTAAATTAACTGATGATTATCATACTCTTGTTCCCTGTGCTTTTTCCCCACTATAATATTTGAAATGCTTAACCTACCTAAGTTTAGTGTTTGAAATACCTAATTGTTCACCATGATTTATCTTGTGCAATGAAAGCACACTCTGAATACAAGATCACTGTTTAAATAGAAAAGCAATAGAAAGGAAAGAGTTCAGATAAAGAATAT
Source organism: Egretta garzetta (assembly GCF_000687185.1). Lineage (NCBI taxonomy): Eukaryota > Metazoa > Chordata > Aves > Pelecaniformes > Ardeidae > Egretta > Egretta garzetta. Next base: position 1,974,552 of record NW_009259593.1, read on the forward strand.
GCACAGAAAGATGCTATTCCTGAAGGAAGGCTGAGCTTAAAAGATCCAGTACTCTCTCACAGCATGCTGCAAAATGCTTTCAGCAGCTTTTTTAGACACATCTCTTTTTCTACATTAATTTCTTATGTTTTCCCTCTAATATTACACCCCTCTCTGAGCTGAATACCTGCACCTTCTCACAGTTCTGTCATTTCATACTCTCTTACCTCACCTCTTTCTCACCTTCCCCTTTCATATTTTGACTAGAACCTGTTCCCATTACTGGGAACACTACTCAGAAATAGTGGTCTGGCAGCATGTCAAAACATACTGTTTGTAAATGTGTACTCACCTGTCCTGCTCCTCAGAAGAGAACAAACTCCTGAGCTTCTCCTGTTGTATGTCCCTGTACTGGCCTCTTGGGTGTAACCTGGAGACTCAAGTGACCAACCCACTTGATCAATCCACTCAGAAAAGGAACGTGAACCTCATGCTGTTAAAGATCAAAGAAAGCATCAGTTAGTGATACAATCTGAAAAAAATGAGACTAGGTAACATGAATTTAAAAGAAAAAAAAAAAAATTTCCACTGAAACAATGCAACTCCTTCCTTGCTTGGACCTGCTCATTTTTTAGCTACAAAATGCCCTTGCTACCTTCAACCCAACAGCCCACTTGGGAGAAGCTGCAGAGCTGTCATGGGGCACACGGTGTAGATGTTCCAGGAGGCAGGGAAAGAGTTGCCAGTGTGGGACAGTGGGGGTGTTTCTGCACCGCAAGGCAAGGCGTGTCCACAGTCCTGGCAGCAGCAGCTTCCCACTCACCACTTCAGTGTGCCCTCCTGACACCCACTACGCTCCTGCACACTCTCTGCTTGACCCCACGAGCGTAACCCAATGTATTTGGTTTGCTCATGGGTTTACGTTTCATCACCTCTCCTGCTCACAGTATACTCTGTTATGCAGAACGGTACACACTGATGACATAAAGAACATTTCAGTGACAAAACACCTTGAGTATTTTACAGTTAAGGATGGGATATAAATGGAACTACATATTACACAGTGATCCAAAACAGAAATTAAAACTCTTTATGAAGCTTTGGATTATATCTTCTAACCACTTGTGTGACTACAGTTACACACCACTGTGAAGAGAACAAGCCATTAAAACCAAAACTGGCTTAGTGGGGAAACTCCTAGTATTTCTCTTCACCACTGCTATTTATCACTGAAAATTAAGAAGGAATAAGCAAAATACCTTATGCCTTCACAGCACCGAGATCCACAAACAACTGCCAGAGCTAAACGCAAACACCAGAATACAGCCTAAAGATACCATGGGTTTGAAAACCTTCTCATAGTGCTGACAACCACACAGGAGAACACACCCCCTTCTTTCTTTTTCTTAGAACCCAACCAAAAGCAAATAATTATTATGTATTTATACACAGCATTTAGATTTAGCCTCTGCTGTGTACCTGCTTGGTCACTGTTGGTTGTTCCAAGACTTCAGTTCCAACTCTACCTAAAGGCCATACACAGCACTGCACACGTGACCAGAACAGGCCTGAAGGTCTGAGCAGGGAAGGGTAACGCATAGCAAACACAAAGGCTCTTACAATGCAAACTTGCAACTTTAGAATCTGCAAGCATGAGTGGTTTTGTGCTCCTTGCTACACAACAGCTTTTGCAATGATCACTGAGATTTCTGAGCTGGGACATGACCCTGTGATGAGGCACATGGGGCTATGAGTCAGGAGCTCCGGGGGCTGTTCCTCAGCCTCCCAAGTGATTCACTCTGAGCCAGAGCCTGTTGCTGCTGAAAACAGTAGCAAATAACCCACTATTCCTATTTCAGTGATCAAGCTGCTTATGACCATCTGTAACTCTCCAAGCTTCAGTTCTACTCTCTGTGAGGAGGGTACAAACCTTCACAGTTATTAGAATTTATGCTGCGCTTCAAGATCCTTAAAGTGCTGCATGCATCCAAAGCATAGAAATGCCATTTGAAAAACAAAAGCCCATTGAGTGTCTATTGCTTCCTTATGTGAAAGGCAGGGGAGCAAACAGATCTCAAGGTTGATTTCAGGAATACTTCCACTACTCTGACAATCAATTCTGCATCCAGGCTCCTAGGAACAACTCAAAAAGTGGGTAATTTCCCGCACGTGGGCTGACAGAAGTCCCGAGGACACAATAACCCTCTGAAAAGAGTTTGTCTGGCAGTGGTTTCAACGCACATGGACTAGTGGTATTTCAGAAATTGACGTTCTGCAGTTTGTCTGTACTGACAAAGCTGAGCAGGGCTCTGATTTCTGCACTGTCAGACATGGAAGCACCTCATTTCTAAAGCACGCAAATGATGCTGGTAGGGCTTCAGAGACAGAAATCAATCACAGCAGTTCATACATTTCTAAAATAGGCTGATTACTGAATCCATCGGGAGCCAGATCAGACAAACGTTCATCCCTCCATGCACACTGCTCTCTTACAGAGCACAGGACAGAGGTTATTCATGCTCACAAGTAACCCATATAATGAGCACACGTCGACTTATTCACTCAGTAAGTAATAGGAGTATTCCAAGCTCAGTTCAATAAAATCTCCATAGCTAAAAGCTGTCTTGTCCACTGATGAAATGCTCCTTGTACTCAATTAGTTAAAACCACTGTCTATTCTATGATCACAATGGGATCCTAACATCCCAAAGTGAATATCAACATTGAGTTTTATTCAAAATAATTTTATCAAATGCCTTTTCTTTTTTTTAAACATGCACTGAACATACACTGAGCTCAGAATTTAACAGATGTTTTTGTTACTATTATAATCTAGTCTTTTCCTGCCGGCTGTTGTTGTAATTTTGCCACTAGAAGATAATAAAAAGACATTTTCTCCCCTGCAGAGCTTACCTTTGGCTGACTCAGCTGAGCAGCTGCAGTTTCCTTTACTTGCTTTGAAATTATCGCATCCCAGTTGGGCAAGGTATTTCTGCTACTGAGAAACAAGTGGTTTTGGAGAAAATGCCAGAGGCAATAGATCAGATAATGCAACTGGAGCAAGGTAAAGAGAGTTTAAAAGCTGGTAATTTGGGCTGCAGCTTTTTCAAGTGGTCCCCCAAATTTTTCATTTTTACAGCCAGGAAAAATGAGCTCCTGAGCCTGCCTATCAAATAGCTCTTACTGGTTAAACTCTGAGTTTGTATCTCAATAAGGCATTCAAAGAAGGATGTAACAGCTTCCAAAACAACCAACCAACAGAAAGTCAGCTCTCAAGTGCAACTGGTCAATACTGACTGCACATGTACCTCACGTGCTTCCCTCACCTCAGGCACCAGTTGCCTGAGCACACTTCCACTTCTGACCGCAAAAGGAGAAAGTAGAAACAACCTTCAAATCCCAGGCTGTTTGGCTAATCTAATGCTACGTGTGACCGACATGCAATGATTACCACCCAGGTGAGCCTACTGAGAAACAACAAGAAAAATAAATCAAAGTACTACATCTCAGTGATGAAGACTGTGATTAGGATAACATGAGAGCAAATTCAGAATAATTTTAGCATATAGGGGAAAAAAAACATTTTAAGAGTACTAATCTATGGCTGGTTAGATCTGAATTATTCTAGGAGCTAAGACAAAGCTGACATATTTAGTTCTGTATAACTGTATATGTACAGTTAACTTTATGTAAAAAATCATTTTGTTGAGGATTAATTTCTAAGCTGGGCAAATCTAGAAGATTGCTTGCAAGGCAGCCAGGATGGAGACAGCTGGTGTCCAGGCTCAACACAAAACAGCTCCCAGTTGTGAGAACTGGTCTGCGAAGGCTCTGCCCCTCCTTCCACTGACAGCCTACTCAGTCCTGCTACCCCCCCAGGGACAGAAAAGACCCCACACTAAAGCCCTAGCAATAACCTGAAAATCACTGCTCAGCCCAGCAGCTTGCCCTCTGTGGTAGCTCTCTTCTCCCAGGTTCTCAAAAGTCTGTTGGCGACTTGAGGGCCCTCTCTGTAACCCTCCCTCAAGCACTGCCAGGGAGCCACGTACTGCCACTAACTAGGCCCAAGCCCTCATTCATTTGCTTGGCTGACACAGAGCATGAAGAAATAAGGTCTTGTGGAAACTCTCATGACTGCCCAAGCACTTGAGCTCTAAAGCACACCACCAGCTTCCCAGCCCACATTATTATTACCAAAGAAAACGAAAACCTGGGAAAAAAAAAAAACATTTCTAATACCTTGACAGGTCCATCAGTTCCCATTAAAAATGGAAAAGCTATTACAGAAAGTGAGCAAGCACCTGAATTATAGATCAGCACGGGCCCGGGCAGCTCGGGGTTGTTTTACAGCGCCAGGCGAGGACCAAAGCTCAGCTCAAGCACGCCTCCGGCCCGGGGCGCCGTGGGCAGGTGTGGAGGGAGGCCCACGGCCGTG
>NW_009259593.1:1979584-1988612 GCF_000687185.1 Egretta garzetta
GCAGTGCCGTGCTGCCGGGGCAGCGCCCTGACGCCCGTGCGCGGCCCCAGCGCCCGCTAGAGCGGCGATTTATTTTTTTTTAGAAGGGACTCTTAAAGTTACCAAGTTTGTCCGTGTACCAGAACCGCAGAAACTGATCCCGTTGCAGAGCTGTAAGAGGAGCCCCCCACTTTTGGCCATCCATCTCCTCTAAGAGGCACATGGGCTTTCAGGCACTGGGAGAGATGGAGAATTCCTCTCTTCCCCTGGCGATTACCCGCCGTCACCGGCAAGCCTGCCTGTGTCGTGTGTCATGAGCACTTGCCCAGCCGGAGCCTGCAAGGGGTGGCCTGACCGAACGCTGTTACGTTAGCCCTATCGGCTCCGGGTCCAGCACCTGAGGGTTCCTTATGGAGGTCTCTTCCCTGTGGCCACTCGCCAGGTTGATGGCGATGAGCGGCAGAGTGGGGAGCTGGAGGTGCACGTGGGGTACCGCCTCGCCGCACCGCCCGAGGATGCGTGCGTGGACAGAGAGCAGGGGAGAGGGAGGGGGTGAGACTCTTTATCGAGTTTCAGGTTTTCCTTCCTTCTGTACAAAGCTGCTTGGACGCCTCTGAGCCTTGGGTGGCGCGTGCAAGAGCCACAACTGAGCTCGGGCTACCAGCTGCTGGTTTTGCTAGCCTCAGTCTGAGCCCCTCAAATGCCACCGCTCAGCTGTCTCCGCGCTCTGGCCCTGCATGCCAAAAGCCCTGGGCATGCCAAGGAGCAGCAGCAAGCAGCTCAGTAACTCGGCTAGTCCATAACCACAGGGACTGGTGGTGTTTCTCAATCAAAGCCCTAACGTGACAGTTATTCCCAAAGCATACATGTACTGAATCGGGGTCCTCATGAGCACAGCTGGAGGGGGGTTGCCAGACCCTGCTCCCCTTGCCCCCAGTCGCCAAGTATTGACAGCATGCTAGAGGCAAGCTGAAATCCCCTCGGGCAGGAAAAGGAGAGGAATTATGTTTTTCTTGCTCTAAATGCCTGCTCTGCATAAAAGGTGGCTGCGTCCTGCTTACTGTGCTTGGTGAGGAAGAGCTTATGCCAGCCCTAACTCCAGGAGAGAGACTTCTCAGCTGAGCAAAGCAGAAAGAGGGAGTGAGAGCGAGCTGCAGAGAGATGAGGCTCAGGGCATTTTCTGCTGGCAGACCCCAGCAGTCGTATCTGCTCTCAGCATGCCGATACTCATCCCTTGCATGTGGTATGCGCGAGGTATGCAACGAATACCAAGACTGTCAGTTCTGTTTGACAGCAAGAGCAGAAGAATCAGGTAGAACAGCTCACTACATTGCTACGTCTAAGCCATAGATACATACAGACTTGAAAAACATACCCCAGACTCGCTGACCCAGGAGCTTAAGTTGAAATGCTTTGTCTGGCATGCATCAACATGGCTGTTTATAATCACGAGTGAACAAGCCCTCATTGTTTAAAGATGTGGCTTGCTTACTTCTGGAGCTGAGTGCAGAAAAAAAACAGGTTTATTTTTCTTTTGAATATCTGTCATATTCAATGCGTTATATATTTACTGCATAATGTTTGGTCACATGGAGAACAAACAGATCTTGACCAAAACAACCCCAAACTTTGCCATGCCAGAAACTCCTGTGAAAAGTATCACGCCAGTAAAGTGCATCTTCCCCCCACCCTTGTTTCAATTGTGTAACCCTCTGCTGCACACGGTGCTCGTGCATGTGTCTCACTTGGTAATAAGCACTGTGACCCTGCTGGCCTGACAGAGCAAATTTGAACAAACAGGAAAAAAAAATGTTTACCTCATTTTTATCTCATTGCTGTTGTACCAAAGGGGGAGGCTCCCAATAAAAGAGACCACAGTACTACTCATCAGCTGTCTTCCTTTACCAAATTCACATAGTCATTCCATTCCAAAGCCAAACTGAGTATTATTTGCAGGAAGTCACAATATTAACGTGAAATCAGTTTGTGTGTGGTTACTCAAGCTGAGTGCTATCTAGAGCTCAGGGCAGGACTGACCTCGCGTGTGGTGGGATGGGGGGAGTCACCCACTGCAGGTGGTTTTTCTCCGCCCCCCAGCTGAAAAGGGAGCGCATAGAGGGATAGAGATAGTTGTCCAAGTCTAAAGACAGGCGGTGTGAATCCCACCCCTCCTACTTTTTTTTACTGCTCGGTGTGTGTATGTGCTGTTCTCCAGTTATTGACACCTGAGGGGAGGGAAATGGAAGAAAAACGCTCTGCTTTTGCTTTCCTGGGAAAAATCCTTCAGGAAACACCCTTTAGTCTTAGCAGGGAAGATTTTCCCAGAACAGAATTAGCTTTTCTTTGGTTAACTCGTGGCATTTTAACTAGGTAACAATCCAGATGGTGGAGGAATAAGGACAACCCTGCAGGTAGAAGTGTGATGTGTAATGAGAGCTCATCACGTCGCAGGATTGTGTCCATCCCCTGTCCAGCCCCTTTAATGGTTGGACTTGATGATCTTAAAGGTCTTTTCCAACCTAAACAATTCTACGATTCTCCCTTTGCTCCACGCAGCAAGTCCAAGAGCTTTCTGGCCCATTCAGGGGCCCAAATCAATACAACAGCTAAAGCTTTCATGGCAGCAGGGCTTGCACTCCTCTTTGCAAATGAGCTTATGTTTCCTGGCTCTTTGCAGGCATGGTCTTTTAACTCTGACAAAACATTTTCATTTCCTCTGGGATCTGGTACACAGAGGTCCCTAGAAACAGAGTCGTGTCAAGTACCATACTTGCTTGAGAGGTTGGACTATGCTTCTAAAATACATTAAAATAAAAGAAGCAGGCGAAGAGCTGGGGCTCCATAACCCAGAAACATGAGGAAGTGAGACTGGTAGGAGCAGGATTAACTGCTTTGGTTTATCCCACTGGGTGTTGCTGGTGCCAAAAATTCTTGACGGTATTTTGTTGCGTTCACAGTCTTTCCACACCAAAATTCCCGAGCTGTAATTTCAGTTTTTCTTCTTCCTTTATTATTTTGTGTGCTCATGTTGCTATTTCACTCAAAAGCTCCTCATCCAAAGATTTGTGTGGAGGAAAGCCCAAGAGACCGAGATAGGTGAGATTCTGAGAATTCATAGTCAGGGAGTTTGGTGTTCAGTTGTGGACCATCATTTTCCCTGCCTATTTGTTCTTGAGCCTAATTTGTGTATTGAAGAGGGAGAGAAAAAAACCACATGCTGCATTGTTGTAACTCAGAATAGATTTGAACATATGTCCTGCAGCAGAGCAGCTCCCTTCCATGCACAGGTCCACTCGGGCTGACAGATCAAGGAGGGGAATGGAGCCTTTCTCTTCTCCTGACGGCAAGTAAGAAATCCCTTCACACAACTTCGGCATGTCCCTGCTGAAATGGCAGGTTGGTTGGGGCGTTACTTCAGCCGCTGCTGATGGTGTCAGGCCCTGGGATTCCCCCCATCTGGCTGCAGCACGGCCCCCGGTCAGAGCATTGCAGTTAATTGTAAATTGCCCTCCACGCTGGAGAACAGACACGTAAGGGGAGATGCTTAACGCTGTCCAACTCCATCTAATCCATTCTGGCGCTTCGAGGCCCTGAAGATACAAGTCCTTCCAGAAGGAAGTTGGAGGTCTCAGGATCCTCCCTCTAATTTGGGAGAGACCCTGGGTTTGTCCTCTTGAAGTACCTGGTCAGCTTGCGTTCACCTTACCACGCTGGTATCGAGATGATCCCAACAACTCTTGGGAAGTAACTCTTGCCATGGAGCAGACAGGGACGCCACACTGGTGTTCTTGCAGGCTTGGACAAGGCCCCAGCTGCTGAAGGTGCTGTCTTCATGGGAGCAAGAAATCCCCATGCTGGCTGTCACAGAAGCCAGCTCTTCAGGAGCACCTTGATGAAAGCTGTTTCTGCAGGGCAGGTCTCTGGGGCTAAACCAGCATCTTAGCTTTGCGCAGGACACCCCAGCCTGCTCTAGATCAGAAAATTCTGGGATCTTAGAGGCATTGACCATTTTTTGTGAAATAGCTCAGGCAAGACATAAACCGCATGGAGCAGGCTTGAGGTGGAGAGTGGTTCTGGGTTAGTGATGCGATGAACGGCAGGCAGCGAGCCCCGGGCGGCAGGCATCCCTGTGATCTCAGAGCCGCCTCGTGATGGCTGAGCTACCTCGCTGGAGGAGGAAGTGACTCACGTTCCCATGGCCGGCCGGCCTGGGGCAGCACCCGTCCACGCCGGAGGGCATAGGTGCAACGAAAAATGGAACTTATGGCACGGAGCGCTTTCCTTACTGCAACTACCAATAGCAAAACACTTGCTTTCGCTTCAGAGTTACCCTTATCTAGGTTTTTCTATTTAAAAAAAAAAAAAACAAACCAACAACCAAACCAGCTTGTATGAGAAACCCCAGCGTGTATGAGAAACCCCAGCGTGTATGAGAAGGAGGGCGCAGAGGTGTGGGGAGGGATGTGTGCTGCCTTCCACTTCCCCTTCAGCAGAGATCAGACTGTTTTCAGAATGATGTGTCTCGTAACTGGAAGCACCAGCAGCCCTGGCGTAGCTGGGGTGATGGAGGAAGGGCTTGGCTTGTGTGGGTTTATTTACAAAGCATGTGCTTTTTTCTTTTTTTTTTTTTTCCCCCTTTTTGTTACGCAGGGAGGACCAGTGGGAGCAGGCGATACCGCACTCCGTTGTGTTCCTGCCTCAGCTCTGGCCCAAAATGGCATTGTGGGGTGCGTGTGTCCCAGACTAATGCTCAAGACAGCGGGTGTGCAGTCAGACACGGGAGGCTTGCTCCCAGGACCACAGGTCTCCCTGAGCCTGCATCCAGCCCGGCATCAGTTAGCTCCCTGCTGCAGCCGCGCTCCCTGCTGCCAGCACCGAGGGGGACAGAAAGGGGGGGTCCTGGTACCCTTCAGCTGTCACAGTATGGTAACTCCTGAGCAGGTATTTACACCCGCATCAGGGCGGGTTCAGACCAACTGGCTTCCTTTACCATGGGCACGCAGTTACACAGGTCGAAAGCACAGCTGTAATGGAAGAGCTGGCTCTGCCTTCAAGGGCTTCCATTGCTGCAGACTGAATTATCCCAGTATATACCAGGCTGTTGCAAAGTGGGGGCAGAAAGTTTGAAAATTTAATTTTAAAAGGTAACAAAGTAAAGCGAGGAATGGTAAGGAGATTACTCGTAACCTCAGGTTGTATTAGGAGCGTCTCACCTGTGCACACGTTCGCTACTCAGCCTCACCCCGGTGCAGTTGTTTGCAGCTTCACCATTTCCCTCTCTATTTTCCTCTCTGCAGAGCGAGCTGGAGATGGTGGACCATCTTGCAAACACTGAGATCAACAGCCAGCGCATTGCTGCTGTGGAAAACTGCTTTGGGGCTTCTGGACAGCCCTTAGCCGTGCCGGGAAGGGTCCTTCTAGGAGAAGGGATTTTAACCAAAGAATGCCGCAAGAAGCCAAAGCCTCGCATATTCTTCCTTTTCAACGACATCCTCGTCTACGGCAGCATAGTCATCAACAAGAGGAAGTACAATTCCCAGCACATCATCCCCCTTGAAGATGTCACTTTGGAGACACTGCCAGACACCTTGCAGATGAAGAACCGCTGGATGATTAAAACCTCCAAGAAGTCCTTTGTGGTTTCCGCGGCCTCCCTCACGGAGAGGAAGGAGTGGATCAGCCATCTGGAGGAGTGCATCAGGCACCTGCTGACGAAGACGGGCCGGCAGCCCTCCACGGAGCACGCAGCCCCCTGGATCCCAGACAAGGCGACGGACATCTGCATGCGCTGCACGCAGACCAAGTTCTCCACGCTCACCCGAAGGCACCACTGCCGCAAGTGCGGCTTTGTAGTCTGCGCAGAGTGCTCCAGGCAGAGGTTCCTGATGCCCCGGCTGTCCCCCAAGCCCCTGAGGGTCTGCAACCTGTGCTACAGGCAGCTGCTGGCAGAAAAGAAGGAGGAGGCGGAGGCAGATCGCAGGCAGACGGAGCCAATCCGCTCTGCCATCCCGGGCTACGAACCCTCCAGTGGCGATGACAGCGACAAGTCTGATGACGACAAAGCTGACCAGTGGCCAGCAGACACAGAGTTTTATACCTCAGAAGTATCCTGGTCATCTTTCCATAGCTGACCTCCTTGGGAGTTGGTGGCATTTAGACATTGGGAAGCCAACTTCTGGCCTCCAATGCATGTCCTTCTTGATGTTTTCTCTGGAGGCCATGCCTAGGAAGGTGGATCTTGGTCCCTGTGTGTGGTGTCTGCCTGGGGAGCAGAGATGGGGTTACCCTGCTGAGAACATGTCTCATACGACGCGAGCACAGAGCGCAACAGCTCAGTGAAGAGCACGGACTGGGTCAGGGACCTGCAGATCAGCCTTGGCCAAATGACCTCACCCTTCAGTGCCTTAGTCTTTCCGTTTGCAAAAACAGAGCAATACTAGCTTCTTTCCCCAAATGCTTTGAGATCGGCTCTTGGAAGAAAAAGGAGCAAGAAATCCTGGAGTTACACACACTTGCCTGCTAATAGTGTGTTCCCCTGTCATGGCGAGGGGCATTCCAGATGCTGTTTTCCATGAGCATTGCATCTACATCAGAGATTCTCACTGCAAGCGTGCCAGCCTGGGGGATAGCTACTCATCCCTGTGTGGTATGGTCAGCACAGGCTTCCGTTTCTACATCTGGGTCTCAACTTTGGAAACACTAAGGAAATGGTGCACCGATTTCAGGGAGCTCATACAAGGCTCGGTGTGAGCAGCCTTAGCAAAGCACTGGAGCATCCAGCTCTCTTGCATGGGAAGAGTCCATTTTGGTGGTACCAGGCCAGGAGGAAGGAAGGAGAGGGGAAAGGGACGGGTAAAATTGCACAGAGGAGCGAGGAGAGGGAGAGCCTTGCTGCAGTTTACTCAACTAACTGCAGAGCCCCAGATCTCAAAACCGGGCAGTTCTACCAGATTACCAGCAACTTGACAAACTCAAGCTTATCAGGTAAAAGAATAGCCCAGGGAAGACTTGTTAAAAGTCTTGAAAAATCCAGGAAAAATGCCCCAAATTAAGATCCTACGAAGGACAGCGCTTCTACTTCTGTCCCAAGCAGGAGCCCAAGGCATTGGATGCTCACTTGTGGGCTCACCTCATGTGTCTCAGTCTCACGAGTCCAAAGTTAAGGTCCTTTACATACTTCCAGGATTGGAGCCCAAGACTTTAAAGTTAACTTGAGATCAACTTCAAAGTTCAAATTACGTTAGAAATAAACCATGTTTATTCAAGTATTCTATCATAATGTAGCGTGGGAATAAATATAGTGAAAATCAGACAACAGCAATTGTTTTGCTGCAGACATTTCTACAAACTTTTAGTATATTTTTCTATTGTGTATTTTATGCTCTTGAAAAGGAACATGGCTGGGAGTACACTGCCAATGTTATAAACCGTTTCCTTACTGTGACCTGTTCCAAACAGTGCATTGCCTGCCAGATGGGCAGACTTAGGGTTTTTTAAATTTCAATTCAAAGTAATGGTTCTTACCGTCTTTTGTAAACTGCCACTGTTCCAATGAATTTGTATCACTTGACTGTGTGTGAATAAAGATATGGCCAACAGGAAAAAGCCAGGAAAATATGACAATAAAGCGTGTTGTTATTTAGGAAGAGTCTTAAACAAGAGCTGGGATTCAGGCGTGGCTGCCAGCATGAGTTCTCACTCCTCAGCCATGGGGTTAATGCTCTGGGTTTCTATTTACTGCTTGAAGGTAAGCGTGAGTGAAAAAAAATAAATGCCAAATCTGATGCTTCCTTTCTATTTATACCATGTTACCACCTGACTGAGTTTTCCCAAGTCTTCTGCGATCCCCTGCAGTAGTCTGTATTAATCAAAATGGTATTTTTCCGGTGGGGGCACAGCTTAGAGTGGGTCAACAAACCTTATGACCTAAGCAGATGGTTTTGGGTTTTAAAGCAGTAAGTACACCAAGTTCTGTTTTTCCCATCCCTCTCCAAGCTTAGTTTGTAACTCTGCACAGCAGTGATTGTTTTTATAATGCCTCCCACCCACCAGAGGGGTGTACATGCTATGCAAACAGAAAATGACCTTAAAAATAAACAGCCATTAGAACAGCTCACAAGCCAAAAATAGCCCAGCCGCTGAATCTGTGTCCATAGTGGGCGTTCCAGTTCCCTGCTCCTGAGGCGAAACTCCTGGTTTCTTCCTAGTAACTGGCTCCAGAAATGTATTCCAGTTTTGAACCTACTCCTTAGTTCTCTTGGAGATCGGCTTTTTTTTATCTTATGTGTCCAAAGGTCTTACTATTATCAGCCCCAACAGAGCTATGAACTGTTTTTATCCTCTAATGAAGGACAGGCATGCCTCTAACAAATGCCTTCTTGTTGAGCAAGAGCTTTTCTTAATCCCAGCAGGAAAAAAAAAAACCACGCAAAAACCAAACAAGCAAACTCCATCGAAACCAATGCAGCCCCTTTTTTCTGTGCCTGCTGTAGTTGATGGCCTTTCTGGAAATGCACACGCACCTCCCAGCCACTGGTACATCCCCATTTGTTACAGGAGGTAGGCATGGGGAAGAGTCAAGGGTGGACAAGCTGCGACACTCTTGCAAATAACTGAGAAGAAGGGCGACTTGCATCACATACGCACACCACTCTTTTGAAATGTGGCGTTTTGGAGCCGGGGGAATGCACGTGAGCACTTGCACTTCCAGAGGCTTCTTACACGCAGGCTGCCTTGTGTGCGTTATGGTGCCTTCTCCCAGCGCTTCCCCTGTCGCTAGCCAGCCGCCGGGCATTGCTGCCGGCTCCGCGGCCGGGGCAGGCGGCAGCAGGGTACCCAAGTGGGGAGACCTGGAGAGGCTGGGGCTGCCACAGGTTCGAGAAGGTAATTCACATGGAAGCCCCAAGTAACCTAGTGACTCTTGAACTGTTCATGCATATGGTAAAATGCATCTGACCAGAAAAACATGGGGAAATTTAAACAAAGCCTCTCCCCCCTTTCCTGTGGTTTTATTAGCCAAGCTGAGGAGCTCGGCACTGGAATAGAGCCT
>NW_009259593.1:1988631-2013651 GCF_000687185.1 Egretta garzetta
CTGCTGAACACATGGGTTTTATATCACAGGCTGTGCTGTTACAGTCCAGCCTGGAGTTTTCCAGCCTGATTCTATCTCCAGTACATTAATGGGGCATTTCCTGATGGTTTGGGTTTTTTCTTTTTTGAGCTAAATAAATGCCTTACCCAGGGATTCATTAAAGTTTGCAAACCCATGCTACTAGGGAGAGCAGTAGCTTGAATGCTTGCGTTGGAAAAACATCTGTGGGGTCATATCCTCCTCCTCCTGAAAGGCTCCCAGACATGATGGGGGGGTGGGGGTCAGTTGCCAGAAGGGGTTCCTTGCTCAGCCCCTGAAGGTGTCACAGCCCAAAGGGGACAGCCCCGTGCAGCCCTCCCCGCTGCACATCAGCCATGGCGCTGCCGCACCCTGGGGTGCGCTGGTTCAGGAAATTGCACTGGCTGAAAACTGCTCCTTCTGCTCCCTCGAGCGGGAACTGGAGCCCAGGCACTTTTAGAAAAATGCAGGCGTTCTTTGGCCCTCAGCAACGTGGTTCCTTTTCAGCCAGGCACACAAGAGCGAGAGGACAGTCCCCATAGCTGTCAAGAGTAAGAACACCAGTGCACCGAACACGGGAAGCAAAACTCAAATGTTGGCATCAGACCTGCTGAAACTGCTGGGGATTCTGCAGCAAAGAGACAGGAAAACAGAGGTAAGGGCCATGCAGTGAGGCAATTCTCTTCTGCTCTCCAAAGTCGGTAGGAAAGCGAGGAAGAGGACGGCGCTTCTGCAGCAGCCAGTCACAAAAGCAGAAGGAAAGGTAATGGGGGAGATTTGCTCTGTGAATACACTGGGAAGAAAGGATCAAAGAGGTTGAGTGAAACATGTGTGCTCCGCTGTCCCGAGGCGCAGCCAAGGCACACCACCGACTCCAGAGCGCGGCGCTGACTCAGCCGCTCGCAAGCATTCGGAGGCAGCGGGGTGAAGGGAGCCAGCTTCACGGTCAGATTCTTGCTTCCAGTTACTCAAACATTCAATTCTTATCCAAGCAGGAGTTCTGGCTCTGCTGCAGCCCACAGCCCCTTCCGACTCACTAACGCTGCAAGGCAGCTTCTCATGTTCCTTAGCCTGGGATTTTTGGTTAGCAGGAGGAACTGAGGAGCACAAACGGTCCTGACTACTGCTGAGCTTTAAAGCGATGTGTCTCCAACAAAAAACACAAGCTTCTGTTTCTGACCCTTTCTGCTCCAGGCCATGTTGGCAGGAAGAACGTATTACACTACTGCCACTTCCGTGGTGGACACGATAGGGGAAAACAGCACCAAGAAACCCTTGCCTGCGACCCGAGAGCTGGAGATGCTCTCCAGAGCACCCGGGGAGGAACGCCGTGTGCTGGGGAAGCACAGGCTGCACACCATGGTGTAAAGCGCTGCGGGGGCAACACGCAGCCAGGTCTGCTTTACATTGCATGTCACAGGCAGCAGAAATCCCAGCGCCCCACACACGTATGGGAAAGCACCGCTCCTGCCTGCGCACTTGTTCATAAAACCTCAGAATAGACCCAGCAGCCGGTGCTGCAGTCCTGAGACGGGGCGCTGGAGGAGAGGAGGCAGGCAGGGCGGCAGTATCGAGTACTGACGCACGCTGAGCGACTCCCTTTGAAGCTGACACTTGACTTCATTTCCAGTAAGGCCCGGAAATGAAAATAAACCACAGGCAGGTTTTCCGTAAACCTCTTATCAAGAGGTTCACGGCCAAGAGCGAGTTACACAACCTCCCTAGATTGCTGTTGTAGGAAGGGCAGAGAAAAAGGAGGAGGGGAGCTAGATATGAGGTTTTGCTCTAGCAAAACTGCTCTCTCTTGCACAGTCAAACCACCCTGGGGCAGAGCATCCGCTGCTGGCAGCGATCCTGCTGCCCCTGATCCTGATCCTGCTGCCCCACGCAGCAAGTGAGCGCTGCACCCCTGCTTGAGCTTTGTCTAGCCTCTGCTTTTTTGTCCTAAAACCCATGTGTTTCGGTGAGAACCTTAGAAAAAAAACAGGATTTGAGATGGGAAAAGCATTATCTGAAGGCCAGACAGGCCTCTTTTCCTCTAACAGGCAGCAACAAGAAAAAAAAAGTCACACATGGGTTTTATCAGAAGAGTTAAACATAAGGTACAACCAGACCCTTAGTAGTTTCATATACAAAGGCTCTTCCAGAGACATCAGAGGGAAAAGTAAGCACTGGGGACTCTCTGCACATTTGTTCCCCCTCCCATCAAAGCCCGCAGAGGGAACCACGTCCCCTAACACACACCATATCCCCACGTAGCCATTAGCCTGCGATGGCCGCCTTACAGAGCTCGGCCCAGCTGTGAGAAGGCAGCAAGGGTGAGCGTCTGTGCTGGGGAAACCTGTCGGCAGCCTGCCTGAGCTGCACATCGAATCACAGAATCGTTTAGGTTGGAAAAGACCTTTAAGGTCATCGAGTCCAACCGTTAACCTAACACTGCCAAGTCCACCACTAAACCCTGTCCCTAAGCACCACATCAACACGTCTTTTAAATACCTCCAGGGATGGGGACTCAACCACTTCCCTGGGCAGCCTGTTCCAATGCTTGACAACCCTTTCTGTGAATAAATGTTTCCCGATATCCAATCTAAACCTCCCCTGGCGCAACTTGAGGCTATTTCCTCTCATTTGTTCCATCGCCAACCTCCATGGTTAAACCATGATAGGTTCAGATACTGTGGTGCGAGCCAGCAAACCAAACCCACAAACCAGAGCCACCAGCACCCAGGTTACAACCACCCGCTTTCCATCAAAGTCTCTGACTTGAGAAGTGTTCGCTCAGCAGCGAGTTTCAGGCAAACCAAACCAAGTCTCTAGCTCCTTCCAAAAAAATGGCCTTGAGCATGCTTGTTTACTGACCAGCCTCTTAAGAGCCAGGCAGCCCAGCAGGGTTTCACTGCGCATGACTGTCTTAGTCTGAAGGCCTCTCATACGCCCCTGTAAGACTGCCCACCCTTTGCAGCCCAGCCCCACTCCCCAGCGGCACCCAGAGCAAGCGCTCCAGCCCAGCTGGGGCCACGGGAGCTGGGGAGCTGCCTGAGCATCTTCCCCAGAGCAGCTCCGGCGGCGGGAGGGAGCCTCACACCACTCGCAGGGGTGTTTCCTCTCTGGGGAGAGGCTGCTTTTCACTGGCTTGGCAGGGTCCATCTGCTCACCCTGACACACTAACGCAGCTGACTACTGAATCACCCTGGCGGAGCAGAGGGAGGAGTGATGCTGTCCATTAACCCTGCAAAGGCCTCTGCAGCAGAGCTTTCTGCTGTGGTTCATGCAGGGGAGATGTGTTACCCCCCAAGCCCCAACAGAGACAGGCCAGTGTCAGTCACACCCGTCCCGTGGCCAGGGGAGGACTGTTCCGCAGGGTGTCAGGCTGCGGCTGCATTTGTTCATTCTACTGTACCACATCCAAGGCAGACACAACACCCGCAGGCCAGCAGGCTGAGCAAGCCCCTGCATCTGTGCTGGGTCCAACAGGCACTCAGGATGTTACACGCTGCAAGGAAACAGCCTTAACGCTGAGAGGTTCTACAAAATCCACCGGTAAAGAGCTATGGTGTTAATCTTGGGAGGATGACAAATGGAGACTGTCACACTTGCTATTTCAAGACTTCAGCAGTACCACTGCTGTCCCTATAATACAGCAGTTAAAGGTATGCTACCTTCACGAAAACAGGGTCTGCAATGTAGCCAGTGTAGCCCCCAAGCAAGGTCAGCCCCTCACAGCATGCCCTGGAGCCCCAAACCAGCCCTTTCCGGAGCAGCAGTGCTGCAAGCACCCTGGCAATCGCTGAGCAAGCATCCCTCACGCCGCTGACATTCTCTCTCCCCTCAGGGACACGCAATAGCCAAAGCCCAGCACATGGCTGTGTCACAGAAGGGATCCTCAAGGATTATGTTTGTTGGTTTAGCTAGACCTTACAAGTTGGAGACGCACTGGGGTTACTGCTCCACACAGCCTCCCACCGTTTCAGCACCCTCACCACTCAGGAGACCCATCTGGGCAGTCTATGAAGCATGGGGGGAGCCCCCAGGATGGCAGCTCCTCTTCCCCTTGGGAGATGGGGGAAGGGTCCTGTGCTGGAAGCAGGTGGAGGAGCTGGTCATTACCCGAGCACGAGCGATGCAGATCCCCAGACGCGAGCTTTCTCAGGCAGCTCCAGAACCAGATGTGGTGCTAACAGCTGTTTGGAGCACAGCAGGCTGATCCAGCTCCAGTACAGCTCTGCCTCCCAGCCAGCAGCACTGGAGCTTTCTCCTCCCTGCCCATCCTCCCCCACCAGCATCTGTCTCCTGTGTTTCAGAAGCTGGGGTCTCCCGGGGCCAGCTTGCCCAGCTGTGCCGGTGGGATGCACGCTGCGACGTGGAGCACGCTGGAGCTGCCCGATGCAGGGGCACAGCAGGCAGGGCGTCCCTCCCAGCTGAGCCAGCCCTGCACAACAGGTACCTCTGTGAGCTGAGGGTTAGCTGGCTGCAGGCTGGGGAGAACAGCAAGACAGAGGAAGAGAAGGAGATTTCTTTTTAAAATAAACTTTAAATTAGTTTTGTGAGAATACTTAAACATGCAAAAAGAAAATGTGAAGAACTTTTCAATGTATGACCCATGTAATCTCTCTCTCTCTGCAAAACAACTTACCCTTCTGCAAAACAAAACAATAGCATGACCACATCCTAATACAACTTCCACTGTATGTGGGTGTGAATAAAGGAGCTTTCCTGCTTTAAAAATACTGTCTAGCTATTTGGATTCTGGTGAAAGCAATAAATACATTTGGTTTAATTTTGAAGCCGATACTGCAGTTTTGAGAATATGAAATGACTGATTGCGGCTGACAGACTGGGAGAGGTTAGGTTTCCTATCTGTGCTTAATCACTTGTTTGGACACAGCAAAGCGTTTGGGGAGGAAGGCTCTGCTCCCAAGCGGGATAAGAGGCACAAAGGCGAATGGGCAGGTCTTCCCTTATCACAGGAAAACCCTTTTGTACAATACGAAGCATGCCATGCTGTTTTCAGAACGTGATTGCTTTGGCAGCACATACGTCATGTTTTGCTTGCAATAGCACATACGCTGGCACAACACGGCAGAAATTGTGCACTGCATATGTTTGGGATAACAAATGAAAGCAGTCTTAATAAACTAGAGCAAGAGTTCACCTACCCCAAAACCATACGGGACGGCATGAGAGGCACGTATAGAGCGATACTTCCCCTGGTTTAGTCTCCTGACAGCCTGTGGTGAGAAACTTGT
Organism: Egretta garzetta; assembly: GCF_000687185.1. NCBI lineage: Eukaryota > Metazoa > Chordata > Aves > Pelecaniformes > Ardeidae > Egretta > Egretta garzetta. The sequence continues at coordinate 1,993,896 of NW_009259593.1, forward strand.
TGAGGCAGTGGCTGATTCCAGACCAGTGTGTTTAACAGTCCTCGCTGCCATCAACCTGCCTAATCACTTTCTGAACACATTTTTGGTTTGGCACCTAGAGCATCCTGTGCCAACAAGCTCCACGATTCGCTGCTGCACTGCGTGAACCAGCGCTTCCCTTCGCCTCGGCCAGCTCCGTGGGCACACCCTGCCTTCTGCGCCACGGCACTGTTCCTCCCGTTCGTCTCTGTGCCGTTCACAGCCACGACCAAAGCTCTCCCCATTAGTCTCTTTTCCAGGTGGAACAGTTTTAAGCTAGCCCACCCCACTTTACACAGATGCCCTCCCGTACTGTGTTACCCTTCTCTGTATCATTCCTAGCTCTACAATGCCCTTTTTGGCTCAAAAAGGACTAACCAGAGTAGATAGCCGCATGTTGAATAGTCTGTGCGGTCTGCTCTATGACCTGGATTCATTCAGCAACAACGTTTAGTGCTGCCTTCTTGGTTTCCTTCCCCATCCGTCCTAACTTTCTTGTTGCCTTCTGACCTGCTGCTGAGCACTGAGCTTGAATCGTCAGAAGTCTGCCCACAGTGACCTCAAGCTCTTTCCTGAGAGGAAATAGGTCACTCAGAACCCAGCACCATGACCATATCATCAGGGTCATCCTTCTTCTGGGAGCGTTTACCAATAGTAACCAATACCTACACTTCCACTGGCCGCTGGCTCGCGCTGATGTCAGCCAGGCACTGCAGAGCCACGGGCAGGTGGCTTCACTGCCCGGAAAGGCTTTGAAACCTTGCCGTTAAGGCAGAGCATCTGCTCTATTCATAGAATCATAGAATGTTTTGGGTTGGAAGGGACCCCTAGAGGTCATCTAGTCCAACCCCCCCTGCAGTGAGCAGGGACATCTTTAACTGGATCAGGTTGCTCAGAGCCCCATCCAACCTGGCCTTGAATGTCTCCAGGGATGGGGCCTCCACTACCTCTCTGGGCAACCTGTTCCAGTGTTTTACCACCCTCATTGTAAAGAATTTCTTCCTTATATCCAGTCTAAACCTACTCTGTTTTAGTTTAAAGCCATTACCTCTTGTCCTGTCACTATTCCTTGGCCCGTCAGCACAGCACATGCAGGCAGTGTGACCTTGTTTTCCTTTGCGACCAGTACACACCAGTATGATGCCGTAAGTACAACACGGTGCCAGCAGCACAGAAACTGGGGGTCTGCAGTGAAGCACAGCAGTGCACAGGTTTAACTCCATGGGACTGGGACTGCATCCTCTGGCAGGGTGAGGAGATGGTGGAGGCCATATGCACAGATGGAAACTGAGCTGCTGCAAAACACTGGAGCCACATTGTTAAACACTTGGCACTGTGCTGCCTTGCATGAATGCTTGAGGTTCCCAAAGATGCGCCAAGGCTAACCAAAAGACATGGGGCAGCTTTGAAGCTGGCTCGTTTGTTGGGCCATAAGCAGCCAGTAGTTAGTTAATTGATTTCCTTATTGCTATCTGAAGACACCATCCAATTTTGGTTTACTGCATACCAATACAGTACAGTTAAATTATGCGCAGTAGAAACCCATACCTTTGTGGCAAGGCTGCGTGGCAGCTTCATTAGTATCAGCAGAGCACTTTGAAGATGTAAAGCGCTACGAGAGTGCTCCTTATTATTTTCATTGCTACTTATCATTAGCGGCACAACGTGAAGGCTAATCTTCGCCCTATATTCGCAGGAGATGTACTGCCACCACAGTCAGCAGCCCCAGTCCCACGGGGCTGGGCTGGGGACATTAAAGCCCGAAATCAGGATTAGACTCAGTGGCAGCATAGGCTCCTGCAGAGTTGAACTTCAGAGACAGCAAAAAGCCTCAAATATGCAGGCGGCTGCCAGGCTGTTCGCTGTGGTTATGGAACAAATATTTTTGTACACAGATTCCTGGAGAGAATGGCTGGGAAAAAGCAAGCAAGCCCCTTTTATGGAAACCAACAAAATCAGATCCAAGAGCCTGTCTCGCCAGCACCCTAGTTAGCATTTTATTACTTTGTTCCTGCATAAGCGATTAATAAACTGCAGTTTGGTCAGAAGTCTGCTGCGTGAACTTTAGGTTGCAGACAGGCACAGAACAGGCAGCTGATTCCTACTGATGCTCCAGAAAGTCTTCCACCTTAAAGCAGCATTTGCTAAACCATTTTACCCTGTCCCCTGCCTTCTTGAGGGATGTGAAGCATTTGCTCTTGCACTCCCTCTCTCCCAAGCTCAGCTGTTGCACCTTTTGTATTGTTTGCTGCTCTAAAGGGAGCAAGTCTTTAACCTAGGATTTTGGAAAATCTGGTTATGTAGGGCTTATAAATTAACCTGGAAGGGCAAGGTCGAGAAGTTAGATGCTTCCCTCATTTTGATCTGAATATCTGAAAGAGCAGGATTCTTAGAGCCAGAGAGGTTTGAGTAAATGCAGATGGCAGCTAAAACTCAGAGCTGCCCTGGCCTGCCTTTCTTCTTGCAGAAAGCTTCCATTACTATCAAACAGAATTGCCTGCCAGGGAGAGGGCAGAAAACTATCCATTAAGCACAGTTAACTGGGTAAGAACAAAAAATCACGTTGGAAATGCATAGAAATAGAAGGAGAATGTGCTTACCCACAGTTCTTCACCCAGGGCAGGCTTTACCCGCCGGCTCACGCGCTTCACCAGGAGACATGGATCTCCTCCAGCTCCGAGGGAACGCCGGTGCCTGGGGGGCTACGGCCAGGGCTACACACCCCTCTGCCCCGGCTCTACGATCGCTCTCATCTGCAACCCTCCTATCTCTGCAAGTGTTCAGGGGCTGATTCTGACTCAGCTGGGTGATTGTGATTCTCTGATTAATTTGTAGTAATGTCTCAACACATGAAGCTGCTCAGGGAGCTGTAGCAGGGCGAGGTAAAACTAAGACCTTCAGAGCTTTTGTTTTGTTACATCAGTCTTGACCCCAAATTACACAGATTATTCATCATATTTTATTGACTGATTCAGAAACAACAAACCCTTCATGCTGCCTTCAGATTATATGTAGAAGGGAATATCTGAGCGCGCTCTACTCCAAAGCAGCATGCCAGAGCATGGGAAAGATTTAATTTCACCCTAAATCACTCCTGCCCACTGAGGCTGAGCAGGAAATAAGGAATACAAAACATTTTTATCCTGTTAGACACTCCTATGCGGGGTATAATTAGTTAAGGTCAAACACCAGTGTAAATCTTTCATTCCCCTGCAACAAAGAAAGCTGCATTTCACAACCTAGCAGTTTCCTCTTCACCCCCTTTGCTATGAGCCTCTGCTAACATTTATTATATCCCTCCTTCTTTGATGCTCATGTCCTGACTGCAAGATTGGCGAGTGGTTAGCTGCATAATAGTGCTATCACATTTTTGTAACACACCATTTCCTATGGATAGACTGCAAAGTGTTTAACAAAAAATGCATTCAGGAACGAGATGGGAAGTTATTCAAGGTCACCCAGCAAACAAGAAGAGCCCATGAAGGTGATACCTCTTCCAAGGCCCAGCAACATGGGCTTTCCACCAAGCCATGCCGCTGTACTTGCTGGCAGCTGAAGTGTTCTTTGTTGCAAGATCAGCAGTGACATGAGATGAAACCACACCATTCTGAGGGAATTGCAAAGGCACAGATTTTCAAATGCAGTGCCTTTACTGAATGTTGAAAGCTGTGATGTTCACGTATCATATATTTACCTCTTAGGCTCTTCTGGAATTCATAAATCACACTTAATGAGAAGTATTAGCACACACTTACTGCAATTATGTGATGAATGTTTGATTTCTGGCTTACAGCCTGAAAAATACATAGATTTCTGTGATCTCTAGAAAGGTAAAGATGAAACCTCATGTTTTAATTAGGGGCTAATAGCTTTGGTTCACTCCAGTGCAAAGGCCTTTGGTTTTTTAAAAGCTTTCCAACACATCTGAAAGTCTGCTATTCAATTAGTCTGGAGTTATACATCAGCTGGTCAAGCAATGACAGCCTTTCTAAGCAGCTAGTGCTTTCTCCATAAGAGCTTTAACTGCGGGGAAAAAAAAGCATTGCTTTTACATCTTCTGGCTGCACCAGTGCTGCTACGCTGCTGGTGGAGACTGAGTTGAGCAGGTCCCAAACTGCTATGCAGGATTAAACCCCTGAGCCTGCCTGTATTTCTCTGGTGAGCGCTACTGGAGCTGCCGCTGCAACGCTGTGAGGAAAAAGTGGACGAACTGAATTTCTATATGAATCTCCATAGATTTTAACAGAAATATTGAGATGGGTATAAAGCCTGTATGACCGGAAATATGTGTGTGTGAAAACACCAGAACGACAGTTAAAGAGAGGCCTATATGGATACAGAGGGATGTAATTTCATCAAATGGAGGAATGTGTTGCTGCTGTCGAGCCCCAGAGGCCTTGCGCTGGTGAGACCACAGCACAGATGAAGACCCGAAACTGGCAGCAGGACAGCGGCAGAGCGTGCAGCAAATCACACACGCCAGCCCTCCTCCTGATAGCCCAATGGGCTAATGGCAAGACAACAGCAATAGGATATAAAGGATATCCTAAAGGATAGAAGGGATTTGTTCAAAAACTTAGTTCACCATTGACAATCAAGAATAACTCAGGTGATGAAGTCCTCCATGTTGTGCACAAGCAATCCTGGTCAGACCATTTGAGCAGGTATGCCATGAGAGTACGGCTGTGTAAGATCGATTTGCTTAATGATGTTGAATAATACAATCCCCTTCCCCTTCCATTAAGATCTTTCAGTGAGTTTTGTATCACTAATTTGCTATAAACCAACTGAAAGGGAGAAAAGGCATGCTAACCACTGTTGGGTTGCAATCTCAAACTGCTGTCATCTGAAAGAAATATGGACACACTGGGTCTCAGTAGCTTTATGCTGTCTGTGCTAAACAGAATTTTGCCTCAAAAGAGCAGCTATCCTGGCCCACCTGAGTCCCTTGCAGCACAAGCTTTCCTCCCTAAAGAAGAGGGGTTACCGGGAGCGGGTGACTGCAGCCATTCCATGCCACCCCACCCATGCCCTGCGCACTGAAGCACATATGGCAGGAGCTGTAAATCACGAACTATGAGAGGGAAAAGCAGTTCTGCCAGGGCACAGTGGCCTGTAACTGGGCTACAGTGGACAGTACAACACACTGCACTGCTGGAATCATCTCAAACGACGTGGTGAGAAATCAAATACTGGTAACAAAATGCTGGTAAGTATCACCCCCACCAGTCAGTAGCCATCACCTTGTGCAGCCCTCCATCACTAGCTGGGTGTTGTCATAACCACCTCACACAAAAGCAGCTGAATGGGGAAGCTGGGTGACTACCCAAAGTTCGGCAAACTCTTGCTGCAGGAGGTCAGTCAGCTTCTGTAAGCAAACTGCCCTTAGGCAGGCAGCAAAGCACCTCTCCAAACCCCCCTGCTCTTCAGAGCCAGCAGGCACAGGCAGGGGAGCAGCAGCCTACAGAGGACCCCCAGCCACTGGCTTCCCCTGGCAAGCCAGGGCCTGTACATGGATGGTTACACAGCACCCCCTCCTGCCAGCAGCCCACAGGAGACCTCTTTGAGATGGAGACTGTCTCGGTGGGGAACGTTCCTCTCCAGCAAAGCCCTCAGTATGTGTGGGTGTGCAGCCGTGGAAGGAGAGGGGCTGTTCTTAGAAAAACTGCCCACGTAATACTAATCCATATTACTTCTCATACTGGTGTAAGAGGTGAGAGCTGATGTGACCAAGAACATACCAACAGGCTGAGCCAAGAGCCACCAGACTCTCCTTCATGGGGTTGCGTACTTACTCTGCAGAACCTCAGCTCTGAAGCAGCTCTCTGCCTGATCACCTTTTGGGCAGATTACCACTGCTGTAATTGTCATTAGTCAGTTAATGGGATCTCAGGATTGTTCTGCTTTTACAGTTCTTTGTGCGCTCTGGAGTCAGTGGGTCAGTACAGGGAACCCTCTTCCACAGCAGAAGGATCTCACCAAACCCCTGTAAAACCTCCAGTTAACAAGAACTATAGTAACTAATTAAGCGGTATCGTGGGCACTGTGGTGTACCATCATGGTGCACCACCCTAGCACCCTGCTCCCCACCCTTACTTCAAGGTCTCTGGCAGCTCTCATGCTCCTCCAGAGGACCAAGCCTGGGAGCCTCTGCAATGCTGCTGGGAATGGGACCTTCAGAAAGCCTGTGCTGTGATTAGCAAAAGACAGGATTTTCACAGCCAAATACTCCTTGGTCCTGCAGGGTCCACGTGAGCAGCAGTTAGACATGGGCCAGTCCTACATGAGAGGTGAGCACTGCTCCAAAGGCTGAACAAGGAAATGCAACCTCCCTAAACCCAAGCAATTATTCTTTAGTGGCTTGCCAATCCACCTACGGTCAATCAGTCTTCGCCAACTGGCTGCTCCTCAGCTCACAAAATCCACTTGTCCTTCAGTAATCACGAGGGTGAAACCGCCTTCCTCTACCTGATGGTGCATTTTCTCCCTGTAATTAAACGTAACATGCAGATGCAGTAAATATTTGTGCAGTCATAGCTCACATATGATAATCATCAAAAACCAACTTCATCAGGGAATGTATATGAATTCTAGTCTAGTCTGTAGCTAGGCTGATATTTGAAATCTAATACAAATTCATTAAAGGCAGGAACTTAACAAACTAAGAGCAAAAAAAGAAGTTACCCCTACTTGGAAAAAAGCCCTGTGTTATCCATGTACTGAGGCAGCCTTGATAGGCTGAAGTTACAAAATAATCTTATTGCCACTAGATGGCACATCTCAATTACTAATCTATGTTTTAATTCAGGACTGGTTTGGATTTTTTTAAAAGATATTCCCTCTCTTTGCTAACATAACACTTTATAATCATGCTTGCTTTCTATTTCTAAATTAGACAGCTTAAAAAAAAAGAACACGTAAGAAAAAAAAAGATTTTTAAACTAAAAATACTACAAATCTGCCAGTGGAAATCTAGCTTGATTCTGTCACATCTACAACCAAACCAGGTTAATAACTGGCATCACAGATGGTTTCTTTATATAAGTACGTACATCTCCCCATAGTGACTCTTTCAGCTGTTTCCCAAAACTGCTGGCACTGCGTTACCTTGTTTCCTAGGCAATAGCTGTGCTTTGCACTCAGCCTGGACGATATGCAGCTGGAATGGATTTTGGAAGATGCCATCCCCTGCTTGTGGCTGTTTCCAATACCAACAAGGGTGGCGGCGGCAACCAGCCGCACCTCTGCCACAGAACAATAACAGATGGATGTTAATACATTCTTGTGCAGCTGGTCTTTTCCTCAGATGCTCAAATCTGCTGAAGGGTTCTTTTAACTTGCCCAAATCCCCACATAAGGCTACAACCCAAATATCGTGGTGACCTCGACACGGTTGCATAGGGCTGTAGTCAAAGCAATGAAGAAAGAATTTGATCTTTCTGCAGCATTCAACACTACGAACAGACAGAAACCACTAACATACAAACAAAATCACTGTGGGGTCCAACACTCATTCTCCCTTGGTATCAGGGACTCCTCAGTCAGAAGCGGTTATTTCCCAATTCTCATACATCCAAGCTCACTGGAGATGAACACTCAAGCTGGGTTCTGTTCATGTTCTATTACCAGCGTTTCAGACCAAACTGCGAACCTATTGCTAGCACTTAGAAAATAGATACCTGCCACCTTCCAAGAAGTTTATCCTGGTTTTGGCTGGGATAGAGTAAATTTTCTTCCTAGTAGCTGGCACAGTGCTGTGGTTTGGATTTAGGGTGAGAATAATGTTGATACCACACTGATGTTTAGCTGTTGCTGAGCAGTGCTTATGCTCAGTCAAGGACTTTTCGGCTTCCCATGCTCTGCCAGGTGCACAAGGAGCTGGGCAGGGGCACAGCCAGGACAGCTGACCCCAACTGGCCACAGGGGTATTCCATGCCATATGATGCCATGCTCAGTACATAAACAGGGGGAAGAAGGAGGAAGAGGGGGACATTTGCAGTGATGGCGTTTGTCTTCCCAAGTCACTGTTACGTGTGATGGAGCCCTGCTTTCCTGGGGATGGCTGAGCACCTGCCTGCCCATGGGAAGCAGGGAATGAATTCCTTGTGTTGCTCTGCTTGCACGTGTGGCTTTTGCTTTACCTGTTAAACTGTTGTTATCTCAACCCATGAGTTTTCTCACTTTTACTCTTCCAATTCTCTCCCCCATCCCACCAGAGGGGAGGAGTGAGCAAGCAGCTGCCTGGGGCTTATTTGCTGGCTGGGGTTAAACCACAACAAAGTTCCACGAGCATCAAACCCACTAAATAAAGATACAGAAAACAAAAATAATTCAATTCACTTCTTCCTTGTTCTACTTCAGTCATCTGAAAATCTGTGGAAGTTAAATTTATTATAATGACTAAGAGCATGCTACTCTGTGGCACAGAGCCTACAGCTTCTCAGGAGCCCAGGGGCAGCAGGGTTTAACATAAGCTAGACTGGCCCATGCAGAACTCTGAACTACTTGGACCAAAGTTCTGTTGGTACCCGTATGACACAAGCCCACTTCATACGACACTGAAGGCTGAAAGATCGTAATTAAAACTATTTTATCGTTTCTAAGTGTATAATAAAAAGCATTTGAAAGAATACCCTAAGAAATAGAGTAACATAGAGTCCGGGACTAGGAGTCACATACTTTAAGCTCCATTCATGGCTGTGACACCGATACGAGCAATAAAAATCAATTCACTACCCGCATTTGAGCTCCAACTTATGAATACCTGTAAAATGGGAGTAATGATAAATGTCTGAAACCACTCTGAAATCTGCTAATGATCTGTTTAAAACCTGCATACTATTATAAATTAATTGAAACCAACATCTTTCCTATGGTCTGCCTTACAATCAGATGTCAAGTTCTTTCACGTCTGGGTTCAAACACCTGATTATAAGATGGCAGGCTCTATCCCACTGTATCATTCAATCATCCGCTGCTGTTAGCAGTGTGTTATTTTGGAAAGAGGGACTTAATTTGGGAAATAATCAGAAAATTGCAAATAGAAGTAACTGCTTTCATAAAAATAGCATTTTAAAATGGCTATACAGAGTACGTAAAGTCTTAAAAAGCCAGCTGCAGTGTGTGTAATCTGTCAATGAAACTGAACAAACACCGATTTCAGGCTTGGCATTATGAAACCATGACAGGGTAAGGAGTGCCCACTTACCATTCACTTCCATCTGTCTTTCACATCACTGAAAAAGTGCTTTCAAATGATGAGAACAACAATCACTGTGCTGCACTCCAGGCAGGAAAGTGCACTGAATTCACTAATGGCGAACTGTACCTGCAGAAATAAATTAATCAAATGTATACAATAGCAACTTCTGAGTTTAAAGCTTCACTGTTTAAAACTCAACTTCTAGAAACCTCACCACACACAGAGAGATAAATCTTTATTTTAGGGGAAAAATGAAATCAGAGCAGTTTCACTTGTTTTTACATACAAAAGAAAGCATACCTGCACAGTTTTTGACTTACAAACTTGTCTTATTTGGTGAACTGGCTGGGATATTCAGTAACATTGCATTTGGAGCTTAGAGCGTTAACTGCAGGCATGTCAACCCACACCACCACCACCACCGCTGGCAACTACTGGCTGACCAGTACAGGGCTGCCTTCTTCCTCAAATTTTAATACCCAGTTCTTAAAGAGTTCATTTACTTTAAAGCAAAACACAGGCCACTACGATGCTTCTTATGAATATTTTAATGAAAACAGAGGACCAGGTGTTCAGATTCAGTCAAGAAACCAACACTGAAATGACAACCCTAATGCTAGGGATAGGACAAAAAATGTCAGTTTCAGTTCCCCATTTTTAGATTTTTTATAAGTGTTTTCTTGCCATGCCTTCCCATTCTAGGGCACCAGGAACTACTAATTGTGCACAGTTTGTTTACCTGTTGCTTTAAATCTTATTTAGGCATCAGCTTCACTTCGTACAGAAAGGGATAAATAACTCAAGAATTACAACAAAAATGCAACAAACAATAAAGTAAGGATTGAGACCTTTTGAGTTCACAGTAGAATAATGTACTTCTTATAAATTTCCTTTGCAGGACTGAAACAGACAGTAAGTAAAAATCTTCAAAGTGCCCTAGCTACTTTGGCACCTTTATGTCATTCACAGAAGAAAATTAAAGCACTTACACAAACAGGCTTGAATCTCCTAAATAAAACACGAAGACTTTGACAATTTTAACTAGTGACACATTAGCCTAAGAGAAGCATAACTCCCTTCAGTGATTTTGAATTCAGTCCTAGTGCAAAGTAATTAAAAAGTACATAGTAAGTGTCAGGATAATGCAGTAATCTAATACTACCCTTATGAAACAAACAAACCAACCCCAACTCCCAAACCCAAAGTAATACTTAGATCTGCCTACATTCATAATTAGTATCAATAACTAATAATTGCTATGTTGAAGAATCACAATTGTCAGAGTAAAATTCACAGCACTGTAAAAAGCCTGCTCTGGAAAGGTTTATTCTCCATACTGTATCTCTGCTCTCAGCTCTTTGGAGAGGTAATTTATCAGCATTGCTGTCAACTTCTGCTGGAGACTAGCATTTCCCATTACAAGAGCAGTCAGCTGAGCAATATCAGTCCAGTCTAAGTGCCTGAGAATAACAACGGCTTCATCATACAGTTTCTGCTGCTCAGCAGGAGGCAATTCCAATAAAATCTGAGGGACCGGCCTGAAGTGTCCACTAGTCATCCAGGCACCAAGCAATCCACCAAATGCTCCTCCTAGAAAAGACAGAGAGATGTTACTCTTCACCAGTTAATGTTAAAACCTGAAATTCTATCCACAGCCTTCATCAACAATGTTCCCACCTTTATGAGAAATCAATGCAGAGTTGCATATGTGTCTACTTTAAGTAGATAGTTTAAACTTTTAGGTTTACACACAATGTTCAAAGCACCAAAAAGGATTTTTAAAGCTTTTTACATCCACAGCAATCACAATCACAGATCACACTCTTTACACACTCAAAACTAACGGCTTCAAGCTAGAAATCAGAAACAAAATACTCCTTAGGGTACTGAGCTCCTTAGGGTAAGTTCTACCACTAAATAAAACCATGCCCAAGGAAAACATCTAACTGACAATTGCCTTGTCAGCGCCATTAACACAATCTCTTACTAGAGATTCCCAGACTGATCCAAGCTTTCTGCTTCTGAAGTCCACCCCTCAGAAGGTGCTCACAGAGACCAAACCCATCAGCTTCATGGGGTCAGACACATTCATGCTTTCATCAACACCCCACCCGTGTTGCCCACCCAGCTGGCCAAGAAATGCTCTGGTAATTAGAGTGGTTCCAGGTCATCAGGATAACAGCAGAGAGATTGTCTACAGCTGATGTGATTGTGGCCGCCGCTGAGAAACCAGCACTACACTCTTACACCGTTCTTGTCTTGCAAAGAGTTAACAGTCTAACTTGCAACACAGTGCTCTCTGACAGGAATTCACATGACTGACGCCAAGAACTGACTCCGCCTCCAAAATTCCCACCCCAGCAACTGCTCCAAAAACGTAATTCATGCAACCACAGGGATGCAATTTTTCATTAGACAAAAATTCCTTAATTTACACATTTTACTCAGTTGGCAATTTTTTCCTTGATACCACAGAAATATTTGAAAGTCTGTGATGGCCGAATTCATCTTCAAGAACTTTTATGAGAATATCAATAGCTGATTTAGGGGCACTTAATGCAAAAGCCACCAAGAGTATTGACGTCCAAATTCCTGTATTGAGACAAGATTTGTTACAAGATCACACTTTTTCCCCCCAAGCAACACATCCACAATCCATTCTTCTCAGAGCAAGTAGTCCTTAGAAAGCATGATACACTGCAAGTTTCCAGTGACCACTGCACATGGAAGGTAATTAATCCTCTAATTCTTGGTGCAAGGCAGCAGTAAGGACAATCCCTGCTATTCCAGTCCTATGCCTATCCAGGCTGCTTGTGTAAGTAAAAGTGCACTCAATTGCAAAAGTCCCTGTAACTGTGCTAAAACACACTAAAGACCCAGGGTCATTTACCTTTGCAATTTTTAAAGTTAAATAAGGGTTTTCTGATTTAGTTCCACTGTAATTGGGACATGGCTTTTGGTATACTTAGTACTTACGTACTTATTACTGTATACTTTATTTTTAGGTATACTTGTTCCAGCGTCTTCATCAGTGGCTGAAGAACACCGAGCTTGACTGGAGACATTATGAAAGCTTAAAACACTTAAAATGAGAAAACACATCCAAGACTGACTTCAGTGTTTCTCATCTTCTCACTCAAGAATAAGGCCACTGACATTTTTGCTTTTACTTTTGATTTACAGCTTACAAATTTCTTATAAAAGCTTAATTTCACTTTTTTGTTCCTGATAATTTCAGTCATACCTTTGTAAAAATATTATTTCTGGCTATTAGTTAAGCTCTGTATTTGTAACAGGAGTAAATACACAGCTTCATTTTACATTTTCTGTTATCACTCCTCACATTATTTGCTTATTTTTTGTAACTCAATCTTGCTAACCCTCACGCAGGCATACTGCAATTCGCTCCAATACCAATAAGCCTGTGAAATTGCTGGAACTGCTCACAGGAGTAAGGAGCATTCAAGGATCAAGGTCCGCATGACTTCAGTGACAAGGTAGCTTTCAAACTAGAAAACTCTTAATTCAAGAGCTACAGACACACAACGCTTTACTGTTAGACTCTGTCTTTCCTGTAATCTTCCATACAAGGGAAAAAAGCAAGTGACAGGGAATAACGAATTCCAGAGGAAAAAAATAAGCTCACCAAGATGTGGATAGCAGGTACTTTTAAAATAACAGAAATAAACAATTTTTAGTAAGATTGTTAGGAAGATGACCCTGTCCTTTGCTAAGTCTGACTAAGGATGCTTTGCACCCCAATTTTCCCTCTTCTGTGCCACCAGGTACCACCAACCCCCCACCCAACTGCTACCACAGTCTCTTGTGCTCCTTTGCCCCTGCCCCATCCCTCTCTTCTCCACTTCCCCACCGCAGCGGTGGAGCAGAAGTTAACCACACTTCTTGATCCTAAAGCAAAACACACGTACCTACAGCAATTCCAGGTGGACCTCCCATCAGACCCCCAATAAATGCTGTTGCACCCGCCAGCAGCGCTCCTCGACCAGAGTGTTTGACAGCAGCTTTCATCCCCTTCACCTGAGCGAGATGGCAGAACAGTTCCATCACATCATCAACATTGATGGGCATCTTGGCAAGTTAGGATCCTGGAAAACACGTTTTAAGTTATCTTTTGATTGCTGCAACAGGGACTAAGTCTTTCTGCTAAACAAGTTCAGGAGTCTGAGAGACTAGAAGGAAAGAGGCACAGTCAATACAGGAAAAAAAAAAAATTCACTTTCTCTTTCACTTCTGGGAAAACCAAATCGATTTGCAAACGGCTAAAAGTTACTAGAACAGCAAATGAAACCACAGAGTAGACCAGAAAAATCTGGTTTTAGACAAACTCAAGGACAAGTACCAGCAACGAGAGACTTATGTAAACTTCTATCTAATTCTACAGTACATTGCCTTTTCCTTGAGCAATTGCCACGTGTGTTGGGCATCACACACAGCTCTAGGAAAGAGACAAAGCAGCGCCTCACTCTACCACAACTAGCAGGTTATAATTGACAAACCTGTCAGGTATTTTTATCCTTGTCCTAATTCTTGCCACAAATCAGTTGTTTGTTTTCACATATCAGTTCTTCTCCCCATTTTGTTACACGCTTAAACACTTCCACACCGATTTCTGAAGGTGGGAGGCTGTCTACGGCAAGCAAGAAGAGCTTGAGGAAAGGAAAAGATTTCAGAAGAAGTCGGAAGAGAGACCTGGGGCTGGGAATAAATGGGGAGCTCTGAAGACAGGGCATCAGAAATGCTGGGTTGTTATGTATCACAGCAGGTAAAACAGGAGGCCTAACAGAAGCAAACACACACCTCAGAGTTGCAGGTACCAGCAAATGCAGTGAGCAAGGAAAGAGGCCGCATGAAGAAACAGTACGGCTTCTCTGCTTTAAAAAAGATTCTACCTGAAGAAAAAAAGAAATTCCCCCTATTTTGCACCTAATGTTTGTTTGCTGTTAAGCCAGTCACTTGAATCAAACATTTTAGAAATGGTTACTACACTCTAACTTTTCCAGGCACCCACCCTGCAATCTCAGAGAGGTATTTTCAAAAATGCTGAGCCCTCAAAATAACAACTGAATTCAAATGCAACTCTGCTTGAATACAGTGTTACACAATGCCAAGAACTGAAAAATCCGACTTTGGCTTTCATTTTGAAAAAGCAAGTGTATACTTTTGACTTTAAAATAGGAGAACAGAGATACTAAAAATATCCTCATCCCATGTTGCAAAAATAGGTTCAATACTAGTGAAAGACACTCATTCAGACCAATGAGATAAGAGGAAAACCCATAAAGAAAAATTAAGAAACTCCATCCCCATAGCAGTTGGAGGAGTGTTCAGCAAATAAGGCCTGAGGACTCAGCACTGAGCATTAAGAAAACGCTTGCTCATTAAGCAAATACCTTCCATTCTGCACACCAACTGAGGAAAGGGTTTGCAGGGGGCTGAAAGTGTTCAATATGTTTAAAATTATAATCACATATACACAGAAGGCACAGATTTATTGTACGTGTGATGTTAGCACCATCGAACAGATGAGTGTTTTGTTTTCCAGTCTCTAGAACACTTTTTATCCCAGTGCGTGTGCAATACTTTCTCAGCCCAAGCCAACTTGTCTTTGTCTTTCTTGAATAGATCTCCTCGGTGCAAAATGCACGTGGAGTGGTATTACACATTTTTTCATATTAAAAGTTAACTGCTGTGAAAGCGACAGCTTTCTTTTGCACAAAAATGGCTGACTCCAAATCACCTGCGTCACTGCAGTATCCAAGCACTACCAATACAAACCAAAAATCTGTTTTTTGGGAAGGGACCACACATGCTCCATAGCAGCAGAGAGGCACAAGTAGGAAATTCACCAAATAGTTGCATTTCTCTCATTACTTCATTCACCTTCAAGCCAGTCTAAGGAAAACGTCAAAGTTCTTCATTTTACCACCATTGCTTTTGGGGTTTTTAGACAGGCTTATGCCACAGCAGTGTATCAGAATGGCAGTACGTGCTGGTTAGTGACAGCAGAGTGACACACTCTGCTTCCAGAGTTAATATATTACCTCACTGAGTATGATTCAAGCTCAAAGTAATAAACAAATGGCTGTTCATCCTAGATCAGTAGGAAAAAAACCCCAAATATACAAGTGGTACAGCTCACACCGCCAAGCCTGGTAACATTGGAAAATGAGAAAATTAAATACTTTGTTTCACCTTCTTAACAAAAGGTGAGCAGATTGCCACTCAGAGCAACGTTCACACCAGCACCGATAAGCCTTAAGTGCTGCAGGATTCAATTCCTCCCCTCAGTGAGACAGGAACTGATTCCTGCTTGTCCTGCCACCTCCCTAACATGACCTCAGACCACCCCAGCCGCCTGAGTATTTGCTTCTTCTCTTTGGGCTAAATCCAGAGAACACCTCGCGCAAAGCTCTTCAGTATGAAGGCTCTGGGGCATGGACGGGACAACACAAGTTGGAGAGCTGACAACACAACACGGCTCTCGCTGAGAGTAATATAATCTCCCTTCCTCCATCCACCACGCCGCCAATACTGGGAAGTGTCCTTATAGTGATGTGGCATCTCCAGCAGTGCAAAGGTGATCAGCTGCTCTGGGCCTTCACTGAATAAATAAAAAAATATTCTCTCAGCTAGATTCAAAGTGCAATTGGCTTAAGAGTGAAAAAAATCCTGACCATAATGAAAAAGCAATCCCACTGCTATCTGGTGGTGTGCTAAGTGTGGCAAACACGCAAATTCACAATAACGCAGTAGTGTCAAGGTAAAGCAGAAACATACTGGAATTCAAGCAAGTGTAAGTATTTTTTCCACAGTAAGTTATTTTACTGCTTTACTCCCCTCACAACTTCTTCAAAGGGAATTTCTTCTCGCAAAATTAACACTTATTTGGGTTCTTTTGGCTTGAAATTTGCAAAGACATTACAAAAAGCACTCGTTTTCTCTCAAGTCTTAAAAGTATTTCTATGATCTCTCAGCATATTCACTATATTTTAAGTGCTGTAGTGAATTTTAGTGAATACAGTAGCTGATGCTCAGCACATACAATTTTTTTTTTTTAAACTGTACGTATAGAACACTAGTGGGAGCCATTAAAATGTAAACCACATATTACAACACACACCCATAAAGTAACCCCAGAGATTCCTATATTCAGCATAAAGACACAGATGAGTGGACCAACGTTCCAGAGATCTCTTACGAAGACACACCATTACAAATTTCTTTGATAATTTCAGGTTCTGATGAAGAATCAAGATGCTCAATCAGACAATCTTCAGCAAGCATGTATTTTTTAACCATACACTACAGGTCATGAAAGCAGGGTATTTTAACAGTACATTTGCAAGTTGCAGCACAGAGACTCCAGAAGAGTTTAACCTGCTACTAAGATAAGCAGCCACAAAAAAAATCCCCCAAAACAAACCAGCCTCCCCCAAAGTCAGCAGACAGACAGCTAGCTTTAGGCTGAGGAAATAAAACAAAAGGTTTATAAAGCTCTGCAGCTGCAAACCTCTGACACCTCACAGACTGATAAGATCTGCAGGAAGCCAAGTGCAAGAATGGGGAGCACAAAGTTCACATCAACCTAATGATCCAAAGCACTGGGCAGGCAGAATACGAAGACAAGCATATTTGAAAATGCCAGTAAACTACAAAGAATCCTATTCCAGATTAAAAGGACCTGTAAGTTTTATGTGTCAGAGGCAGAATTAGAAGACAGCCAAAAATACTTAAAAACTTTGATTGTGTAACTGACCAGTAAACAAATGTGCAATTTGATGCTAGCAACGAATTATTCTCTACAGAATCCACCCAGATGTTAAGAAACACCAGGAATGTAAAATACTGCATTTGCAGTAACGGAGGGATAGACATGTCAATGACATCCATAGAATGGGCACCAGCTTTCAGAGTTGCTGAGCCTCTACAGCTCCTACAGACTTCACATGGCATTGAGAACATTCAGCACTTCAAAAACAAAAAAAATATGAAGAGTTTTGGAAAATGAAGTTGCTGAAAAATCAAGCTTTGTTTTGAAACAGACCTTCCTTTTTTGTTCTACTGCAACTCAGAGGCCACATTCCTCTTCTCTTTGTGATCTCCCCAAATACTCAGCTGAGAAGTTCACCTCTGTACTCTCTGACTAAATTAGATGATGCTCTCTCTTCACCCCAGGAACTGAGGAGGAAAGTGAGCAATGATCCTGCCCTACCTATCCAAAGAGAATGATAATGTCACGTGTTTGTATCTCATCTTTGAGCCTACAAACAATGGGTTTTACTAAAAAGTACACTCCTCTCGGAACTAGCTTATTACTCCTTAAGAAAAATGCCACAGAAAGAATTAAAAACCCAAAAGGATCTCATCGTACCCAACCCACTGAAAGTCCTATGAATGCAGAGAGGGTCCCCAGATTCATCTATGGCATGAACCTCATTTCAGCTCTTAACATCCCCATCTCATTATCCTGCTCCCTCCTTCACAGAATGCTGACTTTAGACAGGCAAAAGCCATTTTATCCCACTGTCCCACTTACAGAAAAATGAACATCCTCCCAAAC
Organism: Egretta garzetta; assembly: GCF_000687185.1. NCBI lineage: Eukaryota > Metazoa > Chordata > Aves > Pelecaniformes > Ardeidae > Egretta > Egretta garzetta. The sequence goes on from NW_009259593.1 coordinate 2,011,697, forward strand.
GTCCACCCAGGAGATACTCTAACTAGCACACAGCCTGGCCCACAGCTGAGCTGTCCCGACTGCTCCTTACAGCCTCCTATTGAGCTAACAGAGTGTACTCTTCAGTAAACATCTCTACCATGTGCATGTACATAGAGCAAAAATCACCTACAGGACAAATTCCAAACCTACCAGGTAATGAAGACATAGGTCTAAGTCCTCTTACCAGGAGCTAACTTTATCTTGGTTGACACCATAGAGCGGTAAGCGAGAACGTGGGGTGAGAATCTCAATACAACTGCTATAAGGCAGACACATGAACTGTGCAGATCTTCAAAATGGACCTTCAAGACAATAGCAAATATTTATGCAAGCAGAGATGCCCAGGAGATAACTCAGGACAATTTCTTCTGTCTCAACTGTACAGCAACAGCTCTACCAGTACAGGAATTTTTTATAATAAATATGAGATCACCACTAGAGCAAAAACAAATGCAAAGTACTCGGCAACCAAGGCAGACTAAAGAACACTTTCACAAACAACAGCGTGCACAAAGATGATTGAACAGGTCAGAAGTCCAGTAGCAATTTCAGTAACAGCTGGTGGGCGGGCAGGGAATCAAGATACTCCTATCTGCAAAGGAGGGCTTTATTATCACCAGTCCATATGCATACTGCTGGTTTGAGTAGCATTTGTGCTCCTAAATCATCACTTTCTGAAAATCCCACCCTTAGAGCCCAGCCTAGAATTTAAAATCTGCAAAGAAGGTGGCTTGATTTAAATCATGATTGGCAGCAGCAGCCAGAAAAACTTTGTTTAAATATACTAGCTTTAACCCTGCTCTGCGATTCACTTCATCTACAAATATTTATTATAAGAATATAAACACATTGCTGGCTATACAAATCAAATGCTCATTTTTGTTTGAGTTTCAATTATATTAGAAGATGGGAAGAAACTCATCTATTTGCTAGACAATCTGAATTCAATTGAAATGCATAAAAGAGCATTTTAATATTGTTTTGTAAGAACTCTGACCTTAAGAGCGTTGCTTACTTCTTTTGTGTATTTATCAAAGCATGCACATTTATTAAGGCGTTTAATTGGTTTACTTAACAAAAGAGGCAACAAATTTACTCATTCTATGAACAAATTGCTTCTAGGAACCAAGGAGCTGATTTTACAAGGCTCCTGGATGCCCAAAAATGCAGGTAAATATTCACTGGGAATGATCTCCTCCCACTGAGATTAAAGGAAATCTGGGGCCTAACCTGTCCAAGTACTTAGGATACCCTGCGTACCTGGACTGGAACATTACTAAGGATCTGTGAAAGACTGGCTGTAAATTCTTCAGCCCTTAAAACTTTTTTTAGGCCTATTCAATGTCTTTTTAATTAATTAGGGGTGGAAATTTTTTTCATTTCCTATCCAGCTTCTCCATTTTGAAAGCAGTATTGGAGTTACAGGTCGCTTGCATCAGCTAGCTGGTATTGAAGCCAAAATTATCAGACTTTCAGTTAAGAAAAACTAGCTTGGAAAACACATAAATAGCAGAGCTTGTTACCCTGTAGACATATTTGGCGCAGCACACTTGCAGTGGTATCTTCAAAGTCTGAACTAAGCTTGAAAATTAAAGATGCTTTCTCCGACTCACTACAAAAACATAAACTTCAGCTCATTAAAATTAATCAACATGTTCTGAATGTTTTAAAATTTATTAAAATCTTTATGACTAAAACAGGCTGAGCATAAAACGTAATTATAAAGTCTTTCAGACAGCTGAAATTTAATTACACTTCAGATATTTTTTTATGTACTTTCCTACAACGCCAATTTCAGGTTTACTATTGCTGACGCGATGGCACAGCCGCAACGTAACTTGGGAAAAAAAGCAATCGGAAGTCAAAGGAGAGCTCAACCCGGTTGGAAGATTTTCTCGGCCCTGCTCGCCCTCCGAACAACGCCCTCAAGCCCA
>NW_009259593.1:2014335-2059322 GCF_000687185.1 Egretta garzetta
GGCCCGGCCCGGCCCAGGCCGGAGGTCAGGCGCGCTGTAACCGCTCTCCCGCAGCTCGGCGCTTGTTTTGGAACAGCGCAACGCGCCCCGGGGAGCATCGCCCTCCTGTGCGCGGGCACGGCCTTGTGAAGGGTGTTACAAAATGTCGCAGGTAGGGTTCAGGTACGCGGTTCGGGGGGAGCCCTCCCGACCCCCGCCGAGCCGCTGCAGGAGGAGGAATAACGGGACTGCTTACCGCAGAGTGCTTTAGGCCATACCTGGCCCTAATCTGAGAATGGTTTTTGCAGGTTTATTTCAGTCATCAGCTCAGTAAAGCGCAGCGTGCTAGCCCGATACAGCACCATATGTAATCAAACAAGCTATGCACTGAAGCAGCGTTAAACAGCTGTGTCACATATGGCCCCTGAAATATCACACTGCTGCTTAACACCACTGCGATCTTTGACAAGTTACTGCCTAATGTTCAAAATGCTGCCGTTCCCTAAGAACGGATTATTAGGAGAAGTTTTTGGTTTTGTCAGCTTAAGCCTTTATTTATTATTTCATTTCTGATTTAAGGTAAACCTCCCCTCATTTCCTTGCTGCGAAAATGAAAAAGCAGTATGAGGAAAAGAAGGAGGAATATAACTCATCATTTTTGTCCCTTTCCTGTGGCTGCACTGGGGACTTGTTAACCTCCCCATGCTTTATACGATCACATAAAATAACTCTCTGTATAACAACTCAAAATGTTACAGGTCTACCGGTGCTCTTGATTTTTATGATTGGGATGTAAAAAGCAAACGTAATTCCTAAAATGAGCAAAGAACCAAAATGCTGTGTACATTTTAAAAAGTAACACCCCAAATTCCAGCTGTAAGCAGCCTTCCAAAGAGCAAAACTAAAAGCAATGAAGTCTGCCAACCGTTGAAGGAGGGAAGTTTTATCTATCCCAAACTGAATCACTACTTCACTACTCCAGTTAAAAATCAACACAGGTTATTAGGGCTACATCAGCAGGTATTTATTACGCCTATTTTTTCCTATGGTAGAAGTTACTAAAATGAAAATGCAAGGTAACAGTGCAGAGTGCATCCTTCAAGGATGTACACGCTGCTGTAAATCACGTTACGCTCTCAGAGAAATTCTGACTCTGTTGAAGTCAATGGGGAGCTGGTTATTGTTACCAGCTGGATTAAGATTTGGTTCGGTACGTAGTTACCAGCCAGCATCTGATCGCGTGCCTATTATTCTCCTTGGTGAGCATTAACCGATATATGTGAATCAGCACTCCACACATGCCACCAAACATTCTGTGAGTTTGGGCTAAATAACAGTGCAGAAGTCCTATTTTTGGCCTTAGCGGAAGCAGCAAGGCCGAGGATAGATTTTCTCCTGCCCACGTTTGCTACCCGGCGGGCTCCATCTGGTGGCTACCCACACCTCGCCATCGCAGGGGTTCAGCTACACACTCTCCGAGATGCGAGAAGGGACAGCTCTGCTGGCTGTGTTCTCTTGTACAGGACTGTGCACTCTGGCTGGATCCGTCCCTGTAATTCTAGCTTGTATTTATGCACATTTCGACATCCACTCTTGACAAATAATTAGTACCCGAGATAAATGTTAACATGCTTTTTGAATTCTAGGGAGTGGAGTGAGAGCAGTTCAATGTGGTCCTGCTGCCAGTCGGATTCTGCCATTAAATAATCTCACTGTATTCACCGCAGTATGCTGGGCTCTTACAAGTACTAGATGTCATTGCTATTCCTAGATCACAGTTCTCATTGTCCCCTTTATCAGCATTGATTCACTATTTAATTTCCTTTATCAGGATGCTTTACAGTTTTTTCCTCTTCAGGTTACTAGGAACTCTATACTTTTAAAAAATCAAGAGGGGAAAAAAATTGCCTTTCACCCCCCAAAATCCTCAAGCAATCTGTCAAAAGCAAGCATCAGAAATCAGCCACAGCAGTGGTGCGCTGGCATTCAGGTTTGATGAGCCACTTGGCAGATTTCTGTCAAGTCCTTCCCTAACATACAGCAAGAACCCAAAATAACCACCAGCTGGTTCAGCATGTCCTCAGCGTGCTGGGTTCACTGCCTATTGTCATGGCTTTTGACATACTAGGAGATAGGCCAAGGGGCACCGGAACGATTTCGGCTGGAGATGGACTGTTGCTACCAAGAGAACGATTCCTTCTGGCTTTCAGCCTGCTCCTTATGGGGTCTTGAGGAAATGCTCATCAGGAGCAGGCTCAGTCTGGAGGAACTGTCCAGAAATACCTGATGCAATTATCTGAAATACCTATTACCTTCACAGGGAACTGTGACAGATTTTTTTAAGATGAGGCACTTAATCTTGTTGGACAGAAAAAAGCTGTTTCTCTACATTTTCCTCTGTACCAGAGATTCCCAGAAAAAACACGAGGATTAGGCAACTGTACATGACAGACTTAGTTTCATCATTTCACTAGTTGCCATTTTTTCTTTTTTCTTAAAATCTTTAAATTTCTTACTAGCACAATGGCAGGAAAAACACATTCAAAACTCAAGGCATGCGCAAGTAATATAGATCCATTTGCCTAAGTCTGCAAAGCACCTAAGAACACTCTTGAGATTTCCCTTTCGTGTCAAAGTGTTAACTTGGATATGGGTAAGGATGGTTTAATTTACCATGTTACATCAAAGCAAGGACAGAAGAGGAAAAAGGAAGAAATGTCACGTGTTCCCCAGAACATGTGATGGGAGTGAGTGGTCCACAGAGAAGAAAGGGGACTGAAGGTGTAACAAAGCAGGCTTCTAACCACATCCAAGTTTAGGAGGGTAAGAGATTTCTATCAGTTCCCCCAGAAGTGTGGGAAAGCCTATGCTGCAGTGAAGAAAAGCTGCTTTGCTTATCCCTGTCTAACGTCCAGGGCTCTAGACAACCTGCATCCCTCCTTGGATGCTATAAAACCCCAGTCACAGGAATAACAGGATCTGTTTTGAAGGAGTCTGCCACTTCTGCTTCATATTATATTTATAATTTGAACCTTCCTTTCTTGACAACAATACAGTTTTATAACTTCTCAGTTCCTGATATTATATTCTGGATTACCAAGAAAATAGTCAGCTCCACAAGTTCAAACACGGTACAACCTATATGGAAAGAGAAAATGAATATAAAAGTAATGCTGTAGCATTTAAGTCTTTAAACAGAGCCACTTAGTAAGGGAAATTTTGCAACTGCAGAATGGCTGTTTAAAGGGAACAGCGCTTTCTACAGAACGCTGTGCAATGAGAAAAGGTAAAATTTCCTAAAAGCAGGAACCTAACTCCAATTTTTACCTATTAACACTCTTCACCTCTGTGCATGCAGGTGTAAATAATACAGTAAAAATGACCGAATTGCTACTGAAAGACACAATAGCAGGTTACAGAGATCCACTACAAGCAAAGCATATGCTTGATGGCAAATCTTTTCCTCATTTCCTACATTAGATATTCATCAGGGTCTGACTTCTAATTGAATGCAAATAAAGGGTATAACAGGTTTTTGCATATGAAGTGAAGATATAGAACATCTGTCTCTTCACAGCCTTTCAATGTACCGTATGTGACATTAAGCAAAGAAGAGGTTTCTCTCATCAGCTTGTAGGAAACAGTGAATTTGAAGAACAGTGTGACTGAATTAAATCATTCCTCTGCTGCTGTAAAAAGCGCTTCTTTGGTCTCCCTGCACACTCTCAGGTGATAAAATGCCAAGTTGGGCAAAATCAGTTTCAATGCCAAAAAGATGGACTACTGGTGCAGAAGGTCACAAAACACTATTAATTGCCTTATATCATCTCAGTCTTGAAAGATGAACAAAAAATATAGGCTGGCACTTTGGAATAAAGCGCACATTGCTAGCTAGCACTATCCAAGTAAGCTGTTAAAGATTTAAGGCATATCCTTAACTACAAATGGTATACCTATCTTCTGCTCTTTGGACTCTTACCATAGTAGTCATTTATGCTGAGTTTTTACTACTTCAGCAGCCTAATTCAGTAATTGTGCTTACTGGTACAGAGTAGCCATTTTGTGACCTTTTCAGAAAAAGCTATAGCAAATCTGAATGTAAAAGCCAGTGTCCTGAAACTAGTTTCTGTGTTTATATGTTACAGCATGTATGAATACTCAAGTGGAAATAAAATCCTGATAAAAATAGCCACACAAAATACCTGCAAGGATTCTGGAGAGGAGCTAAAAAAAAAAAAAAAGAGACAATCTCTTACAACCACTTTGTCCACTCATAACTCTTTGGCAGAATGTATCTAAGAGAACTGCATCTGAGGTCTCTTCAAACCTCTAATTAAAGGGCATACATAAACCAGACAAAGTTCAAAATCAGATCTAAAATGTGTATTGTAAATTCAGTTAAGGAACAAAGCATTCTAGCACCAAGGATAGAAGGATGACATTTGAAGGTGTCTGAAATAACATCAGTGATAGATTTCCATGCTTGATACTATTCAGTGGTGTGAGAAATCTGTACTATAACCTGGTGCTTGCGAGTCTGAGAACAGTAAATGTTCAGCTACATGTAATTTTGGCCCCAAACATACAGTACTATGGAGACGCAAAAAGTAAGCACAAAGAAGTTGATTTAAGTCCCATCAGAGTCAAAGGTCCTTGGCTGACTTCACTTCCAACCTTACACCGACTTCATGGGTGCTGAATGAGAGCCCAAATTTTACAAAGCTGTTAGACTAAATTTCTTGTTCTTCTGGGAACACAGAACAATTCTCTCCAGCCTTCTTGGGTCCGAGTTCTGATAATGTGACATGCAAGAGGGGAGCTCGCAGTCAGCTAGGTAGTGGGGTGGAAGGGAAGAGGCCAGCTTGTACAGATTGCATTGCCTAATTCTATTTTCTCATGCAGAAGTCACTGCATGAGTGTTACAGTGGGATTTCCAGACTTACACAGTTTAGCATGTTATATTTTAATACTGTCTCCTGGGCCACCTCTCTGCTTCACTTGCAATCACAAAGGTGTCACCATTTGGGATCACATAGTGCCTCTGTGGCTACAACAGGGTTGTCCAAAGAGCAATTGCTAAATGAAGAGCATGGCAGTGTTTATACCACATTTATAGTTGTCCCATAACGTGATCTAGACTTTAGGAGCAAAAAGAACCAGAGACTCCTTGCAAATTACAAAGAGGCCCTTTGCTGGCTTTCTGCAGACCTCAATCTGGGAACCACTGCCTTAAAAATGTCATAAATAACTGTCTCAGGAGTAAAATGATGTGCTCTCAAAAATGGTAAGGAGCATAATTTATGAAGAACAGCTAATGCCAAATGGCTTTACCTACAACAGTGTGCATATACACAATCATGAGAGGCAAGTGTAGAGGGCATTGATCAAGCAGATAAGTAGAAAGGGAAAGAACTGGGCACCCCTCCTCTATGATAAGTTCCAGGGGATCTTTCATTCTGCCCTGAGTAGACAAGCATTAAGTTCTCAAAAGTCTGTTGAAAAGACTCACAGCAGGATGTGCCAATCTCCATACCACAGAAGAATAAAAGACTAAGATTTTGCTGCAATTAGAATAAACAACTGTCCTCAATTTCTGTCAAACAGTAGATGTCTCCCTTTGCCAGAGTTTGAAACGTGTGTAAAATGTTGTTAGGGTACACATCCACAGCCAGCATTATTACTCTTTTTCAGCCTACATTCCCATCATGCCTCATACAAAAATCCATGGGGGACGAAAGATAACACTGAGTCCAAACCCTGAGAACAGAGCCCCATGAAAGCAACAAATTATAAACTCTACTGAAGAGATTTTCTTCAGAAAGATCACAGGTCTCATGCTTTAGTCATGGCCCATTCCTTTGCCAGCAGGTTCAGAGAGAGTGATCTGTGAGAGCTAAGTGATTTCTTTCAAGTAAGCTGCTCACGATGACTACAGAAACCTCAAGGATTACAGTGCACAAACAATGGGAGAAAAGCTGCTTCAAATAATACACCCAGACAATGGAGTTGCCATTATGGTAGCAATGCAAAATATGGACAGGGATTTAAATGAAACGGGTGATATCTGTATACTTTGGAGGGCTCACGTGTGCCAAATTTGGCAGCATGAGTGTTCATATTGCTTGTTGCTCCACCCCTTGAACAATGAGGCTAAACCCCATATGTGCAGGAGTTGGTAGAGCACAAGCAGTTTTGCTAATCACACTGCATGCAAAAGCAAAAAGACAAAGGGAACTAGTAATGCTTAGACTAGCATTGGGGAAATAATTAAGCATGAATGAAATATTGTATGTGGATTTGAAATGAATGTTCTTGGAAACAATTGTGCTGTTTCAGTTGTGCTGCTTTCCCCCCTAAGTTTCACAAAGTAATTTGCATGTCATTTAAATAAATACCATAAATTATTGCAAACTTTTTGTTTTTATTTACATAAAACAAAATGCTCATTTCCATTATTGTTTGGATTACCTGACATGAGTGAAATGCAGAGGTCTGAGAAGAAACTTGTCTCTCCCCAAAATATTAGAGATCTCATGCACGAGTGAGCCAGAAAGGAGGACCCCACCTTTAGCGTTGCCTTATCGAGACAATTAATGCTCTGCAGATGTAACAAAGATACAGGATTGGATCTTTCAGTTGAGCCAAGCTGGAGCTGCAAGCCAGTTGCAGGTACTGGTACACGCTGCCTTGCAGTTGTCAGGGCTTCATGGCCCTTCATGAAAATATGAACAGCTCAGCCCTGCTTGTCTGCTGGCATGCAATGTTCACTGGCCAAACCTGCTTTTTCTGGGATTTCTTTAGTTTGGGGCTTAAGCACACACAGAGAACAATGACAACAACTACAGGCATACTGAATTTGCACAAGCTGCTTGAGTGCTCAACAGCAACTGCAGCGGATACTCGGTTCAGCTTTCACACTCTGGGAGGTTAGGACACTTAACTCCCATCTCTCTAATGAATTCTCCGTTTCTCTTTGAGAATTCATGGGATTTAATTTCAACCACTGTAACTTACAAGGCCTACACTCTTCTCTGATGCTCATATTTTTTTCAGTTCCATTCAGTGTTATCCACACATCACCAATTTGATTTCACCTCTGAAAAATATTTGCCTCCCTTCTTGACTATATAATTAAACTTCTTCTCAGACTCTCTCAAACCTGCCTTCTCCTCTCACCCTCTCGGGGGGGGGGGGGGGGGGGAGGTCAATAGCATCCAGTTCAGAACCCTTACCATTCTGTGCATTCAGAGAATTAAAAAGAAATCAAATGATTGAAATACAGATCCTAATCCAGAAAAAGGTGAGCGCAAGGTAACCTAAAAAGTTAGGTAGGTACACATCCCTCTGCAGGATCATACGGGGCCTGTTGGCCACTGAAAACTAAACAGAGGTACCATCACGTGAAAAACCAGGTGACCTAACCATCTGCAAAAGGAAGAATTGAATATCTAGCAAAAATTTTCATGTTCTGGCCATAAGATAGTAAATGATCATTCAGGCTTCTGACCTCTGAAGACTGCTCGCAGGTTTCTTCCACAATGCTTTATTTACGCCTGGTTGCTCTTTCCAGTCTAAAAGGGAACCCAGCAAATATTCTCCTCTCTTCTCTTTTGCCCATGGTCTGTTGCAAAATATGTCCAACAATACAGATTGCAAGCCAGATGAACTCATTATACAGATGGTTTTTTTCCACAGAAAAATATCCTACTCTGTAGTCTCAATTTCTAAGGCTGTTTTTTGTTTTATAAACCAAGGGATCCAACCCACTTCCCATCTTGTATACGAAGGCATTTACTTTCCTGGACTTTGCTTAGTGGAGTCCTAAGTTTTGCTTCACCACAAAGGAAATAAAATTGACTGGGTCTAACTTCATGATTTCCAGATATCACTAGGGTGTGCTGTAGATCATGAAATTTCAGTAAAGCATAGTTAACAGGGAACAATCTGGCTGCTATACTAAATATTTTAAATTAATTGCAAACATAGAAACAACTCACTGACTCAAATTCCTTTTAAAACAACATACACACTCAAGAGAGGTAATGTAACACCTTAACAATTTAAAACATTTTTGTTACATAGGCACGGTAAACACAGCGTGGTACGTAGCAGAGAACTAACTAGAGTCAAGCAGATAATCACATGCCTAACCTGCACATAGATAACCAAAATCCAGGCGTTCAGTCTGGTGGGAATTGAGAAAAATGGACTAGAACGAATATCCATAACAAACCAGGTAACAAGCAATAAGGGACTCTTTATGGAAAACTTTCTATGAAAAAAAATTATGAGGCTATTTAAGTCACTGGAACGCACAAGGGTAAGGCCTGAGGATGCAGAGTCAGGGGCTGAATAGTAATTATTTACGCCAATCAATTCATATAAACAATGGTGCTAAAATGCCCAGAGAGGGTAACAGTAGAACTGAACCAAATTGATCCCAGGAAACTGCACCTGTCAGGTATCAGCCTTAGTACAAGGGTGCCCAGCATGGAGTGACACCAGGAAGGGCACCGCAGCCACCGGAGGAAGGAAAGCGTCAGCTCCCAGCTCTTGGCTTCCACCCACTTCCAGCCCCTGCAGGAGGTGGGAACCCTTGCTACAACCTGCACCCAACCAACGGCTCAGCTCCTGGGAAGAAGCGTCTTCCCACTCTTGCACCTATAACCTTCAGCCTAGGAAAGAAACATATATCTTGGCACACCCATCCGGTCAACTCCCAGTATAGTCATGGAGTGGTGATGGGATAATGAACCCAGCACAAAAAGGATGTGGAATCAGAAGAGTTTTTAAGCACATTTAAGCACAACTTTAAGCATATATTTACACTAACAACCACAGACTCGAATGCAAATTTAAGAACAAGCACCTATTTAAACATGAACAAAAGCTTAAATCATTTGCTGAGGTCCCAACTGTCAAGACATATCCAGTGGCAACAGCAAACAGAATTATCAAGTGATTCTTCAGCAGGCTATATGAACTGAGTCTGGTAGTCTTACACCATGAGCCACGTATTCATTATTACAACAATTTGTATCACTATTTGTAGCATCTAGGGAACCCCAATCAGGGCTCTATTGTGTTACAGACTGTACAAGCACAGAAAAATAGGATGGCTCTTATAATGAGTACATCACAAGCCCCACTACCATAATTAACATTGATTAGCATCGATGCAAACAGCATGGGAAGACAAAGATTGAGCCAGTTTGGGAGCTGAGGTACTCTCTCACCCTTTAAGGTGGCTCCTCTGGCTCCCAATCGCAGAACAGAGGGGAGGCTGTTTCCGTGGCGAAGGCTGCAGCCTCCAGCGCTCCCCATTAGCAGCTCCCATAAGCACATTCTAAGACACAGGATTCAAAGAGGCATCTTTATCACTTACTAATCCAGTCTTTGTCCCAGGCAACTACATCACACAATCCTGCCCTTAAAATTATTAAGGACCACAACAAACCAGTTGAGTGCTTTTTCTTCCTACTCAGGGCATACATCTCTCCGAAAACACACTAGGTTGGCTGGAACAGTTGGATTAGACTGTGTATCTATACATGAACCTAAATACTAAAGAAAGTAAAGAAAGCCTGCTATTTGCTATCACAGATCAGTATTAGTGTGAAATGCAATGGCTAGAATTGACCTAAAACAGGAATCAGAGTCAGACTTTCGGAGTATGTAAATCAACTGAAGTCAAAACACCAGTACCAAACCTGTTCCCTAATGTCTGAATTTCCCCTGCTTTCCCAAGCCCTTCTTCCCTACAGTTTCTGAAGCTGTATGATTGCAACCACCACACTCAGTTCTGATCAAAAAGGACAGCTGGCAACCTCTGATCTACTTAATATATTCAAAAAAGATCCAAAAACGCCAGATCCACTTCATATGAAATCTCAAAAGAGTGACCTTAATGGACATGGGATGTGGAACTGCATGTAATAAACTTCATCCCTCTAACATACAGTCTTCACTAAATCTATAATTATCATATGCATCTTCTCATCCCAGGCCCATGGCATTTTCCCAGGTTTGCCTTGGATACTTAAAGCAGTTTTTCCTTTCCAAATGTAGGAAAGAGTATCAACAGCTCTGTAATGCCAGCAAAAAGTGGTAACATTTTGAAATGGATAGTATGAAATCATAGGGTTGAATATTTTGATTGTGTAATGAAACTACCTTTATTAACCAACTAAGATTCAAGACCTGAAGCTTTCTCATAAACCGTCCTCTCCCAAAAATGTTTCTGCATGTTTTTGTTGCATAACCTAACAAAATACAGCCACCTTGAACTTCACTTTCACATCCAGCATCATGGAAAATATATCCATGGAAATATACATTCACACTAGAAATTTAGATCAGTTCTACACGACATCACTCATTTCACAGCCTAACCTGCAATCTGGTGTATCCTCAGAGATTCAGTGCCTATCTGAAGAATTCTCATATGCATTAAACTGAACATATATGTAAATGTTTGCAGGATTATACTGTAGCCACAATTTCAAATGCAATCCATATATGCTTATATGCTCAACTGTAGTTAGGTTCTGGTGTTTTTCTACTTTTGCCATTCTGGAAAAGTTTCTTAATTTATTTTTTTTTAAAGATACTTCCTACAATTCCACTCACAGGGAAGCGAAGGATAATGCTATAAAGCCTAAAAATAAACTTAGATCTGCTAAAAAATTCATCATTTCACTCCCAGGCTTCCACCAGCTGGGCTTGTCTGCTTTAGGTTTGACACCCCTGAGAGCTACAAGCAGAACTTATAAAGATGAGCAAGTTTACATGAGCATGATGAAGAGATCCATTTTTTTAATCTTTACTTTGCCAAAATACTGTCTGGGGCATTTATTATTGGAAGACATTTATTTTTGGCAATTCCTTACTCACTTTTAATACCATACTTACGTTATTTGCAAATTTGGAGAGGTAATGTCCAAATACGCACACTGCTCTACACGTACTTCTTTCAGGTTCTCATTACATTTGTTAAACTAATTCTCAAGGATCTACTGGAGATACAGCGAAGACCCCCTGAACACCAGTTAAGAATAAACCTGTAATGAGAATAAATTACACACGCATATCAATTGCTACAAGTCCTGTAAGGAGTGAGACCTTTCTACATAAATATCTGCTGCAGAATTAAATCTGATACATTAATAAAAGCCCTCCCCACCCAAATCAAAGAACGGAAGTATAACAGTTACCCGATCAGTTAAAAGAATAAACCTTTTAAATAAATAAATTTGCGCTACACCAATTTATGTCACTGTGGTACTTAAGGCGAAACCTTTTAAAGGAATAGATTTACTGTGCATACAGATCTCCACTGGGTATGTGTAATTATGCAAAGGAAAGGCATTACTTTTAAAGTGGATGAATGGCTGATACTTTTTGATTTACTGCTAGAAACAGGAAAATGGTAATGGCATGAAATAAGCATTTGCAAAACCGTTTTGGCAGACAGAAAATGTTTGATTTACCTAGGGCATCCATCAGGTTCTATACTTTAGATCAAAGTAGATAAATGGAAAGGCAAATGGATATTTGGAAAAAAAATCTACAGCTTTTCTGTCAGCCCTGCAAGTAAGTTAAATGTTTGGAGGGGGAAAAAGCCCAAGGCTCTTTGGATGGAAGGAAGCCATGATTCATCACTTCTCTGGCAACTACAGCTTTCTGTATTTACCTGGAAAGGTGAGAATGGCATGGAAGTAGTAGTAATTTTCTCATTCTGGGCCTGATTCTGAAAGGTGATTTGAAGGTGGCTGGCAAAGCTCAACATTTCCATCTGATACTGGAAATGAGATAATGTGTACCCTGGGTCATAATTTCCTCTCAACTCCAAATTGCTGACTCTTTTTCTGTCCTGACTTGAATTGACACTGGTGAAGAAAATATGTTCCAGTCAAGACACACACCCCGCAAAACAAAAATCCACTGACGTCTCAGATCCTTTTGAAATCTGTGCAGTAGGAAAGCGTACTAAAGGTAGGACAAGGCTTACTGGACAATTATCTGTGACAAGCCAGGAGACTGAAGAATGAAAAATCAGCTTATTCCTATGGCAAAATTCTTCCTGGAGTTTTCTAGTGAAAAGCATGATTTCCGAGTGTGCCATAATCCTGTTCTGAACTCCTGCTATACTGAAATGCATCACCAGGAGCTATGCAGTATATGCTTTGTGTCAAACCCTTAAAGCATCACTAGACCTATGGTACACATGTTGCACAGACAGTTCGAACAAGCACAGTAAATCCAAAATGCTTGGGACATCCAATTTGTTGTGTTTGTGAAAATCCACAGGAGGGCACATGCACAAGAGCCCCAGACATATCAGATTTACTGTGAGTGTGCACACTGTGCAGTGGGCATTTCCAGTAAGTGTCAGATTTGCTATATAAGCACGGTAGAAAGGATTTGCTGGGATTATTAGACATCTGGAAACCTCAACAAACATACATAATCCTTGAATATAACCTCTTGACAAAATGTCTGACTGGGGAAGGACATGCCTGGAGAAATTCAACACACGTCCCTCTGTCCGCTCCATCAGGAAATAATGCAGAGTAGGGTATGGCCTTTCCAGCTCCCTCCACATCGTTATGAGCATAAGCAGCAAATCTATCAGCTACTTCTGCATCCACTTGTTCTATGGAAGGGTTGCCCAGCTCTTAAGAGGCTGAAGAGCAATCAAAACTTTTGCCCAGATAGGTAAAAAAGCCAGCAAGACTTATAATTACACAATCACAGAGAACTCAGCTGCTCTTTAGGATACTAGTTTCATATATGTGTCATAACAAAATTAGCAGATATCTGCTCCTGCTGACTTACACAGCCTGTATTTTTAACTCAGTACCTTATCCTTGACCACTGAAATACTGGAACAGGTTACCCAGAGAGGTTGTGGAAACTCCATCTTTACAGATATTCAAAAATCTGTCTGGACAAGATCCTGAGCAACCTGTTCTAGTGGACTGTGCTTTCAGCCAGGGGGTTGGACTAGATGATGCTCCTTCCAACCCACACTGTTCTGTAATTCTGTGGTGAAGATCCTTCCCTTCAGTTTTGTAGATGCACTTGCCTTCCAAGTAGTAATTCATTGATCATACCTCTACCATAAGCCGTGGTTATCACTGTATACAGAGAGTTCAAAGATGCTGCGTTTGTGGAACAGGCCAAATCCTTTGCAGTGATCTGCAGTTATCAACCAAAAAGGGCCAAAAAATATGAAGCTTTGCCAACAAAAGATATCAAGAAGGATGATGCTAGCCCTCTGCTGCATTCCAATATCTGCAACTGGTAAACAGGCCTTACACATAAGGCTTACATACACAGCTCCACAGATGAGATGAATGAGATGAAAGCCAACGCATCTTCAGACCAGGCTCAGCAAGCAGGACCCAGACCTTTTATACCTACATGCCCTCCAATCACCCCTTCCCTCTCCCCAAGCTTATCTTTAGTTATGCCTCTCTGAAACAGCAACCCTGCTACAGACTTCCACATACAAAAACTCTTAAAATCAAGACTCAAGACTAAGACCACCAAATGCAGGATGCATATACACCTAGAACAATCAATGTACCTATGTGAGCTGAAGATTTGTGCACATCTAGGGATATCTGAAAGTTATACACTTTGTCTGTAGAAAAAGTCATTGAAAGCTTCCCATGCAAGGAATAAAATAAGTGTTAAAATATTGAGCTAGAAGTAAGGCCAGACTGTATTTCTCCTCCTGCAATAAATCAGCACTATATGTATATATTAAATCCAATCCCTTGATGTGTCCAGTTTCAGTGATAAAAACTTAGCAAGCAGGGCAAAAGTTATTGGGTAGAGATCGATATGCTTGCTTGTTGTCCTTGATTGGCAATAATGCGACATTTTCTCCTTGACTGCAAGAGGCGCTTTTGTGATTTGGGAGCATAAAGAAATTCTGTACTTGACAGATTTATACAGTAGGAATACACTAATGTCCTTTGACCTGCTTAAGAATAAATACGACCTACCAAATTGTCATTTTTATGGGTATTTACAACTGAGGCACTTTGTAAACCTAAGAACTAATATTTCCCAAAGGAAATCTGTGCTCTCGAATCTTGATAAATTATTGAAAAATACAAGCCACTACCAGCCCTACAAATTTTCTCTTCTATTTCTCCTATTTTTAGTTACATAGGAGTTGTCAAAGCAGATTGGACTACTGATCTATTTCACCGGGTATGTAGCTGCAGCCATGGCTAGTGCTTCAGAAGAATCCTGTAATATTTTTGGCTATTCTATCAAGGCTGTGTAAAAAAATTCTTTCCTGAAACTTGAAGGTTTTCAGTGCCTGATTGAAATATTAGTCATATAATTCTTTAAGCGCTCAAATTACTGTTAGAAAAGTATTACAAACTACAATTTCCACAGCCCAAATGCCACCAGCTGCATTTGCACTCACGAATGCTTCCGCTGATACTTTAAACAGACAGTGCGAGGAGTAAAATAAGCCATCCCAGTTCACCCAAACTCCAGTGCTCACCACCTTATGGGTGTAGTGCAGATAGTCTGTAATTTAATAACTCGTTACTGACCAAGGACATCCCTGATTTCTTAATTCTGCAGGCCAGGTGACCCAGGAAGCCTTCATTTGATTGCCGTATCTCAGCTCCACTTCATCTCACCTACCCACCCACTTCCCACATAAATTTCTTCCATCACCTTTATGCTGTCTGCCCACAAAGGCTTTCACAAAAGACAAACTAACTACCTGCCGAGGAGAGATGGGAACTAATGAGATGAGGACCTCTGCCCTTCAGAATCTTCCTCTGGAAGACGACAGTGCACAACTACACCGCTATAGCTTGGTGTTAAGGAAACAGAAGGCTTTGACGTGAAACTGATTATTAATATTGTCATCCATAACAGAATGGTTGAAAGCTATTTCCTTTTATCCTTATTCTCCAGCTGAAAGTTGACAAAAAGTCAGCACTATTCAGGACAGTATCTAAGATATGAAACTGGCAGTATTTTTCCAGCAGAAGCTTATTGTTTCTCCTCTTGGTTATATCCCTGTACAACAGTACAGATCCTCTCAAAGACTTTCAACACATCAGATTTTGACTAAAGCATCATGACGTGGCACTCATCTCTACTTTTACTCCATTTCTAAGGGCAGCTGCTTTTCTATTTTTCTTTGCGCATCTGTGGACAACAAAATCTTTTCTCTATCACAAGAATGTCTTCATTAAGTCAGTTTCTGCCTTCAGCTTATTCTTAGTCTTCTGCATACTATAATCTATCTATATGCACAAGAAAGGCTTGAGAGGCAAACTGAAAAAGCAGGAAGCTGGAATAAACAATGAGGCAGGAACTGAGGGAAACTTGAGCATCTTTTCTTGCCCTTACTGTCCTGCCTTCTTTTTCATCCTTGTTTACTGTTGGATTTGGGATTCCTCCTACATGTGTATGAAACATGATTTCAGTGTCCCCTGGTTTGTGACCTCATTCTGATAAAGTATGACATGGCACAGCTAATACACTGACTGCAGCACAGAGTCAAATAATTTTAGTTCAACTACTATCTTGAACACTTTATTTCATATCAGATTTGGCAAATTTAGTATTTAAGATTTCTTGTACACTTACCTTACACTTTTACACTTAATGTTGTTCACTAAGTAACAAAAAGGTCCTAAATACCCACCAATTCATAGGCTCCTACCCCCTAACACTGGATATTCCATCTCCCTTTGGACAGGTAGGACGGAAGTAGAAGCTGTATTGTAATATACAGAACACCCAATAACTCAGATATTCACGCAACCAAACAGCTTCTGTCCCATTCATTTCAAGGAGAGTGACGTCCTCTTGAAATAGAAATTATGGAACGCTAATATTTGCTGTCTGCCACTGGATTTGCTTTGTGAAACAATGAAAATTTGACAGTGACAGGGAAGAGGGAAGTTAAACGTAGACAGAGAGTAGTAGTTTCACTCCAAATCAGCAAAATCGCTTTTTGACATCTTGAAAGAAACCCACCTGTTAATAAGATCAACAGATTTTTAATCAACATGATTACCCTCACACATCTTTTCCTATCCTTAAGTGTTTAACAAGAAACATCTTAGGTTCTCCTTACCTTTACTACTTCTAAAGCTTTAAACTGTAAGCAAAGAAACAGACTATGTTGTAAATTGCAACCCTTTTGCCTCATGTTAGAGGCTTGCCTATTTTCATTGCAGAAAGACTTTTTTCTCCCTAAAATTATCTGTGCATTTAAAGATTGGGGTGAAAAAGCATTTATTACTCTCAAAATTTCATTAGGAACCATCTGGCCTTACTTTTAGTTCAGCTGCTGCCTCCGTTTCCTCTATTTGCTGCAGACCTACAGAGGCTAACAGGAAGGAGCAACGGTTTTCTGTCTGTGAGCAAAGCACAGGGGAGAAAGGGAGTCATCTATGAAGGCTGGAATACTTCAGTGCCCCAAAGGCACCGGCCTGAGGTAGTGCACAGGCAAGTAGTAACTTTGCCAGCTGAAGAATAATCCAAGGAAAGTATTTAATAGGTCTGTCTGGACCTAAGTGAGCGAGTATCAAAGTCTTTTTGACAGATGAAGTCAGGAATATGAATGCAGTCAGGAAACTATGCAACATTTTCAACTTAATACTGACCAAATACGGACTTTTCAATAGAAGATTTCCTGTACTAAAGATGACGCTGCATCTTCATGTAAAGTCATTTTGCCATACAAACAGACCCTTACATTCTCTCTGCTGGTTCGTAAGCTAACAGCAAGAACCACAAGTGAAGTTCAGGTGGGCACATTAGGGAACTGAGCTACGGGCAATTACTGTTTTATTTTCACAATTTATTTTCAAGTTTTTTCTGCTCAGCACAGAATGGACACGAGTAAGTACAGTAACTATGCAAGAGCAAAACCTGAGAGAAAGGAGAGATCCAACAAGAAAGGGAGGCCACTATCTGACATTTTAAAAGGGCAAATCGAAAGCAATCAACACCCAACAAAATGCTCAGTGTAGGATGAGGTGATAGCTTAGGATATACTTAGGATACTGTAATGAGGCTAACAAGTGCTGTGTGTTTTAATGTAAATTAACACAAGATAATCTCTTCACATATTTAAGTGATGCACTTCAAATTAATTAATACATATTTAATAGAAGTCTTCTTGAACAGCTGTTATTTACTTCTGGAGTTTCTACACATTAGCACTGCCTGCTTTGTTCTGCTCTGAAGTTGTTCATGCTCCAAAGTACTTTAACAACTTGGGCTGTACAAAAATTGAACAGTCTTCCTAAAAGAGACAGCCTTTCCGATAACTTAATATTTTTACATTAAATATTCACACACTTTCTGAACAAAAGGTCAAATTCTACTTACAGCATCTGTGTGAAACAGGCAAGCAGATGCTTAATGTTGCTAGACAAATACTTTCAGCACAAAGAATGATAAAGAGTTGGGAGATCAGTCACATTTCCAGATTTTAAAATCAGCTTTCCTTTACTCCTGTTCCCTAAATTCTGCATTTACCATTTATATGTAACAACACAGACCCGACCCAAATTATGGCCTGTTCCTTCCGTAAGCGTTACGCAGTGGTGTGTTAAATGAAATCCTGACCCTGAAAGTGCTGTCTACAGTATTTGTTGCATGTTACAAGTATTACGCCAACTCATTAGGGTTTTTGTCTTACAAAGACTACTGCATATGACATCACCTCATTTAGACCTTGCATACAGCATTAGAAGTAGTTCTCAGTTGCCACCCCTTTTATTCATATGAAAGCCCACTTGAGCTCCAGTCACTTCCAAGTTTTAAGGATATGAAGGAGTAGAAACCAATTCAAGAAACATGCTGGTAACACATTATATTTTCACACTCACAGTGATGAATATAACTTTGGGCAACTGTGATCAGTTTCTTTAAAAATAATTATCTTCACTGAACAATCCTTATTGGTGTATAATTTGTAGTTGTCAGCTGACTCCTTGAAGATATTTACTCTTCCTTTGGCACTAGAGCAGCTCCCTTACAGGTTTACTGAAAATAACTTTCAAAGTCGGTAACAACTGTATTAGAAAATACCTGTTGGGACAACCATCATTAAGTCTTCCGTGCAATGATGTATGGAAATACATGCAACCTGTGAAAGGCCTGAAAACAGTTCTAAATACACAAAGGTGAAGAATAAGTACTGATTTAAGCACCGATATTACTGATATCTAAATTAATTTTTTTTTTATTTAATGTGGTGTTTTTCACAATAAATAGGAATTAAGACAGAACTCATTACTCAGGCTAAGAATTTAAAGACTAAACCAGATCACAGAATCATTTAGGTTGGAAGAGACCTTTAAGATTGAGTCCAACCAATAACCTAGCACTGCCAAGTCCACCACTAAACCATATCCCTAGTGCAGAGTACAGGGGGACGATCACTTCCCTAGGCCTGCTGGCCATGCTATTTCTGATACAATGCTTTACATGGTAAATATGCTGTGGGTGAATGGGAGTGTGAGAAGACAGATTTAGAAAGCATTATCATGATTCTCAAATAATTCTGCACTGCCTATACCAGCAGCTTGGAGTCAGAGCTGCAGATGCAAGGAATGAGGAAGATGACCCAGATTGTTTTCCCCTCTGAGCGTGTATGGTACAAGACTGGCTTAGCTTTCATAGAATCATAGAATGTTTTGGGTTGGAAGGGACCCCTAGAAGTCATCTAGTCCAACCCTCCTGCAGTGAGCAGGGACACCACAAACTAGATAAGGTTGCTCAGAGCCCCATCCAACCTGGTCCCTATGAGACCTCATGAATGCTCCTGCTGGTACAAGAGAAACTGTAGGGACAAGTGGTTGGGACAGAACTGTTGATTTTGATGGAAATCTAAACACACAGCAGATTAAAATGCCTGTGTACATCTGGACTTCGACAAAGTAGTGCCAGTCACAATAAACCGGCACCTGAAAGGATTTCTATGCATTCAAACTTTGTCAGCGTATTTAGGAAGAAAAGAGAGAAAAGCAGAAGAATGCCAAGGTTCTCACAGGGCCCAAAGATTCTCTTTTCCAGGAGGTCAGCACACCAAAGACATTTCACTGCTTTTAATGGGAGTCATGTGGGAGACAGACTAGTTCAGAAAAAAGAAACCTGAGGAGAAGACTTAATCTCATGCTGTGATGTTCTGGAATCACCATTATGTTAATGAAACTAAATCTCTTGAAAATCTTTTTGCCTTCGGAAGGAAGATGTATGTTTTGTTCAGAGAAGCATGAGAACTCTACCAGCTGACAAAAAATTGTGTTTTTATACTTGCTTTGATATCTACAATATAACTTTCATTAGCATCAGCAGAAGCCTGATGTATAGATGTCAAGGAAAGAGAGAGAAATCCCAGAGGACAAACGTAGCTCCCAGTCCCAAGGAATGAAAACAGATGTGCGCATTTTATACAGCCATGACATAACAGGTATTCTTTGGGTTATTTTAAACTTCCTTAGAGCTAAAAGATCAAATTCAAGGGGAATCTCTTACAACATACACAGTGAGACTGTCATATTTTTCTCTAAATTTTACAGGATAAATTAAAATCCATGTTTACCTGTCAGCTTTGGTAGAAAGGTTTCTATCATAATTACACCTTGTGTATTGGAAGGAACCTGGCAGTTTAACATCACTAATACTAGTCTGGAGAGGTACAACGCTGTAGGAGCTTGCTGAAAAGTAACAATAAACCTTTATTAAGATTTCCAATTTTTGCAAAAAACATTTTGACTAAATTCCAACTCTATTTAAAATATAATTAAATATTTACTTTTTAGAGAACAAATGTATTGTAAGCAAATCAATTTACCAATTATCTTAATTTTTTGTATGTATACAATTACTACATTTTTGTAATACATGCGCAATTCTAATCATTAGAACAATGATCTTGAACTTTAATAGAGCCCTTCATCTGAGGAGATGAAAGTGCTGTACATTCATTCATTTATTAGGTCTTACAACCCCCGTGTGATGTAGGTACTATTATCATCATTTTACAGATGGGGAAACTGAAAGGCTAATTAACTTGTCCAATTTACAGTACTCTTAGCTGTAAACTTAGGGCATCCTATTATACTCACAGGCAAAACAAAAAACTCAGCTCACCTGTGATGAATATTTACTACAAATTCTTAAACTCCATCAGCATTTTACTTATAGGAGAGAATATATTACACAAGCCTTTGGAGAGTTGGTTTTGCACTGGCAATGGCTTTGAGTGCCACAGAAACATGCTGCCTAGAAACAAACATCAGAGCACCAGCTTAGTGTAAAGTGTCACCATGTCTCCCAGCTAGTTATAGAGATGACATGTGTTTTCATTTAATGTTATTAGCCATTCAAGCACATATTTGTGCATTAATTCTGTATAATGTATTATACTGCATTTACACAAAAAATACTGTTTGTTGACAAACTCATTCTCTCAGTTTACTTATGTGTTCCATAAACTTCTTTACTCGGTCAGGATCAACACCATTTGCCCAATAACCTTCTTTCTTGAAATACGAACCAATTATTAGAGCGTTTGCATCCAAGTAATTCCTCACATTTTCCAGAGTCACTCCAGACCCGATCAACACAGGAATCTTCACAGCATGTTGAACCTCTGAAGAGAAGAGAATAAAAATTAGAGTTAAATCCCATCTTTGAAACTCTATCAAGACTCTAATTTGCATAGTTTTTCAATAAAGAAAGGTGAGTATCAAAAAAACTCATGATCACGGTACTTCTACTGCAGAATGGAACAACTTCTCTAGAAAAAACACCTTTAGCTCTGAGCAGCTGTTAAGAAAAAAAATCTCACTTTTATTTTGCATTCTGTTGTTGTAAGAAACACTGCAGAAGAATATTCCTGGCCACATATCAGAGGATGGTTTCAGTGCCATGGAAGATATGAAAGTTGGGTTTTGGTACCATACATGTACTGCTCTTTATTCTCAAGGAACAAGATTTAAGCAAGATTAAGTAGAACTGGCTGGCAGAGAACATACTGCATTTTACTACATTCCCTCATAAATTCCTTTTTATTCCTCATCCCTGGTAAAAAGAGATGCTGGATGCAGGTAGTTTTTGCACAGGAGGACCAGACCCTTTTACTTACTGTGACTGTTACCATCACACTTAGAGGCTCTGTTGTGCTTGAGGTACTACACATGCATGGAAAGGCGCTATTGTTTACTACTGTGTGCAGTAGCAGCCAGTATGGATTCTAGGCAAACCAGGTCCATTGCCTTGACAAAGGATTTACTGATGCTGGAGTGACCATGTGTGCTCCCATGCCCCAGGTGGAGTCTTAACTGTGTTCTCCATTTCCCTCAACTTAAGACAAGAATAACCACCTCCCCCAATTTTTGAATGAAGTAATCAAAATATAGCTACAAGAATAAGAAGCCATTATTGTTCCCATTCATTGTATCAGCTCAGATTCTTTTTTTGCAAGTCTAGTGAGATCATTACAGTGGCAGAACTACTCAGCAGAGCTGTGCTCATTACAATTCTTCAGTCATCAGTTTAAATCACAATAATGGTAGTTGGACTGGTGTGTATTTCTGTCAGGTCTCATTGCTGAATTTATGCTATGTTGACAACTAGTAGAAGATCTTCAGTGAAGAAACAAGAAGGGCCTTACTCACAGGAAATGGAAAAGGAACGTGCTCTCTACTTCATGATAAATTTCAAGGACTCGGAAGTAGGAAAGCAAGCAGTGGCTATATAGACTACATTGATAGCTCCAACTAGTTTACCAGAAAGCAAAAGATAGTACTGATAAAGACTAGTTCTCTTCCCATGAATGGCAATGGAACAAAAAAGCCAATTCTTTTTTCTACATACAGTATGTGTTGCTTAATTATCTGACCCTTTACCTGGTTCCAAAAAAGAGAAATAGACAAAATATCAAAACAGGGCTCAAAATATTAAAGATCCATTTCATCCCTCACACACAGGGGTAAATTTCAGTCCACGGTTCAGGTGATCATAGTCACTGTGAAATGCATCCATTCTGACAGACCTGACTGTAGAAACTGATTTATGGCTCATAGTTCACATTTTTTAGAATAAAAAAAAAAAAAGGTGATGGCTGCTTTGACCATGGAAAGGTTCCCCATAGATAAATAAAAGATTATTAGAGTATTTTCCACAGAACTTGGGTCAATGCTAGCTCTGGAAAAAAATAATTAAAAAATCCCAGTTCAAGAATTACTAAGTATCCTTCTCATCCTATCATTTCAAACTGACCATCTTAAGAGTCACTCGTAGGACTGGATGCTTCATCCCTTACTTAGAGAAATGTTGTGAGGCATTATTTCTGACCTTTAAAAACATATGAATTGCTTTAATTGTGATAAGATGATGTAAGATGTTTAGAGCTTGAGGTAACCAGGGAAAGCATATATGCAACATAAAAGTCTGCTTCAAGACACTGTTTGTTTAAATAAAGTTTCATCAGAAGCCTAACTTAATAATTATGTTTCAGCAAAGACTATTTATTTATCACCTTCCTACTTCACCAAAGAAAGAGGATCAATTAAAATGCTCTTGACTCTTTTTAGGTCACATGCCCCGTCATTTTTTTCGTCTAGGAACAAGAAATCCTTCTTACAAAGATTTCAACACAAAAATAAAATCATTCCACACAGTCCTTATTGAAATTTTTAAACAAATCAGATGGATCATGCATATAGGATTAAAACTATAGTTATTTCTATGCATATTTTATATTCTTATAGTCATTCTGCTTACAGCAGCAAAATAATTCATTTTTAGTTATTTATAGCATTAATACTGAAATCCTGTTCTAGAAAAATCAGAATTTTATTTATATAGTATCTACGTGCTCTTAGAAATATATCTGCTTTACATAGATACCAATGCATAATTAAGGTGCTACAACTGACCAGAGATTTGTGCAACAATACTTACTGTATTCCCAGAGGAACTTCGTTCCAAGTCAATATTTGTTTTTACGACAAATGCATAAGGCACATTAGCAGGTAGTTGTTTTAAAATTGTTTCACGCATGATCATATGGGTGTAAGACAATAGCTTAGCTCTACTAGAGAAAGTAAAACCCAGTGAAATCTGAGACTGCTGTGAAACTATCAAAAACCCCAAAGCTTTCCAAAGTAGCAAGGTATCCAACTCCTGCTGTGATCCGTACATGACACATGCAGTCCACACACATCTCCCATGCTGGAGATTTATTCAGACTGACAATATGAAGAATGGAAATGGGAGTGCTCAGTCTCCAATAAGAGTGGGTTACTTAATTAAGTGTGCTACAGATGCTACTTTTAAGTCATTTCCAAGCGCATCAAGGCCTAAAGTTGATTAGTAGAAGGTGTTTATCTATTAGCTGTGTTAATAAAAATTCTAACTTGTAAAAGAAAATAAAGCAACAGCGGTGAGATATGCTTTTGCATGGCAATGTTCAGTCACTTTCAAGACGCCTCTAAACACAGAGCTTTGCTTTAAATCTCTCTTGGCTTTCTTCTGATTTTTTTTTTGACACAAAGAAAAGGAGACAATTTTGTGATGTTACAGTAACAAGATCTGAAAGTTTACACAACTTGCACATTTCTCTATTTCAATAAAGTGTAACTAGAGGGCACTGTGCTCTTTCCTGTGACAGTACATCTGCAGATATGTCTTTAATAAAATCAAATGAAATAGTGCTTGGTTGCAAAGCACAATGAAAGCATTTGAACTATGGTATGCACAAGTTACATGAAATAAAGGCCAAATGCTCCTAGCTTGAAAACAATGGCGAAGAGCAGCGTAAAAAGAAGCACCGCTGTGCCAATAACTTGCTCGACTACTCTTTAACAGCTTTTTCATATGCAGTAATCACTGCAGTGTGCAGTACTATACAAAGTACTATGTTTATGGTAATGCTCCACAGCAACACATTTTAGTTTTTTAATTCAAAGGACTTTCTCTGTCATTAAATCTAGGGTTTACAAAAAGTACAGATCAGAGACTCACATCGCTTACTTATCTCTATGAGGGTATTGCAAAGGCAGCCGCCACTATTTTGACGTAAATGTACCATCAAAAGGTGAGAAGGTGAATCAGTCTTGATGCCCCTTTTATGAACAATAACTAAGGAGGTGACAGTCACAACCAGCTGTTGAATTTCATGATGTACCCCATTTTCCACTGGTTACTCAGCTGAGGCCATTTGCTTTGTTCACACAGATAACTAAGCAGTCATTGCACAAAGCTTTGACTCCTTAAAAATACAGCCTGGATGTGAAGCAGGTATTTCAGCAGTTATACCCAGAGAAAAAGTGATAGATTCACTCTCCAACCAAAGAACATTTCACAATGTAGCAAACTGGAGCAAACTTCTATAACCTCTTAAATGAAAATATGGTTTATTAATTGCAATTTGAAATGCTCAGCTATAATTCCTGCTCCTTAATAACCAGAATTCTGATTTTTAAACTGTGTGCTCTGTCGACCACTGGCGCCCGGTACACCTAGAGAGCCCCAGCGCAAAGCCTGCCAGCCGCTGCAAGGAGCGATGCTGATGGTTGCCTATGAGAAGGCAGCAATGCAAACTACAAACAAAACCCTACTGAACACAGTCTCTGCCTTGACAGGGAAACACTCATTTCCCATACCCCATCACAAATCAGTCAATTCAACACAGAGGCACAAAGGCAAAAAACACTTCTATATTACTGCACAACAAAGCTGAAAAAAAGACATGACAAAAATCTCATCTGTCTCTTGGTTCTGCTTTCAAGAGATGCTTTGCAGTGTGATGAAAGGTGCCCAATTGTGTGTATCATCGTAATACAGCGCTTCCAGGGCTGCATAAATTCGTGAAATGCAAAATTTCACTCACATCAACACCAACTTTGTAGACTGTATATCTGATTCCTTTTAAGAATCTGCTGACATAGATAAGCCTAATTTGTCATTTCCTTATTCCCTGGAATATTGATTTTTAAGTTCCTCTCTTCACTGTTTTTTTAAGCCAACATTCTTATAAGAGGGCCTGCTAACATCCAAAAACCTGTGACTTAAGTGAAATAAATCCATGATCCACAGATTCTTGCTTCCATAGCAGAAATCCAAACACAAAATTAATGTGTGTATTTCATTACAGCTGCCAACTCTGATTCATTTTGTTCTTTGGACCCAGAAAGAAAACAAGACTGAGACTGACATGTTTGTTCACATGAAAGGAAAACAGAAGCCATGGTGCTGTCTCGTTGGAGTCCTGTGATTAAAAAAAGCCTATGGACCTAGAGGTCAGGTTTTGCTCTCTGATGCAGGAAATCAGTGGAGGTTGCATGTGCACATATGAAAGCAGATTTTAGGCTAGGATTTTCTCCCTAAGACTTAAATCAATTTTTTTTTAAATTATTTAATCTGCATTAAGGGTGGTGGAGACATTAACTGCAGGCAGGGATGGAGCTCTAGAGTAACAAAATTCTGTAGTCTCGAAAATATGCCTAGCTTTAGGGTCACCTGTTCCATGTATCATTTCTAGTTTACTGTACCAAAGACCCAACTAATTCAAGAGTTCAATATTCACACCAAACCATCATCTTGTTTTTAACATTGTGATTGAAGCACAGCAATTTATAACCTATTTGGCAAAAAGTTTATATAATATGTATGAGATAAAACCCCATTTTGACAAGTTCAATATCCCTTTTAAATGCTGTTAAGTATGATTGATATAGGTAAAAGCCTGAAAACACTGAATGATTTCATATTATTTCAAAAGATGTTTGAGGTCCAGGTATCTATGGCAAGTAAAGTATGGTTTTCACCCTCATCAGCTAACATCAGTTGAATACAATTCACTCTGCACTGGAACTTCAAAACGTGCTAAGTTTAGGCATGCCAGCAAAAATAAAACCAAAAAAATATACATTGTTTTATGTAGCAAGACCCTCAAATTCAAGCCATTAATCTAAATTAAAATTAGTGATGAAAATCAAATGCCCCCCATGACAGAACTTTAATTCTAGCATGGGAGCCATCCATTTACATGAAGACAGCCCAAACTTATGCCAATATAAAAATATGAAGAATCATTTAAAACTCTTGCAAAGGTCAGAACTCATAGGTCGAATTACTCTCCCTTGATAAAAAGTCCACATCATTTAAAAATTATGTTGATGTAATATCTTTCTATCTACCAATGAATGTGTATTCCTTCTGAAAATCTTCTAAGCAGTAGTTTCCCTGATATTCCTGTTTGGAATGTTGCCTTATCAAAATGCCTCTTTTCTTGCAGGACTTCCATTTTCATTATGAAAGAAAAATGCTTAACTCTTTGATGGAAAGATTTATAGTTAGTTAGTTTTCTAATAGGGCTATAAGTAGCTTTTTCTCATATTAAGACTTTTTAGAAATGGAACAGTCAGGGTTTTTTTATATATTTTACGTACTGTTTTACTTCTTTTTTTCATTTAAGCCTCAGCGTCATTCAGTGTTATAAAAGCTTGAAATAATTTTCATTTTTGTCCTGCCAAATTGTTGTTTAGAAACATACAACAGCCAAGCTGAATAGCACCTCAATCACACTAGTGCCGCTGTATCAAATCAAACCCTACAGTGAGTTTCTTTTCTTCCCTCTTTTTTCTTTAAGGAACAGTGGATATATAGATTTCTTTCTACATTAATCCAGGAGCTGATTCACTGCCTGTTGTCCGACCTTCGCATGACAGCTCTCACCTTTCAGCTCCTGAGGATCTGCAGGCAATCCAGTAGCCGTGCCAGTCAGTACAACCCCATCAGCCAGGAAGAGCTCGGCAGCCGAAGCAGTCTCGGCCACACCGACATCTGCCGTCAGGGCGTGAGCACTGTAAACAGCAGGAACATACCCTGTGGTTACTGTCGGCACACACATTTGTTATCCATCTTGCTGAATGTTTAGACTGCATTTCTTCATCTTCCCTGCTGTCAGAACAATGAAAGGCAGGCTTTGTAAGAGAGGGTAAGTGTCCTGTTTTAAAATGGGAAGTAAAATTGCAATGTGAACAAGAGGAAAAAAATCCAACCTTTTCCATCAGGGAACCATAATTGATCGGTCTATTGCTCTGGGTCTCCTGTCTCTAAAGAGTGATTGCTAACTCTGAACTACCAAGTGTCAATCGAGACAGCTGCTTACATGTCAAGCACCTGTATTTCAGAAGTGTTGAGCACACACAGCTCTCCGACTTCAAGTGGGAGTTGTGGATGTGCAGTCATTCATAAATCAGATTCTGTTGCCTAGAACAGAATTAACACCCTCCACTTCATTTCACAAAGTCCAACTAACAGAAAGTATAGTTATTACCTATGATATAATCACAGGAATCATCTTACACAGCAGTTACAAACATCAGCTACCTGCAACCTAGCTTTTCAACAGCAGTCTTTGATGTATGGGTGGCATGCTTTGTCTGAAACCTATAGCAGTAGCAGCTTTTAATTTAAACATTTCTAAACTTTGAAAAAAATCCAGCCATTGCTGGTTCAACACTTGACTTTGTTGTTTCTGTATTTCCATTTAAGCAGAAATCAATGACTATGGCCAACCATGAGTGGCAATGGAGCCAAACTCTTTCCTGGATCAGCCTGGATGGACAACGCTCTTGCAGTGGGTGGGGAGCATGCTCTGGCCACATTCAGAGGCAGCATGTGTGTGCAGTGCATTCCACTCATGGCAGTGCATGCAAAAGGAAATGCACTAACTCCCCTTCTGCAGCTGGAGAAAGGCAGGCTTAAATATTTAATACATACAAAGAGGTTGAAACAGAGCTTAAGAGTAGTAGACAACCTAAAATGAGCATGTGGAAGGTAGTCATAACACAGCAAGTAGACTACAAAAATAGTTTCTCCCCATTTAAAGAACAGGAGGCTAGCAGCTCTCAGTGGCAGGCATATTTTTCTACATTAAGACTCAACCAGCAAGTCCTTTAACATTTCCTT
Organism: Egretta garzetta; assembly: GCF_000687185.1. Taxonomy (NCBI): domain Eukaryota; kingdom Metazoa; phylum Chordata; class Aves; order Pelecaniformes; family Ardeidae; genus Egretta; species Egretta garzetta. Next base: position 2,042,311 of record NW_009259593.1, read on the forward strand.
CTCATTTTATAAATCTGTCTGAAACAAAAACCAATTCATCAATTGTCAAGACAAAGAAAAAAAAATCACATGATGCAATCAATTTTTTTATAAAAAAGTCTAATGCAATTAATTTTTATTTATATATATCTACATACATGTATATATAAAGAAATCATTAAAAAGAAACCACTCTGAAAGAACCTTATAAGCCTGATTTGACCATGCTGCATTTTTTCTTTTCTGTTTTGAAATTTATTACCTGTTTATTAGGCATTTAAGATCTTCCAGACTTGGCTATTCTCATGATTACCCACATACTACGCTCAAACATTTCAATTAGGTTATTTAGCATGTATAATACATAACACTTGAGCAGTTCTTCTGGGAAAAAAAAACCCTAAAGAGTGACATCTAAATAGCTGAAAGTACCATGTGACAGTTATGATAAAGTATCAGCAGAAAAGAAACTGGATTCATCTGTCGTAAGTTCCTTCTGTTTGGTAATCATAGAACATAATCCGTATCTAGACAGCACTGATTTAAGAAGAAACCAGTATTATTGGCAGGAAGGAGAAAAAAGAATAGCTTTTTAGAATGCCAAAATATTATGATTTTGATTCTTTTATACGGCAACTGCTTCCATAACTAAAAATAACCTTGGATGCCCAGCCTCCAGAAACAAAATTTCTTTAAAGATAATAGGCACATACGCAAGCATACAAAATCTCGCCTAATACCAGATGCAAAACTTTTACAGTCTGCATTTATAAATCCTGAAGGTTAAACAACTTCAAACTTCACAGATGCAGCAACCTGCAGCTTACAGGTGCAAATTTATTTTTAAACATATCCCCTCTAATAGCACTGCAAGACCTTGCTTGAATAATAAAGTTCACCCTATATCATTAACTTTCCTCATACTAAATAGGCATAAAAAAAAAAATCATAAAATGGATAAAAATATAGGATTATTATTACACTCATATTTATATAAAATATTGCTTGTATTTACCTATGTTTCTTTTTAATATCAGCAAAAATCTGAATGTGCTCTGCTCCAACCTGTTTTCTGTATCGTAGCAGGTTACCTGCACAGGCATTTATAATCCCTTCATCAGCAACATGAGAAAACACAAACCCTTCAGCCCGGATAAAATCAAGACCTAAAAAAAAAAATAATTAGCAGTATCTTAGCTAAAACTGAAGACTGAAAAACAGAAATACTAAAACCAAACAAAACCCCACCTTACTGCCCCTCTTGTTTGATCCCAACACATGTTGTTCCATATGCTTTAAGACTAACCAACCTTGCTTTTCCACATATTTAAGTTTTACACTCTTTATTTTCACCCATATTCTCTCAAACTTCTTTCCATCTCACTACCTTCAACTCCCTTCTCTTCCATAGAGCCCGCCAGTTTTCTCCCTAACCCCACGGTTCCCTTCTTTCTCAGCCCCTATCAGTTTGTTCCTGTGTGGCTCAGAACAGGCAGCTGAACACTCTGCCCTGCCTCTTACCATGATACGCCAGTGGGCACGTGCCGACATAGAAGCAGGTAGGTCAAAACACAGCTCCTTTGTCCTAATGATGTGTCTTCTCTCCAAAAAGGGTCATTAACTTGGGTGTCTCCCCTCTTTCCAGATACTCTTTCATTGTATTACTTCTTTTCCAATATCTATTTCCCTGTTAAATATGCCTGAAGTTGGCCATCAGGTCAATAAGCATCAAGGACACGGACACAGACAGAGGAATAGCATTAAGTCTTCTTTCTTTAGGAAATCAGGCAAGAAAACACAGTCTGTGACACATTATATACAACCTGTTTGACTCTCCATCTGAATGTAGCTTGTGTTTTCTACACAGCACCACATCAAGAAATTACTTCTAGAGCTGTGCCAAAGGTACAAAAAGATAATGTTTGGGAAGAGTGAAACATTTTCCACTCCAAACTTACTCTGACCATCAACCCTACCATGTCTTTCCACTTTATTCATTTTTTGCACTAGGAAGGTTTTGTGGGATGGATACTTAAGAGGAAGATTACCAATAGCAATGGCTTCACACAGGCCGTTCATCTACTCTCACAGAATCCATACACAGCCTTGAAATATCTGTGTAGAAATACTGAAGCCTTGGGCCCCGGTGCAATAAGCCTGCAGCTGTGAGGCACAAGATTGAATTCTGACTTCCTTACTGTATTCCCCTCTTCTCTCCAGTCTTTCATAGCCTTGAAGTTTATTTCACCTGTCACTACACATACAGGTAAAAGCTCTGCATTCATCTTGTGCAGCTTTTGCTGTTCTTCCAGTTTACTTTAGAGGTCTCTTCCAGGCCCTTCTGAAGCTCTGCTGCTGCTCCAGCTTTGGAGTCAGCTGCACGTTTGGTTAGAGCTGACACCATACCAAGGAAACCAATGCATGTGAAAGCAGCCATCAAGGATGCAATCCCACCCACCAGAGAACTGCTTAGACAGAGGCCTCATTTCATATATAAACATAAATGATCTTTAAAATTTATTTACCAAGTGACAAGGTGCCTGTTTATTTTAAAATTTCAGTTTCATTCCAAAAGCCCTGAAGTTGCAGAAACAGAAGCTTATGCCTGATAGAGAAGGGCCTGTATTGCTTAGCAACACACACTCCAGCAAACAAGAAACATCACGGATGGATGCCAAATCAAATACGAGCTGTCCTGTGCCTTGAGATTAGTGGGTGAAAAGCATGGAGTATTCTCAGGATCCAAAGACAAGTGTGTGCCACAAGTATAATTACAGGTGTTAGTAGACAGTGGGTAATAAACACAATGCAAATAGCTAGATTGAGATTTCTGCATCTAGGAGCAAAAACTATAGGTTCTGTTTAAATCACCCAAGTTTACAGTACCACTCAGAGTTAAGTAAGAAAAATTACTTCTCTAATCATAAGACTATTGATGAGTCCAGAGATAGTGTTACATTTTCACAACAATCACAATGTCTGCCTCAGGACAGGGGCCATTCACTGAGTAATTTCATTTATTGAAGTCACTACTTACGTGTTGTTTGTTGACGCTTGGTTTTGCATTTCCTTAACTTAGTAATTTATGAGTTTCTGCTGAACATTAGTATTATACTTAGTTTAACAAGACTGCACTCCCTATCTGGGTTTTTGGGGGCTATGAAAATACTAATTTTAACCGATTGTAATAGGTGCAGGCACCAAATCATTACCCTTCTGTTTTATGAAGCCATAATCAGATTCCGCTAATGAATTCATTTTTACGCTCATTAAATTGTGAGAATGATACTATTGCTTACTTTCACATTTGGCAAGTTGAAAAGTAATAGCTGTTGAATAGTTAACAGGCAGTCCCATTTCTGACTTATATGGGAACAAAAAAAATGTGTAATCTCACTGGAAAACAAGAACAGGAAATTTCCAACAAAACCTAATAAACAGAACTTCAAGACTGTATTAGGAATACAGAATCAAGTAACCAGCTGCTGCAGGGCCTCTTCAAGGAACTAGAGCTTGTCTCTTTTTTAAAAGTTAGTGTTACTCCACTTACTTTAATCCTACTTAAACAGCTTTACCTAAACAGCTGTGGATCTATCAATTGTAGAGAAAAGCTTTATTTTTTTCTTTCCTTCCCATGATAATTTATGATTAAAGGAAAAAAATGTCAGACTGAAACATCTCTTTCGCTGGCTGAGAAAATATTGCAAGACTAAGTTGGAGGAAATAGTACTTTCACTTTATCCATCTTAAATGTTGCAAACATGAATATCATTGCATTTTAACAGCACAAAACAGTCAATGCAACCACTGAAAAGCCTTTTCTCAGGAACCTTCCTTCTCAAGGTTCTTCCTTGAGTTATAAAGTCAAAAAGATCTGGAAGATAGGATTGAGTGCTTTCACAGAAGTGGGATCTGGCCTCTGCAAGGCAGCAGCTCCTGGCTACTGCTGCATTTTGGACTTCAGGCAAACATCTTTGCCTTTACATAAAGGCAAGATGCTGCAGGTAACTTTACTAGTGATATTTTGGGGTTTATACACAGTAAATCCTGGCTCTCAGCTCTTCTCACCTTCCCAATTCAAAAAGAATCTGCAAGGCTGATTTTGTGCTGAAAATGAAAACAGAGTAGTATTGACTTTGCATGCTATTGATGCTAGAGACATACAGTCTCCATGCTGCAAAAACCCTTTACTACTCAGGACATCATCTTATAGCAGCTCCTTCCACACTCAGCGGGAATTGCAGGCCTGGGAGAAGGGTCTCCAGTAGAGTCCACAGCGCTCACTGCTTTTCTCCATGGCTCCTATAGATGCTCTCAAGGCATGCACACCCCTGCTGCAGTTATCTTAGCTGCCTTCCCCCCACCACAGCATTAATATGGTGGCAGTTAAAAAGAAAACCAAAAAAAGCAGTATACAATTCTGCCCAATTCTATCCTGCCTTAAACAGCATCATGGGTTATAGCAAGTGAATTCCTGTGGAGGATATCTCTGCTGGCAGGTGAGGGAAAGGAACAGTCTCAGACAGCAAAGCTGTATTTATAAAAGACATGGAGGTATCTGGGTACCTGGGATATCTTCTGAAATGAAGCCTCACTTAATCAGCTACCAACTGTGTCATTATCATTGATGAAGACTAATTTAAAAATGGGATTTCAGTAACATGATCCTTAAAGGATAAAAGGACAGTTTCACAGTCAGGTGGAGATGCTGTTGGACTAGATGATTATTTTAAGTCCCTTCCAACTGAACTATTCAATTCTAAGTTTATGAGATGAGAGAAGATAAACTTAAAAACTGAGCCCTGATTCATGATGAGTGTAACACAGGCTCACCCAGGTGTAGGGAAAAAATACAGTCCTTGTTCTCAGGCACCCAGACTGAAGCACTGGCCAGAACACAAGAGCATAATTTGTCTCTGGCCCATGTGCCTGGATTTTCCACCCCATGGAGTCAAGATACAATAGAGAGGGGTACCTGGAATATCAGAAGTGTTCCCGTGCATCACTACAGATGTACAACTATGGGGACTGTTTTATGACTCAAAGATCAGCAGATGGCCAGGCCAGTATTCCACAGTGGTAATATTTCTTGAAATCCTTCTCACCATTAACTTTGTCTCCACTAGGTTGATGATGGCCCAGTTATTTATTTCTTCTCAGTCACTGCTACATGTTGGTAATGGAGAGCATGCAGAATGTGCAAAACAACAACGGGAGTATCACCAACATATACTCCCTGTATTTTAAAGGCTCTGCATCTCCTCTGCAAAGACCTACCCTGATAGATTAGAGCCAAGCAGAACATCTCACTAACCCAAGGAAAAACACAAATAGCAGCTTTTGAGCAATTCCTTTAGACACAACAGTCCCCTCTGTGACTAGTGCTTCATAATTAGCAAACTTTCAATAAAAGAAAAGCCATGTAATTTGGAAGTTTATCAACAAACAACACAAGTACATGAAATTACCACAACAGTCAACTTCAGGGAACAAGACACACTGGTAAGTAAGTACTGAAAACCAAACACTATGCCTGTATCTGACCCAGACTTAGTGAACATATTGTGGACATTCCTGACCACTAAGAAGTGATAACCAGTCATATTTGCGAAACAAAAGTAAGGGAGCATTTGTATTTTCATCTCCTCTACAAATGCTCATACAACCTGCTTATATACATCATTCTGTTTCAACCTCAAGCAGATGTAGTTAATTAAATCAGAAACTACAAACAGGAAATTATACACCTTAAAAACCACATGGTACACCTGTTAATAATGAACCAATTGAAAAGTAACCCTAGCAAACAAATTCTGACTTGCTTCTCCACAAAGAGCATTTTAGGAAAGAAGGAAGATAATACAGTCTTTGGAGGATGTCATTAAAATTAACTATTAAGAAGGGTTGTTTTTCTGAGAATAAGTATTTGAGATTAAGACGGCTTCCAGTCAAAAATATAAATACCAAACTGTCCTATTCTATGTCATCTCTATGGTTTGCAGCCTACAGTTCCTTAGGGATATTACTGTATTTTAAATTTAAATGCCTACATTAGAAGAGTAAAAAAATTGAGCAGCAGAGGACTTTTAATATTAAGAAAGGTGTGACATGAATCTCCCCCACTATTTGTGTATATAATGACACTAATTTTTGAGTGGGCTAACATTGCCCTATCTGCCCTTAGGAACAGAGGGAAATTTGGCAGCTTTCAACATAACCTCTTGAAGTCAAAAGTGAAAGCAAAAGATCAGACACAGTGACGCTGGTTTGTGGGGCTGACTGAGGGGGAACACAGGCCCTGCAGCAAGGCCCAAGGCAGGGGAATGCCATGGCCTGCCAGATGGATGCCCTGGGGCAACCACCTCCTTCAACGTCCTGTGGTGGATCTGTCTGCGCACTGAACCAAGAGCATTCAACACAGTCTGCAATAACCTTTTGGAGCTGGGAGGATATTAGCAACAACTGTTTTGGCTCAATAGCTCGTTTTTGATAACATGAGGAACTGCTTGTTTCTGTCAGAAGGGTGGAGACACAGTGGTTCCCTTTTTCCTCAAGATCCCCCACTAGTCTGCTACCACTGCCCCATACCTGTGCTGAAGCACGCAGCATGAACACATTTTTGCCAGCACCTCAAGGAAAGGTGCCTAACTGAATATAGTCAATGTTTCCTAAAGAACCAAAATAAATTAAAAAAATTCTCAACCTTCTCAGATGCCTCATGCACTGATTTATTACTGATTTTTTCAGATTTATCCAATAACTTGTCAATATACTAGGAAAATTCAGTAATTTCATCTGTTACTATTTGGCTACCCACAACACGTTTATTAGCATAACCACGTGTTGCTGATGTTGAGCTTCTTCTAGTCACATTGTAAACCTGCTGACTTTTTCCCCCCTTTACAGAATAAAATCATTACCTTCACCTAGAGACCACTTACGATTTCCTTGTGCAGTTCTCTTCAGAACAGTTATTTCTGTCAAAGGCAGGAGTTTCCACAGGGAAAATGAAATGACTGCATAGTAGCAGGAGATGCTACGTATGCTTTTTAGCTAAAACACCTTCAGCAAGTATTTTCTATAGTGAAGGCATACAGGGCTTGCTTTATTAATAGCCACCTATTAAAATTGTATTGACATTAAAGTCACTACTAAAAAACTACTCAAACACTTGCTACCTACAAAGTAGCACTCACTTTACTATGGCTTTGCTTAAAGTGATTTTCTTTTATTTTTGCTTTCCTGTTCAGTGAACTTGAGACAATCATTTTTAGAGAAGTGCAATGAAATGCGTTAAACTCAGGCTTTTCCTAGCTGGTGTTCTCCAGTTACAGAGCAAATAGTGCAGAACAGTTGAGTAGTAGAGCTGAGCAAAACCCAGGCCCTCCAGGAATTCTCTCCCTCATTAATAATTGCTGAGAAGTAAGAGAAATACATTGTTCCCACACTATATCCCTTATTTAGTGATCAATTTTGCTCCTAAAGGGATGCATAACTCACTAACAGTTTGATGATTGCTTTTAAAAATAAGATGTGTAAATATTTTTGCAAATGCCTATGTACCTCAAGTATCCTACAAGCATACAATCCCTAAAAACTAAAACTGGATTCTATAAGCATTTTTATTTTAGGTTTTCATACAGGTTCTACTGCAGCAATAAAAATTAGGTTTTGTGAGTTTGTCTAGTAGCTAGGTACCTTGAAAGTGTCAGCTTCTGATTTTAAAGCATGCAAAACAAATCTGAGTTCAAAACACATCTACTAGCAAGAATTCCCCCAAGAAAAGAAGGAATTTAAGACTTTTAGAACATATTCAACACAATTAAAACTGCCACTGCAGGTAAGTTAGCCTACATTATTTTACCTGAAGCATGGTTTTCAACTAAACACCAGCACCTTTTATTTTTGCATTCTTACAAAATTCTGCCCTTTTATAAAATTTGTACAATCAAAAGTGTGCTGTAATCACAATTTTTGTACGATCAAAAATTCTTGTAATGGGCAAAATTCTGTTGGGCAAAACCAGGCATTAACCCTCAATTTATAAAGTATTCAGTAAGTACAAGCCTTCTGTATTAAACCAGCCTCCATCTTTAAATCATGGAATGTTACATATGAAAAACTAAAATTGCTTCAGCAAGCAGTAGGAGCAGAAAGGTCAGCAAGTCTAGGATTCATGCAATAAAGATAGATTAATTTATATTTAATTTCCCCAAATGCAATTTAATTTTAAGTAGTTTGGCTAGCTGTACACTCAATTTTTTGTTATTATATGAAAAGCTGCATTCCATCTATTCATTAAAAAAGGCGATGAAAACTTAGTTTTAATGGATAACAGTAGTAGCAACAACATATAATTAGATGTTGAAATAGGATGCTTAACCACAGTGGGTTAAATTGATCCTCAAATATAATTTAGCTGAAGTAAATAGAGTTACACCAAAGGTGGCTTTTAGACATGAGTAGGTTTAAACTAATCATTATATTTAGACAGGTTTCACCTAGAAAGCTGCAGCAGCGGCCTTGGGATTTTTAGCTGCTTCCTACTGAAGCAGTGCGCAAGTATCATCTATTATAATCAAGCAGGCATCTTTCTCAAAATCTAATTTCTGCTTTTTCAGGGTACAGTGAGCTTTTCATGTCTCATTTTTCATGGTATCTATGTTAGTACAATGCACAATTTGCAGAGAGTAAATGCCATAGCAAACAACAGTAATAACTGATGAGTCATTTCTATTACCTGCAGCAAGAGCAACTGCTATTGCCTGTTGATTTGCAGCACACAGGATCTGGACACCCAGCGCAAGGTGGGGGCAGGTTTGTCTCACTGCGGCACTAATGACAGTCATTGCTGCAGTTACTTCAGGCCCAGGACACACCGTGTAAGGAAGATCGTGCATGTTTTCTACTATCAAGCCATCCTGTGGAGATTATTATAAAGAAATATGATTAAACTGGAAAAAAAGGAACTTAAAAAACATGGCTAGTTTACCATTATGCTGTTTTGTATTAAAAGACACAGAAGTTTAAAGGTTTTCCTTCAAAGGAAGGATTATCTACAGTAAATTGTGTTGATGCATACAGCCACTTATAAAAAGCGCTTTCATCAACAGCATGGTATTTGCAGGGAAATCATGGAGAGAAATAAATGTGATTTTAATTATACATTCATCAATTTGGTCTCCTTTGATCCATCCTAAACTGTGAACTATAGGCGAATGAGTTAAATCTTATACCTCATTAAAAATAGTGTAAAGTCAAACTTCAATTATCCAAGTGGAATATAGGATATTGAGTATGTTTGGATAACGGAGGATTTAGAGATAATCAAGGCAATTTTCAATTCAATTAATGTTAGAAAGTAAGTGTTAGTTTGGATAAATAAAGGAATTTTTTGTTTGACTATTATTGTGCCTATTTGCAGTGTGCCTAATACCATAGTATTAACTATTGACATTTCTCCCATTCTGGATTCAGAATTACTTGAAGGAAGATACCACTATTTATTATCTACTATACCTCTCACTCCACATGGACAAACTCTTAACAAACAATGGAGTGATGACAAAATACTCTGCTGATATAATTTATGCGATTTATTGAAAATCTTTGTACATTATCTGGTACCTTGTACTTTTCCAATCATTGTATAGTATATACCAGAAAGTTTTCAACAACTGCAAATCATACATAATTTTGTCAAGGACTTATAACAAGAGTAAAAGCATAGCCTTGAAACACATTTCAAGCCTGATGTTTTGCATTTGCAGTGAGAATGTTAAAAGAAGCTAGAAATTTCTTATATGCTTCAATCTAAAAATACAAGAAGTTTAATAGACAAATTTGAGAGCTTTACTTTTCATTGTAGAATAGAAAGAATAACATTTGGGGGGAAAAAAATACAACTAGAGATTAAACAAAGAAGTTTAGTTAATAATAATGTAGAGAATCAGGAAGGGGAAGAAAAGGTTTCCTTTTTTAAAAACTTTCATATGTAACGCATCTTTAATCTTTGTTGTAGTATAGAAGCCCTTTTGGCAGTAAAAGATTAGACAGTATATAAAACGCAGTCAGCATTTAATGGCTGAATTACAGGCTAAGCCACAGACACCATAAATGAACACCTAACATGGAAGATGGGGAAAACTGAGAATGGAAATAATCTGGTGGAACAATACGGTCAGCCCAAGCACGACCCACATACGTTCAAGCGCACCATGGTATAGCTGCCTTTAACCAAATGACTTACAGCTGAGTATTTAAATACACAGGATACGTGCTACCTTAAAAATAAAAGGACACAACCTATTAATGAAAAAAGTGATCTAATATAGTAAGCACCCAACATTAGACCTACACACTATTTGGTGCCATTCATCAGCATATTTAATTACAGAATTCCAGTCCAAGAAAACCTCAAATAGGCAAAGGAAAACCAGATATGACAACTAACCAAAACATCTGTCCTTGATTTTGTTTCAACATCCAATTCCATATGTAATTTAACATCCACTTTTCTCTACCTGTGATGGGAGGTTGCCATATGACAAAGATGACAACCAGTCCTCAGAAAACCCACAGCATTTTAAGAAATGGAAAAAAATTACAAACTTGTAGTTGGTTTCTCTGGAACGAGGTCAGGACTGTTCCAACAAACCTGAACTGACCAAATGGTTTTGTACCTCAGGCACAACTAATGAATCCTTTGTAGTACCAACAGAAAGAGAAATCCCTTAGCCTTTTGCCTTCTGTCCATATAAATATATTAGGTCAGTCTAAGTAAGAATGCAAAGTTGGTCAATGTGGCAAAAAGATTAATGAAGAACTAGTAATATTTTAACAAAACAAACTCAAAAAATGCAAAGAACCCTCAAAACCAGGTAATTCCTTGAGGCCACAAAACCTGGAAGCCCTTGGTCCTTGGCTCAAGAATGCTCTATTTGGCAGACTTCACCAAAATCTGGATATCTGAGAAACTCCAAGCTTATCATAAGGGTGAGGAGCTAGATCTGCAAACCAGAAGCCCCAGGCTTTCAGGCAGTCAAGAATCAACCTCAATATGATACGCAGGAAAAAGGTGTCTGGGAATGGGACTTCAGATGCTCAGCTCCTAAGGAGCCATGCTAATAGCTGAAAAATCAGGAGAACAGGCTGGCAGAATTCCACAAGAATTCCTCAGCGAAACTGAGCTTTCTCAGTTCAAGTTGCTGCTACTTTGACAGCTCAGAATTTGCATAAAGCAAATTATTCCATTAGATACATTAATGAATTAATTCATTTAAAAATTAATTTAAAACCCTAGCCATACTACTGCGCATAAAAAGTATCCGATTGAATTCTAGTTCAAAATGCCAGCATATGGGAAGACTCCAACATTTCTCTCTTCTGCCTTAAACTTACTATATTCACTTTTCAGCAGTTGTCTCTTCCTATGGCCTCAAGGTCCACAGTTACAGTGAATATTTTTGGTATTACTTTAATAAAGTGTTATTCTTTTGGTACCATCCGATAGACTATGTTCTTTTGCATATTATGTTTTGTTTAATTAAAAAAGAACAACATATGTTCTGCAATAGAGAGCTGAATTACAGATGCATTAACTCAAAGCTTTCTTTCATATTTTATATAAAAATATAACACCACAGATTTCTGTGTTTACTGAATTGATATGTATATAAAACAGACTTCAGTACTATCAGACAGCTAATTAAAATGGTAGAAAGAAAACAGTTATGCTAAATTAAAGTTCCTGGAACTTAAGCTTATAGTTTAGAAGTCTATGGGAACAGCTACTGTATTACACTCTCCAAAGCAGAATTTATTTGGATAGTATGAGATAAAACTCAAGCAAATACCTTTCATATTCTTTTTCCATTGAATATTAAGATGATTTAAGTATTGCTTATATAGAATAGCGTTATTATAAGTAATTCTCAAACAATATATTTCCTTTTTACTTTGAATGACTTCTGAAGTGGTACATATGTGCAAAGTGCCTCTTGTATCACAGTTAGCTACTGGAAAATAGGCCCTTTAAATAGCTCTCTGATTATATGGAAAAATAATTTCCTTAGCTTTATTCCACTTATAGAAATGACCTCTTAAAACACTTCAGCCACATGCACACATATCACTGCAGAAAAGCCTCAAAAATAGTCACAACACGTGTAACAATCATACAAGCTTTAACTCAGCATCTACCTAAGATAATTTTTACCTAGGGCAACTTTAACTCCTGTTTCCCCTAACAGATAGGCTTTATGTACAAACACATACATATGTTGTATACATATATATATGTATATAACAAAGTTAAAGCAACTCCTCTTGCCTACAGGAAGAAAGGTGGGCTTTGCACCATACCCATTATTATACAGGTTCAGGTATGCACTAAGACAATTACAGCCTTTCCCATCACCACAGTCACGTGCCCCTTATAAAGGAAATCAGGTGCCTTTGTAGACCGTTTATTTGCTGTGTCTAGGCACACCTTCCCAGCAATTCCTTCAAAAACTCCACCTCCAGAGCAAGAGATTACTGCTTTAGCACAGGTAAATAGGTATCTTATGTTCTCCTACATACACCATAGGAAGTAGTTGTGGGAAGGTTTATCTGCTGTTTTTTTTCTGCTATAATATAGCTAAGATTTGAAATGTTAATTTCTATAATCCAAGTGATAGCTACCTACATGTTTCTATGCAGAAATACTAGTTTATTCTGTCTCAACTGTTATTAAACTGCAAGTAACTTGAATTCCAACTATCATTGTAGTTATAAGAGTAATAGGCTTGAAACTTTTTATTTTTAAAATCCGCAATATAAAACATGTACTAGCAACTACCCTTCCTGGTACAGAGACAAAAGACGGGTCAGGAGGATCAGAATGGTAACAAATGTATCTCCAGAGGCAACAGTGGTAAAGGAAGCAAACCTAAGATTTTATGTGGTAAGAAGCACCATAATATTTGCAACTTGATATAATTTTATAATGTTGGGAGTTCTTTTTTTAAAGAAATAGTTTTAGTTATGTACCTCTAACTAACTAATGTCAGCTACTCAAGTAGCTACTGCTAAATAATAGCAGCTAGTAGTAAAGTGATCTGTATCAATGAAATTGAGGGAACTTGTGTGCTCTGTTTTCTGGCTACAAAGTAGGCATCACCCAGGCTGAAGAGAATGAATAGAAGTTAACTTGTATATATATTTTGCATTTTTCTTAAACAAAAGCAGATACAAATTGGAGGGATCATGATGCCTCATAGCTTGCTGCTTACAAAACCTTGTCTAGGGAATTTCATTGTTTAGCAACACACAAGTACCAAGCATATACATTTTGAGCACAGATGGCTTCCTAACTGAGCACTCACTTGTTCTCATTACTGTGCTCTAATATCACAAATCTTTCATATTTATTATGTTAAGCTGCTAATGTGCCAGACAAGTCACCTTTTTTCCAAATATACTAGGATTTACTTCTACATGCAATGCATGTTGAGTCAGCAAGACTGTATACTTTATTTTTAAATGTTAATACCACTGCAAGCAACTTGAGACAATATGTAAACACCTACTAGCAGCAAGATAGCTACATATGTTCTTAAAGGCTACTGTAGGCAGCATTTGGAAATACTGTCAGTACAAACATCTGTGGGGAAAAAAACCTTTAAGGTTCTAGCTCTTCTTCCACAGGAAAAACAGACAGCTTAAGTCAGAGTACTGAGAGGGGAAACTTGGATATATTCCCATTACAGAAGCAGGATAGCTACTCTGGAAGAGTGGTGATCTCTGTGTAAAAGCCAGGAAGCTCCTGAAGTATCTATCATGAAAACTTGCATTTCTCTTAAAGTACCAGGAAAAACTAAACAAGTGAATTGCAGAAAGCATTAAGCAACCATACTGATATTTACGGAAGCTCTCCTGATTATCTCTGACCTTTATGGCATTAATAAAGGAATTGTTTGTCATATTGCTGTAGCAGTATTGTGTACAGACCTCTAGAATGAAGATTGGTGTAGAATGTATACTGATGTTCTTGTGACTTCTACAGGAAACAGACTAGCGTAACTTTAAGCCCTGAATTTTGTCCAAATGTGTAGAGAAATTACTGCATTCACCTCATCTGCCTACCTGAGAGGTAAGTTTAAAAATATATTCGAGTTCAGAGACTGCAATGCAGTAGGAGAAAAAGTAAACCGGTTAGGCCTGGAATAGCAGAATTTATTACAACAGCTGAAAAGACAATGAAGTACAAAACACAAATTAAAATTTTGTGTTAGTACTGATATTAAAGTTTGTCTTAAAACTGATCCAGCTTTGTGCATGTCAGCAGTGAAAGTAACTGCTTCTGTACCCTCCCTCACCTTTAGGTATGGTTGGTGTTTTCTTCCTGCTGCGAAAGCTTTCAGTGTGTAATTACTATGTAAGGGAAATGGGTAACCAAGCACTAGAATGTGGAGCAATGTCTTTAAGAGTTACAGATCGCTTGTGTAACCACTTCCTCTAACACAGGAAGACAGAGACTGGTACTTGCCACTCTTCTGATGTAGATCAAATCACGTTATACCTCATGTTGATACTGTAACTGTAAAGACAAAATATAGTCACAGTACAGAATACAGAGCTATTGCACACCTGTTCTTTCAAAAGGCACGAAAAGGAAGAAAACTTACTCATTCTGCACAACTTGCAGTTAGAGATTATTCTAACTGGATGGGCAACTTGCACATGCTCACCTGGTTCACAGGCACTGGAGCCTGCCTATGTACACATCATTCTTTTGCACTGCTGTTCGTCCTTTCAGCAATTCTGTTCTCAAGATTCGATTCCTAATTTAGCCTTACTAGTGCTCTGCCCATAAACTACTTCATGTGACTTATCTTTCATTTTGACCTTGGTTTTCTGTAATTTAGGCTAAGCTCTTATATTCAATTTTGTTCAGTCTGTAAAGTATCATTCTAATTTATGCCATTAAAAAGGTTTCAACTGGCTTGTTATCAAAGTTTTGCAGAAAACAGCAGTTCAGAGCAGTGACTAGCTGTTGATTTAAGACACTTTCAATCCTCAGACATTAGGACACCACCTTACCATGCCAGAAAATGCACAAAATACTGTAGGCAGGTCAAAGAAAAAGAACATCAACACCTGAAGACAAGGTGCAATGAAATGTTTAAAACATACCTGACCTTTCAAAAGGACATACACCCTGTTAAAATCTACTGACCTATGAAGATTACTACACCACTTTAGGTCCAACAGCAATTCAGTCAGTAGTACCCGCTGCTTCTTGCCTCTGGCTGAGACTGGCCTTTTGGGCCTTCTCTGCTAGATGTGCAAAGCAGGTGTGCTGCGGGGCTAGGATAGAAGGGGGCAAGAGAGAAAAGGGCCTAAGCTTTTTTTTTTAGTCCCTGAATAATCTGTGCTGTTTTGGTACAAACGCAAATGCGGGGTGATCCTGCAGTCTGCAAGTGACTGAGGGATGTATGCAGTGGCTCAGCTGCGTACCAGGCATTCCTTCATAGTGGCTTGTCAGACCATATGATGAAGCATTCTACAGCCAGATACCTAGAATGCCAGCAACCATACGTTGCTGGCAACTTTTTTTTTTTAACCCTTAGATTGACTTGATTCTCAGAAATTGATGGTAATCCAATTTAAGCAACTTGAATTGCACTATTTGAATCTAAGCTTTTTTGATTGTTTTGGGTGCATGTGATGCTTATTTTAGGTTTTGTAATCTAGAAGGCATAATTACTGTATTGAAATAAAAAGTTGGGGATTTAAACATCTTCCCATTAAACCACGTGGTTTAATAGGATGCTTTTGATGAATTACAGACTCAATTTAAAATATTGGCTATGCAGAAGCAGCTTTGTATAAATGCTGCCATAGGAAGAAGGAAACCAAAACTTACAACTCCAGCATCCTTGTAAGCATCTGCCTCTTGACAAGCTTGATCAATGATCTGGGTCAACGGAAGAGAACTTCTTGGTGTCCCTGCAAGAATAATGCTGCTTAGCCTAGGACATGCACAAACCAAAACCACGTACTGTTAACGGCTTTCAGGCAGGATAACTATAGGGATTGGCGTACTGAAATAGGGACAAACGGGCTAAGCTTGCTAAAAAGGCTGCTGTATCCCCTTGTGACATGCCTTAGTGACATCTCTTTCCTTAGCTGAACTTGACAGATCTGCTGTAGCCATTCAGCTCCTAAATCCAATTCACAAACTTGAGAAATACCTGCTATAATCTCTTATTGCACCAGGTCTGCATTTAGCTTGTTATTCCCGTACTACTTATAGCTTATCCTGCATTAGTGATGTTCCACACAATACAACCTATGGCAAGACTAACCTCTAGGTCTGAAGAACACCTATGCTAAACACCAGTCAATTTTAAATTAGTTAAAGCTATCTTAAACCCTAATCTGCAAGGCTGGTTGTACCTGATCCTCAGTGTAAGTGCTTCATGGCAGACACGAACACGCATGGATTTTGTTGGCAGTTCAATGAATTTCCCTTAAGATCAACTCCAAAGTCTTTTCTGATACTTGGGCTCCTAAAGCAAGGCACTGAGGGTCTGAAATGGGGACTGTGAGGAGCCCTCTGACAACTTAGTGAGATGGTCTGATTTCACAGTGTGGGGAAAGCCGGCCATAGCGCCTGGAGGCTGCTTCTGGCAAAATGTGGAGCACGGTGAACTCTGGGCACCAGCCTGTCAAGGGGAAGGTCAGCAGCTGTAATCAGCTCTGCTTACCCTGAGCCCCTAGAAAGGTGGATGAGGCCTGGGTGAGACAAATCCTGCCTGTTGTCTGAGCTTTCTGCTGCCTCTCAGCACCTGCTCTAGCCAACACCTATCCTGTCCCCATGCCCGTTTGTGTAATTTCATAACCAGTGCCTCTTAAAACACAGCAGGGGAGAGCTCACCGAAACCACCCCCTTGTTTTCTCAGTCCAGCATGAGGGTGTCTCCTGCCTCTATTACCTCTAGAAAGGGGAGATGCCCAGACCTGTGGCGCCTCACGAGGGGCCCGCAG
>NW_009259593.1:2060562-2074219 GCF_000687185.1 Egretta garzetta
CGCCTGCCCCCCTGCCGGGCTTGGCCTCCGGGCCCTCGCCTCCTTTTGTTGGGTGGCCGGGGGCCATGCGGTGGTCTGGGTGTTGGGCGGGTGGTGGTCTGCTGCGGGGCCGTGACCCTGAGGGGACGGGTGCCCGTCACAGTGGCCAACAGTTGCTTGCCCCAAGGTTTGTACTCCCGTAATTATATATTGCTTTTTGTAGTTTTTACAGGATCCCGATGAAGAAATTGCTAAAATGGAGATGACTAGAAAAAAGCAATATGAAAACCAGGTAACTGATTTGGCTTTAGATCATACTCCTGTGATCTTATTTAACCCTATTATTATCTTGCAGTACCTCATTACTGTTACGAACACGGTACAACAGATACACAGCTACCGCATGCTGTGTAGCAGTGGGCAAGGGGGACTATCAACCCTGGCTGATGAAGAGCGCAAAATGCTTCAGGTCATACAGGTTGCTTTGGAGCCTTTGCAGGAGATGAGGCCTATGTGGTCTAAACCATTATGTTAATACTTCAGTATATCCCACTGTCCTGGGATTGCAAGTGTACACCTTACAAAAGCCTTTATACGCGCCTGGGCCTACATGGAGGGACTCTGTGTTGACCTCTCTAGAGAGCTGCAGGAGTACAGTCGTGTGCTTAATGTGCTGTACCTTGCAAGCTAAAGCACAAGAAACTTGGCATACAAATAATCTTTTGAGATGATTCTCTTTGCAGTTGTGTCTCTACTTACGTATCACTTGGGAGAGAGGAAAGACCCCCCCATTCCTTCTACCATCAGCTCCATTCCTATTGACAACTGTCATTATCAGACTGACAGAGTGCGAGGTTCCTGTTTAGAACTTTGAAGTTTATACTAGATGCTGATGCGGTAGTAAAATAGGCTTCATTTCTCTGTAGAACAAAGGGATAACTTCTGTAAAGTCACTTAGCTGTGGGGCCTGCAGTGGTGGTTGGTAGTGACCCTTGCCAGTTTTTTCAGTAAGACATTTAGAATGATCTGAGTTATGAAGTCAAAACTCACTTTAGAAGTGCTGTGTGTCAGCTGACTTACTGCACACCAGGCCACGAATCTGCTTTTCAGACAATAGTGTCGTCTTACTGCCTTAGTGCCCTTCCTATAATCTTTGAACCTGAAATGCTATTGGTATCTATATTGGATGCTATGTGGGTGTATGGTGTTGAAAGCATGATGCTTTTGTACATTGCAATGCCCACTCTCAGTTAAACAGAGTAGCTTGTTTTCTGAAGTAGGTTTATTATCCTCTTTTTTTTTTTTTTTTCCCTGTGCGCACACACATGCTTGCTTAGTCACTGTCACTAGGACTTCAGCCTGTTAATGCACATGTGGGGTGATACTTAAGCTGCAAAAGTCATGATCAGGGAGTACAGACAGTACTCATTTGGTACGCAAGGCTATGCATAATGTGGCACATCTAACCAGAAGTGGCAGCTGGAAGTTCTAAGACTAAAGTGCTACCATAACAGATGGGCATCATTGTTTGGAATGGCCTCTGCTTGTTGCAACTGCGTATACTAGTTATCAGTCAACATATTAAGCAGGGCTCAAATGGTGAGCATTTAATGAGGGGATCTCTCCTTCCCTTCTGTCTTTCTTTTGTGCAGTATATTAAACTAATTTCTCACTTTTGACAAGGAAGAGCTGCCTGTCCTTCACCACAGCTCTCCTTCACAGAAAGATTCATTCTGTTTGAGCTGATAGGGGCTCTTGTGTGTGTTTGTAGCATAATGGTAAGGTAGTGTTAAAAAACCTGCAACGGGCACCCGATTTTTACCTTCTTCCAGAAAGACAGTGCAAAGAAACTTGAAATATATTTTGCGTACATTGACCTTCAACTTTGAAAGTAGATAAAAGACCTCCATTTTTTTTTGTTCTTGTTTGTGTTCCTGGCCTGCTAGCTATTCAATGCTACTTCAGGAATGATAGGTAAATTAAAATTTAGATAATTTAGCCAGTAGGCATCCAAAAGATTTACTTGGGCACTTTTCATGTTAAGCTTGGGGTACTGGTGGGATTTGGCCCTTTGATTCTGTAAACCATAAATAAAACAGATACCTGCGTACCCGTTCCTACACAGAGAAGGTTAATTGTTGTGACAAAGTAGCCAGATTGTTACAGATCTGTTTAAAAAAGCTAACATTTGGCTGCACAGCAGCAGCTCTTCAGTCTATGGTGTGACACAAGCTATTCTCTGATATAAATTGCCATGGGCCACTAATGAGAATATGTTTACGGTTCCAGCAGCAGTATAGCAGGCTTGTATGATAGCCAGTGAGATAGTTATTCTGTTGAGGCACAACAGTTCTAAAATGCAAGTAGCTATAAATCCACTGCAGTCTATACCACATGACTTCTACATTAAATAAATTGTTTACTGACACTAGTTTATGCACAAGGCAAAATATCATAGTCACATCCCACTTTATGGCATCTTCATAGTCAATTCATTAGTTTGCTTCTGTTGAACATAAGGCCTGAGTTCTTAATTAGGATGCCGTTACCCTTTATGTGATGAAAGGGTGGCTATATCATCAGGTTTGTGACAGCAGAATATTGCATAAATTCTGTGTTTGATTTTGGAGAACTGGCACTGCTGTAATTCTGCTAGCAATTCTCATATTAATTCTGGCTGCTTTCTGCGGACGGATACACTTCCAAGGCTCCGTGTAAAACAAAATTCATCTAACTAGATTAGAGTCATCTGTGCAATTGTGATACAAATTACATGGCCACCTCTATCTAGATTGAAGAATTGAATCTAGAAGTTAGTTTCTTTAGGTGAAACTAATGTTTTCAGGTTAAAAGAAGATGGAGTACACTCTCAGAAATAATTTTGATCAATTGCTTGTGAGACCTTTTTTCCAGAATCTAGTCTTACTATTGTCAAAATGTTCCGCCAAACTGGTTTGAACACATCCTCCAAGAAGTTTCTTTAACTAGCCTAGGTTATCTTTGGAAGATCAAATTTAAAAACTAAAACAAACAGAACCCTGCTAAGCAACTTACAGGTTTTCAGACAAACAGTTAAAGAATGTAAGCTGAATCCAGATTGAGAGCTTGACTTGGCCCAAATCTGGAGCAGGACAATATTCACACTCTTTAGAAAACTAGAAGTGGGAGAAGCTCCTGTGCTATTCAGAAAGAATTGGAACAACTTAATAATGTGAGTTGCTGTTCTCTCTCCTATTTATTAATTCTGGAATCCATTTCTGATGGCAAAGAAAAACCCTATACTTCAAACTAATGTATCCTGTGAGTGAAAAATGACTAGAATTATAGGTCTATTTTTTTTATGGGCAAACTAAGGCTGCAGTCTAGTAGTTGGTATTGATGTCTCTCTATTACAAGTTGCTGCTTTTTAGGGTGAGACACACAAGCCTATCCCCCTCCTGTTTCTCTGCCTTCAATTTCCATGCTGAAAATCATCTGACCTTGCTGTTTGAATGCAGTTCTAGGTCATCTTCCTCTGCTTTTCTGCTGCCCTCCTTGCCCCTTGTCTGTGGAAACATGTTCTGGTGGCTCCCAGCTCATGTCAAGATTCATGAGTTTCTCAGCAGCTTGTATTCGTAGGTGTAGCTGCTTTACTGAAGGCTCTGCCTGTAACCAGTAACCCCAATGGTCCCTACCTGCTCCATTTTCTGTCTGGTCTATATGCCTGAAGGATGTCCAAAAGATCTGTTTAAATGAGTGTTATATTGGTAACTGATGGCAAGCTGCAGATTAAATGAAGTGTGGGAACATTTGAGCTTTAAAAAAAACCCCTGACCTCTGAGCTCCTGGGTTTTCTTTGTTTGGAGTTCTATGGGCTTGACTACTCTGGACTACTTTGGTCACCTACCTTCTGCCCTTCTTGGTGCTTCTTCTCCTGATAAGCCTTCTCATGCCCTCAGTTCAATTTCTTCAATCTGTATCTAGTTCTCAGGTCTGAGATACAGATCCGTATGTCTGATCAATTGTTCCTGTTCCTGTATCTGAAATATTACTGTGGGTGTCACCAAGATTTCTTGCTGGGCTCCGTACAGGTTTCAAGAGGCGGTTTTCCCCACTGATTCTTGGCTTGCATCATGCTTCAGCTCATATTTGCCTTAGAAGTAAGCCCAGGACTGTACAATTTCCTCCATTAGACTGCACAGGTTCTCTGTAACATCTTTTGCTTTTTGGCAGCTCCCTGCTTTCGGGTTGGCCCTGTGCAAGCCCAAAGGAAGCTCTTCATGGTTTCCTCACACCCTCCCCACCTTAAACTGTTTCTCTTTTCAGTGGTGGCGCCTATTTCCTTACAGTTATGTGTGATGTAATGCAGTTTCTTGATACTGTTTCTTAGTTTTAGTTGAACGTCTTGCTAAATCTGCTTTAAAAACTCAGGAGTCTAATGTGCTCATTCCCTCAACCAAAATCCATGCCAGAGCTATGGTGTTCCCTCACTTACACTAATTCAGACTCCCATCTCACTTCCTGGTAGCTTCTTGCGTTTGAAGGCCCTACACATTTGTTTCCTTCTTGCCTCTAGCTAAGCTATATACTTTTTTCTGTGGCTTGCATCTTTTCCCCAGTTGTCTTGGTGAGTGACATTATCTAGTCAAAACCTTTGTTTTCACTTCTCAAACACCGAAGAGGCTCTTGAGCCTTGATTCATATTTCCTTATAGAACTTCCTTATAGAAGATCAGGGGTGGTGAAATCTCCTAAATCAGTTGTTATTGTTGCTGCCATGTAGCATGTGAGGTATCTACTTTGGTTGAGAACTGTGGAGCAGATCCCTTGTCCTTCAGAAGCTGCTGGTGCAGTAAGCACCTTTCAATAGATATTATATAATATCTGCTGCTTTTTGGTTGGTTTGCTGATTAACTTATAAGGCAGCACTTCTCCAAAGGCTGTTGGCAGCTGGGCTTGCTGTGCAGTTTGGAGGACAAAGAGTGACTAAAGTCTAGTTCTGAGGGAGGACAAAAATTAACTTGAAGCAATGCTGATATGGCACTTTTATTCAAACTTTCAGTTCATAAGGAATCTGTAATTTTTAAGATAAAGATACTATTCTTTCGTTTTGTGTTCCCCACCCAAATTGAATTGTGGCAAGGCTGGGTATGTAGCTATGCTAGATTTGCATGTAGAACTCCAAGAAGAAAAATTACCCATCTGTGTGTCAGTAACTCAAAGTACAAAGCAGTCTTAGCTGTGAACGGACTGTGAAATGTGCTTTTTGTTTCAACAAGTCAGTGGTTTCTGTTTCTGAAGCTGGTGCTAGGAGGTAGCCATTTTGCTGGAAAGTGATGTCATTTGTAGCAAGGATGGGGCAGAAATCAGGTGTGGAAGCTTCTTTGCGAGAGGCAAAATTTCATGTAGAGCATTTTATTTGTTAGCACCTAATGATTGTCTGATTATTTTTTTTTTTAATTTTTTTAAGCACATTAGGAATCTTGTTCTTTATTTGTTAGCACCTAATGATTGATTATTTTTGTTTTAATTTTTTTAAGCACATTAGGAATCTTGTTAGAGAGCTCTGCCCTTTCAGTGCTGCAGGGAACACATCAGTTTGCAGCAAGATAGCTGACTTCACTGTTAGGCAGAAATATCAAATTTTAATTTGCTTAGGCATGATGACATGGGATTGGCTTTGTATTCTACTCCAAAAATTAAACCAGTAGTATTTGCCTGGGGACCTGTGTGAAGCATGCACCAAGATCTTGTTTAACAGGGTTAGCCAGGAGAAAAGTAAACCTAAACTTAAGTTCTGGTCCAAACAAAAATAAAAGGATATGATGGGCAAAAAGTTGGAAGTCTGACATTTGCAGACCTTGGCAAAATTCTGTATATGAAATGGTCAACTTAATACTTTAGTGGCAATTGCTTAACATGTGCTTGCTTTATTCTGAAAACAACTGGATCATAAATGCTTTGCTTTTTTATCTTAGCACTGCAAAATGAATGAATAAGAAAAATTCTATTAACTACTATTTTGCTGTGTTCATTGTCAAGGTTGCTTTGCATAGAAGCATGACTTCAGGCATTGCATCTATGTATTCCTTAACAGAAATCCTGACCTTGTATTTGTATAATTATAATTACAAATTGGGCTTTAAAGTTCTGTCTTCTTATTCTTTACCCGAAGGCAAGCATCTTGCTTTCATTCAAAATATTTTTGGTAAAAATAAAATGTAACATGACAATAGGAGACTGACTTGGATATTCTTCCATGAAACAGTTGTGGTTCTTCAAAAGGAGAACAGGATAAATATTCTTCAGCTTTAGTTAGACTTTCTCTACTGTGAAGATAAGTAACGCCCCTCTACTCAGCACCAGTGAGGCCACACCTGGAGTACTGTGTCCAGTTCTGGGCTTCCCAATACAAGAGAAACTTGAACATGCTGGAAAGAGTCCAGCAAAGGTCTACTAAGATGATTATGAGACCAGAGCATCTCTCCTGTAAGAAAAGGCTGAGGGGAGCTGGGACTGGAGAAAAGGAGGCTCGGGGAGATGGTATCAATGTATATAAATGCCTAATGGGAGGATGTAAAGAAGATGGAGCCATGTTCTTTTCAGTGACGCCCAGTGATGGGACAAGAGGAGATGGACACAAACTGAAGCACGTGAGGTTCCCTCTGAACATCAGAAAACACTTTTTTTAGTGTGAGGGTGACCAGGCACTGGCACGTTGCCCAGAGAGGTTGTGGAGCCTCTGTCCTTGGAGAGATTAAAAAAAACATCTGGACATGTTCCTGGGACACTGGCTCTGGGTGGCCCTGCTTGAGCAGGGGGGGTTGGACGAAATAACCTACAGAGGTCCCCTCCCATCTCGATAATTCTGTGTGATTCTGTGTAGTTTAACAAGGTAATCATAATTTCTGTCACAATTTCTTGCCAGTGTCTTCCATTTACACTAAAATTATTTAAAAAGGCATGATATAAAATCTTGTATTTCATTTAACAGCCATCCTGGAATAATGTTCACAAAAATGCCCATATGCTGATTCCTACTCCAGATAAAGATGATGATCCAGTTGGTGTTGATTACTCTCACTTTATACATCTAAGTGTTGTTCCAACTAGAGCTTCACCATTACCAGTTCTAGGGTAAGTGTGCCATTTTGCTGCTGCTTGTCTGCCTTCCTTTTGCCTTAATTCAAGACTAAACATATTGATCTGTCTTAGCTGGGCAAACAGAGATGACGTATGGAAAAACATGATAAACAAGGAAGAGATGTATGTGAGGGATAAACTTTATATGCAAAGGCACCCACTCCTGCAACCTAAAATGAGAACAATCCTTCTAGACTGGCTAATGGAGGTGAGCTTTTCCGTGCTTGTGAGTATTTAAAGTGTGGTTTTGTTGAAGTGTACTAGTAACTGTCACAAGTACATTGCATGATCTTTGCATAACCCATTTAGCACTAGACACTTGTCTTCATCTTAAAGTTTGTCCATTAATTGCACCAAAATAATAAAAAAAATAGATTGGCTTCATGGTGTATGAACTGGCAATATATTCTGATATTAATTTAGATTGGTAGTGGATAATAATCAATTTGTCCCTAAAGCTCCACAATGTAAGCTTTTTAAGATCACATTGCAGATAAAAGCTGCACAAATGATTATGAAAGTCACTGTAAAAAGGAAGGTGCGGTGGCTTAGAGACCAGATGCGTCTCTCAACCTCTCTGTTATTGGCATGTAGAGTGTACTACAACTCTTGTGTCTGTCTGTGAGTCTTTTTTGCTGTTTGGATGACTTGTTGGCATAGTCTCTGTTCTTTAGAATTATCTAAAGTATTGGTGAGAATTTTCTCTTTTGAGGTGTTGGAATGATGCATCTTTGCCAAAATGAGGAACTGATGTTCTGACATTGTTAGAACATGTGCTTGCATTTCCTAAAAGGGTTTTCACTCTGATCTTTTTTTTTTTTTTTTGAGGGGGGTACTATAGTAGCAGTTGTCGTGTGTCAAAGGAAACTGTTTAACTTGTGAAGTAACATGTTAACTAAGAGCACAATAGCAATGAAGCAGGAAGCCAATTTTATGTCTAGCTCTTGCTTTTTTTTTAATACATCTGTAGCATCTGGTTTTGACTCTGTAACACTGTTCTTGACCTTTGTAATCTCTGATGTCTCTCCAGGTTTGTGAAGTCTACAAGCTTCATAGAGAAACTTTTTATTTAGCACAAGATTTCTTTGATCGGTTTATGGCAACACAACAGAACGTTGTAAAAACACTATTGCAGCTTATTGGTATCTCTTCTTTATTCATAGCAGCAAAGCTTGAGGTAAGGATCTCCAGCTTTACTTAAACATAAAAATGTGAATGGACAGACAGCACACTTATTGTACACTACATGCATTTTGGCAGTCTTTATGGAATTTGTTGCTATGACTTTTCAGCTGGGAAAAAAATATCCTTTTTTCTTTTCAAAATTCCTCCTTTTTTAGAAGTGGCTAAAATTAAGACCACCTAACATCACGGATGATCTCCTTAATCTCAAAAGGATAGTCTTTTCAGTGTTAGAATAAATCTAAAGTTTTTAATTGCAGTTGCTAAAAGAGTTTTTGGCTGGCTGCTGTATACAGAGGCTACTTGTTGCAATTCTATTGTCAGTGGAGTACCTACTTGGATGATAGTCTGAGCTATTCTTTATTTACTGGAACAAATTGAACTATTAAAATACATAGTGCTTTTTAAGTTTTTACTGTTTGTCTTTTTAAGAGGGCTATTACTCTTCAATCTGTTCTACTCAAGTAAGGGATGAAAGGCCTTTAGGATGTATAAAAAATCTTGATGTCAATTACGATATAGTCTCAGTGGTTCTGTAGTCAACCATAATGCGTGTTGTACTAATCTGTCAAAAACAAAAGGTGAAGGCTGTGAGCAGGAAGGTTGAACAAGGAATCTGTGTATGTTAAAGGCAGAGGAGAACACTGTAAGTTATGCTGGCGTGTTGCTGCTTTTTTCTTTTTGCCTCTGTTCCTCTGTTCTGAAATCCTGAAGTAGTGGTGGAGTGTTCTCTTCCTCACCTCCTCTTTATTTTTTTTCTTTCTCAACACATAAGACTAGTTACAACCTATTCCACAAATTAAATACTTATTCTATCTTTCAGGAAATTTATCCACCAAAGTTGCACCAGTTTGCCTATGTTACAGATGGAGCTTGTACAGAAGATGAAATCCTCAGTATGGAATTGATCATTATGAAGGTAATATTTCAAAGTGGAATTAGTTCTACTTTCGTTTTTAAAAACGTATAGCATAATCAGAGTAAAAGCAGAGAGCCTCGGTTAATCTTATGTGCTGCTAAGAGGCACAATTTCTCTTTCTAATTAGAACATAGAGTTCTCTGGGTAACAAGTGATTTAAAGCATCCACCAGTCTGTGCGTATTAATAAAATTAATCGTTTCCCCACCCTATCAGCAAGAAGAGGTACAGGAGAGGATTAGATTTGTGTGTTTCAAAGATGGCTTGCCCAACTGGAATTACAGCTTCTGATCTGGAGTAAATAAAGTTATGTGGTTTAGGTTGGGAAGTCTTTATTAATACTGAAGTCGTGCACGTGTCTACTTTTTCAGGCTCTTAATTGGAACTTAAATCCACTGACAGTTGTATCATGGCTAAACATTTACATGCAAGTTGCATATTTAAATGAGCTTTATGAGGTATTGCTGCCACAATATCCACAGCAAATATTTGTACAAATAGCAGAGGTAAGACTGATTTCTTCCTTCAAATGCTATTTCACCTGGAAAAAAGTGTTCTTGTGATAAACTTATTAAACATCTGTTGTCCTGTAGCTCTTGGATCTCTGTGTGCTGGATATTGGCTGCTTGGAATATACATATGGAGTACTTGCAGCTTCTGCTTTGTATCATTTCTCCTCATCTGAGCTGATGCAGAAAGTTTCAGGTATCGGCATTTATAAACAAAGTCTAATGTGTTTACAAACATTAAGTCTTCATTCAGGCAGATAAGCATATATCTTGTCTTCCAGGTTATGAATGGTGTGAGATAGAGGAATGTGTCAAGTGGATGGTTCCATTTGCGATGGCTATAAGGGAAGTAGGAAGCTCCAAACTCAAACACTTTAGAGGTATAGCTCCTGAAGACTTGCACAATATACAGACGCACATAAACAGCTTGGATTTGCTGGTATGTATGTGCATAATAAAGACAATCTTCTAAATCTTGTTTCTTCTTTGGTTAGAACATACAGTAAGCTTAAGTGAAGCATTATCAGATTGAGACTTGAGTGTATTCAGATGATAAAAGGCATAAGGTTGTATTCCAGTTCCAAAATTCTTGGGACTGAGACTTGTCTTGGGATTGATGTGTTCAGTATTTAGTTTAAAAAGGTGATTTTTAAATTAAGCCTCTCATCTCAAATGGCAAATAACTACCCTAGAAATCAGAAGTATATTTCTAGCTTTTGGGATACTTCAAATATTATATGTTAGACCTTTCTTTATAAGAAATACAACCTTGTCTGATGAAAAAAGAAAATAAAGACTGATCATTTGAGACTGATTTTGTGGGACTGTTATGTGACAGTGTAGTTGACAAGAAGTTGAGCAAGAGTGGGTTTTTAGCATAAGAAACTTGCAGAGGATCAAAGTCTTAAACTACAATTTGTTGGGCGTCTAAGCTATCAGCTTTTTTTTTTATTTAGGTTATTTAATTGTAGTAGAAGTTAAAGCTTTTCTTGTTCAGTTGCTTCTGGATTTTGCTTTCTTGAAGATACAGGTACCATAATGCTGATAATCAGATTCCAAGAATTAATACTGATGTCCTGGGGTTTGTATTCACTAACTATTGTGTATTGCATGATTTATCAGCTACTGTTAGGGGGATTGAATACAGATATGCATTTCCAGATTAGCAATCTGTCAAGTCATAAAACACTGAATTATATTGATCTGTTGCATAGATATAACAAAATAAAGATTTATTTTTTTTTTTCTCCTTTGCCTTGTGCTTTCAGGACAAAGCTCAAGCAAAACAAGCCATATTGGCTGAGCAAAATAGGACTTCACCTTTCCCCACTGGTGTCCTTACACCACCACAGAGTAGTAAGAAACAGTCTTCTGGACTGAAGCCAATATGACTCTAGAAACTGTTGACAGACAATTTTGCTGAAGTGCCTGTTCTGCTGGTTCTAACTCCTGCTCCATTATGGAAATGCTGCCAGTGAAGTTCATAAGCTTTTATGGAATCTGAAAAGGAAACCTTACTTTTTCATGACAGAAGAATTTTTCTATTTGAAATATTTTTATTGAACATAAAATATTTTAAAGAAATGGATCAAGTACACCAGCCACTTAAAAGAACACCGAAGAGTGCTCCAAATGCTGCTACGGAAGGTGATGCTTGATGTGACCAACTGTTCAGAAAAAGGGCTTGGTTAGTTAATGTGCCTGTTTGTCCTTTGGATAATCTGCAGTCCTACCATCACCTGTTGACAAATGGGCAAAAAATGCTGTGGAAGACAACATTTCAAAGCCTCTTTTTCAAATGGTTGGCTTACAACTTGATGCCTTTTTAAAAACTCTTTGTTGTAAATGCTGCTATGTCTCTGTGTATCCATGTTTAATAAAAATGCTGTCTAAGACAGCTGGTTTTATGTATATTCCTATTTTTCTTTTAATTATGTTTAGCTAAGGTTTTTCAGACTGTGACCACTAGTAGTGTGGGAGTTGGGGATGAATAATTTGGTAACTATCGCTTTATTTATTTACCACTACTGGCTTATCAATTAAAACTTCCTTTTCAGATACTAAGATAAAATTGTCATGTTGGCATACTTGGATTTCCCTTAGCCAGATGCAGGTGGCTAGGGAGGGGATAATAAACATGACAAGTATATGGCGAATCCTTCCGCAACACTTTCTAATGATCAGTGTATTGGGAAATTCTTGAGTCAGATTGTCTGCATTGTTATGCTTAATAGCAAGAAGTGATCAGTAGGAAAAGCCTACCTTTTCTTAAAACATAATCATTTAAATGTTGGGATTTTGCAATAGTCTTCGACAACTACTCGTCTTCTGTGCAAAATGAATTCTGGAATGGTGTGTGCCTTTTTACAGGAAGAGTTGCCCCTCTTGACCTTTGCAAGGTCTGAGAACCTGAGAAGTCATAGTAAGATGTTTTGTGGAAAGTCAAGGTTCTGGAGAAAAGGAAAATCGAGAAATAAATGTAAAAAATGGTTGCTTGTTTTCCTCATGATGTTCACTTTGAAGGACTGTTCAACAGCACTGAAAATGTGTGAGACTGCCAAGATTCATCATGTCCTCCTGTAGATAACTTAAATGCTACAACACTCACATTTCAGGAAGCTCCTACTCTACTGTTGGTTAATTTTTCTAAACATTAGTTCCCAGCAAGGCTACTTTTTTTTTTTTTAAGTTATTCTCCCTTTTGCTCTTCCCTGACCCAGTATTCTGGTAAATGTTAAAGCTTTAATGTAATAAAAATGCCTGTGGTAACTAATGGTAAACAAATTATTTGGTGCTGCTGGCTTTTTATTTCTCTTGCCATGAATGGTTAAGTTCTGTGCCAACAAAACAGGTGTAAATGTTAGCTGAAGAACTTTGCTGGTGCCAGTTCAGAGAGGTTTTAATTTCTGAGAACAACATATCTTGGACAAAGGAAGGTTTGCCTGTTACTGAAAAAGTTTATAACATTGGAGGAATTGTCCTTAAATTTAGAAGACAAGACTGGGGGAGGGGAATGTACCATGACAATAACCCTTCTGAAACGTAGCCTCTAGGCTTAATTCGTAAATTGCCAGCCAAGCTTCAGTACTAGTCTTTTTGCTGTTACTTTTCAGTGCTTGGTATGGATTTCATCTGTTCCTAAAAAAAAATAAAAAATAATTTAAAAACCATATTTAAACTGTAGCTGGCCTTTTATAAATGGGGATTGCATTTTTTTTATGACTTTTAACTGTTCAAGAAAATATTCTGTAATAACATTACAGAGGAGATGAACTCTTAACTTTCAGTTCAAGCTAAATATAACTTTCTGGTTA
Organism: Egretta garzetta; assembly: GCF_000687185.1. Taxonomy (NCBI): domain Eukaryota; kingdom Metazoa; phylum Chordata; class Aves; order Pelecaniformes; family Ardeidae; genus Egretta; species Egretta garzetta. Next base: position 2,073,586 of record NW_009259593.1, read on the forward strand.
ATACCTCTTCAAGAGGGTATGCAGGTGTTCCATGAGTTCTCAGCTGTGTGGGAAACCTGTATCTGAGAGACGTATATTTGTCTAGGAGTGAAACTGTTCAGATAACAGGCCTCTTTCTAAATTGGATCTCTGCTTTAGATAGTAATCCTGCTAATGTTATATCTCTTTCCCCCCACCGCCCCGCTTCCTGGAAGGTCAGCGTGCTTTACATTGATGGGAAGCAGTCTGTCCGGAGCACAGAGATCCCGGCTTTGCAGCTTCCCAGGTAGGAATGCAGTCGCGCACCAGAGGTGCGGTACTTCCCAGCAGGGGTGACTTACCTTCAGAGCTGCTTTCTTACTGCTTTCTTACTTATCTTTATCTTGTGCTTTTTTTTATGTTTGTCTGAGTGCGCTGCCTGTCTTTTGAGGGTAGCTTGAAAAAATTATGCACTGGTTGCCACAGGCTGAAAACTATTTTAGGGAGGAAAGGTGCAACTAATTTTAAGGAAGACAGTTGCCCCTAATTTAAAAAACAAACAAACAAAACCACCCAGGGGGACCTCCTTCCTTATTTCTTTGCCAGAGGATCCTTTTCTCCTAAATTCTCTCTGGTCCTGGATCAGTCTGGAGGCAGATTCACAGCAGGCGGGGGG
>NW_009259593.1:2074561-2097160 GCF_000687185.1 Egretta garzetta
ACTAATGTTATATCTCTTTCCCCCCACCGCCCCGCTTCCTGGAAGGTCAGCGTGCTTTACATTGATGGGAAGCAGTCTGTCCGGAGCACAGAGATCCCGGCTTTGCAGCTTCCCAGGTAGGAATGCAGTCGCGCACCAGAGGTGCGGTACTTCCCAGCAGGGGTGACTTACCTTCAGAGCTGCTTTCTTACTGCTTTCTTACTTATCTTTATCTTGTGCTTTTTTTTATGTTTGTCTGAGTGCGCTGCCTGTCTTTTGAGGGTAGCTTGAAAAAATTATGCACTGGTTGCCACAGGCTGAAAACTATTTTAGGGAGGAAAGGTGCAACTAATTTTAAGGAAGACAGTTGCCCCTAATTTAAAAAACAAACAAACAAAACCACCCAGGGGGACCTCCTTCCTTATTTCTTTGCCAGAGGATCCTTTTCTCCTAAATTCTCTCTGGTCCTGGATCAGTCTGGAGGCAGATTCACAGCAGGCGGGGGGAAACGAGGGGGCAGTTCTGGCTGACCAGGTAAGAGAAAAAGGCTTAGTGTGCCTACACGTGGGCCGAAGTTTGTGCAACAAAGATGAGCTAATACCAAATACTACGTTCCTGCGAGCTGTCTGACTTCAAGTGTGTGACCCGAGAGGTGGGGAGAGGGCTCCAGGGGAGGACAGCCCCGGGGCAACGTGCAAGGCACGGGAGCACAGGGGGCTCGAAGGCGCTGGGGAACGGGGAGAAGGCAATTTAGCTGTGCGTCGCTGCACGCTCCACCACTGGAAACTGTCTCTCCCTTTAATAGCTGCAGACCAGCATAAAGCATGCTGCAAAGTAAATTGAATTCTGCAGTAACCCAGGTGGCATACGATTAACTTCCCCCTCCTGAAAGGTTTGTCATAACGATGTATCAAAACCTCACCTTGGTCTGAAAGCTGGGGGCATCGGAGAAACGTTGAATATGAAAAACAAATCTAGTGCTAATTTTTTATTAGTGCTACTATAAAATTTGAAAGTTGGTGGTAGCTGTGACTGTATTGAAGGAAATAGCCCTAAATGAGTGTGTTGAGGCTGTGGTTGTGAGGAGGAGGAGTGCTGGTGAGCAGAAAGGATGAAGACGCAGAGGTCCTTGCAGTGAGTCTGCTGGATGCAAAGCTGCTGAAAATGCTGTAATTGCCTAACAGTAGTTCCTAGAAATAGTTCTGCATAGCTTGTCTCCCTGAAAGCTGCAGGATGGTCTGCCCGTGGCTATCAGTTTCTAGGTCTCGGGTCAGCATCTACTCCTGGTTCTCCGGAATTACGGCACAAGAGGTTTTACTTCATGCCTGCTTGCGTGGGGCAGAGGTAGGCAGCGGCGTGGGTTCGGTGGAGTGCTTGCACGAATACTCAGCCAGGCATCGCACAGGAGCTGCAGGCACTGTCTGCTCTTAGAGCCTGGCTCGAGTTTCTCTCAATTCCCAGGTGCCGTTTGCTTCACGTACAGCGCAGCCGGGCTTGTGTCGCAGCAGCAGCCTTGATTCAGGTGGCCAGATTAAAACACTCCTCCTTCGAGCGGGCTGTGAAGTCGGACCTTGGTGCAAGCGTACAGGGCTTATGCAGCATCACTGCTCAGGGGGTGGCATCAGGGCACCGGAGCTTTAGCTTGGGAGTTGCTGAAGGCTACAACTGCCTTTCCTCCAGACTTTAATGGGAGTAACTCCCAGTCAGGGTGCTGCAAGGTTAGGTAAAGTGTGTTAGGAAATAGTCAGGGGGTCAACGTGTACTGCGGTGGGGGAATCGGCAAGTGCACAGCCTGACTTGGATGGACCCATTTTACCTTGGGTTTTGTCATAAATCTCTTATTTTGGGAACATGCTTCTTCTAGGTATTAAACAACATGTGTTTAAAGCATCAGAGAACTCATACCCTCATCTTCTAAACCCTCTCCCCCCAAAAAATCAGGAGATGCTAGCATACGCTGTGAAATAATATGGGTTAACCCAGACTTCGTCTAGCCTCGAATTTGTTGGGGATTAAGCACAGCTCCTCCTTGCTGTCGAGGTTGAGACCAGCTTGACCTGGGCCTTTGTAATCTCTCTGGAGATCTGCTCAGACTCGGCAGGTAAATAGGGGGTGCAGCTCAGCCGTGTGATGCCCGTGGCAGAAAGCAGCACGGCTCTTCCTTCCCCTTCCCCTCCTGCCCTCGCCCCTGCCACAGGGTGCAGACAGGGTGGGGTGGGCAGGCAAGGTGGAGTAACTGAGAGGGGGCTTTTTGGGGTATTTTGTGACTGTGAGATGGTAGGAGGTAATGACTATGTACAAATGGGGAGAAGACTTTAATGCCTGTTTCTTGCTGTTGTAGGACTTGTGAAACTTCTGTGCTTTGAAGTTAAGACTCCAGCAAAAAAGTCACTTGGCTCGGGTTGTTGAACAATAAGTATTTTGGTGATGGGCTCTTTCAGCCATGCTACCTGCAAACAAGTCACATTGTGTCTTACCTTTAAAGTACAAAGCCTGTTTCACTTCAATTTTGAATTGTCCGCTACTGACACAACTTATACTTAATCAAACATTTAATTAAGCCTGCAGAATATTGCAATATGATGTAATCTGTCTCCTTTCAAGTCTCGTGAAATAAGCCGTTCAAGCCAAGCCCAAAAGTAAGTTTGTATATGAAGCTTTTTATTTCTGTTTATGGTGAATTTGAGATTATAGAAGGAAATAAAGTATTCTTTGCAGACTGAATAAAACCAGGGTTTTCAAAACTCTGCAGGCTGGCATGTTTGAGGGCAAATTAGATCAAATGGCTGTCAAGGAAGGAAGGAAAACCTTCCTGATCCCAGGGGACTTTCGTCCTACAGCTGCTGGCAATTCAGAGGAGCAGGCTGTCTACTGGAACTGCATATCTATTTGCCAACTGGTTGTGTTTTACCAAGCTGAACATGCTGCTGTGTAACAAGTATAGCAAGCAGGCAAATGTATTTTATAATGTACTGATTTTTGATGTTTCAGCAGGGCTGCAATAATATTCAAGGAGGAAAAATATACAAGGCCTATTTCTGTTTGGCTTAGGATATGTGATCGCCTCAGATATAAGGAAAAATGATGCGCAGACATGAGCATTGGGATGAGCAGACACTCCTGGATGGAGAAGATCTGACTTGGGCTTGGCTAGAGAAATAAGGGGTTAGTTGCTGTCTTAAATTCCCCTGAGCACTGGAAAGAGGAGGAGTTAGTGTGTTTACGGACAGTGGCTGTGGAGGGGAAACGGTTCTCTAAATCTAAATGTATTTAGTGTCTTTCTGGCAATATTTCAGTTGGTCTTCAGTTTGTTTAAACAAAGAGTGTTCAGCCACATATGTTAAAGGACTCTTAAGCTATAAAGGCAAAATCAAATGATCAAGTGTTTGGTTTTTTACAAACTGTATACAGCAAAGTTCTTTGAAACTGAAATGATACTGGTTTTAATCATGAGCTAAACAATTTTCGTGACACAGAAAAGCAACAAGCCTAATCATTTTCTGGAAAATCCTGCAGCTGAAGGCCATGCCACAGACATGATTTTCCTGGTACTAAAAGCCTACCTCGGTATGTTGTATTTTCTTCCATTGGAGGCAGATTCTTTTATTTTCAGTAGGGTCAGGGGCCCAAAGTCACTTGTGTACAGATGTGAGCTTTCAGAAAGAAACCACCATACATGTTGATGGCATAAGGATGCAAAAGCCACTAAATCTGGGAGGGTGAGAGTGCGGCTGGTTAGCACGAGCAGGCAGCACGCCCTGCTACCCTCCAGGTCTGGGACCGTCGCTTTTTTTCTTAAATACGGATGGAAGAGTCCTCATGTAGAACTAAAAATAAGTGGCTTGGCTGGAAATTAGGCACTCTGTGCAATGACAGTAAAGATGTAATAAAGCTGTTTAGGAAAGGGTTTGAGGTTTCCCCCCCTCCCAAGGCAAAAGAAGAAGTAGGGACAGCTGTGATTTGCCAGGTTATCGTGTTCAGACTCCAGTTACATGAGTTTACCTATTGCGTGCCCTGCAGGTAACCAGGATAAATGGCTTGAGCATTCTTGGATTGAATCCCAGATTAACAACATCAGACAGAAACGAGTAATATGGTGCTTTATTTTATAATTCTGTGTAAAGTGGTTTGATTTTTTTGGGGGGCTGGGTACATCCTCTGCAGCTCAGTGCCACAGCCCAGTTTTTCTGTGTGTTGAAAAATTATTGACCATGACAGGAATTAAAAGAAAACACTTTTTTTTTTTTTTTTTTTTTTTTTTTTTCTCCCCCACCCCAACATTCATCTTCCAAGTTCTCACCAGACATCAGTGCAATGTTTGGACCGTACAGCTCACAGTGAGGTTTGGATGTTATGCTTTGGTTTAAAGTCGGTCTGAGAATAAACAAGTTGCTCTCTCATCTCAGCCAGATCTGCAGAGCGTTGCTTTCTGATGTTCGTAAAGCTGATGTTTCTGGGCTCACAGCAGGCATCCCCTCTTACCTATGCCTGATGATGATGGTGTTATTTGGGCACAGTAGAGGGCAAGTGAAAACCTTTTTACATCTTGGTTTGGGAAGCCTGGTGGTCAGCCACAGGCTCACAAGATCAAAGAAAAATGTTTTAATTTTGGCCAAAATCTTTCAGAATGAAGAATGCGCCAAGGAAGGGTTAGCTGATCCTGCGTGGTTTTATTTGTATTCTGGGCTTCAGTCAGGAGATTAATAATGGCCACAGACAGTGTCTCTTCATATTAAAGTGTCTTCACATGAGTAGTTTGGGTGAGTGCAAAAGGACTGCAAGGCACAAGCGAGCTGTCTTGTCTCGCCCCAACTGACAATGAGTCAACACTTTAATATAAAGAAGAGGCAGTTGGCAACAGTCATTAACATAACAAAGTGCCCTATAGATCACTCCAAATTCATCTGACTGTTTTTAAGCAAATGTTTTCCCCTGAGAAGTGGCAACAGAACAATTCGTTGAATGTTTTCGCTGCCTGGGCCACACTGTTCTGCTGGGAGTGGGATAGGTGTTCCCGCTGGATAGCTGGTCCGGAAACCACCTAGTAGAGGATGGTATTTTCTTGCAGTGACAGTGTGCTAATTTTTTATTTTTTAGCCTGATTTCCTATCAAAACTGGACTCATGGTTTTTTTTGTGGTTCCTCTCCACCCCCACCCCCCTTTCCCTGTCTGTTGGCTTCCTCCATTGGATAAATTCAGGAAGATCTGACTTCTGTTAATATAGGTAAGAAGGAAAAGGAGTCAGGCTGCTGATCCTCCACGCGAAGGACAGGCACAGGCTTGGCCACCATGCTCTGTGCTTGGCCAGACCCCTGAACAAGTGACGGGGGGGCTTCTGTGCTGGCAGGACGAAAGGTGGGAAGCAAGAGGGGAAGAAGGAATTGGGGATGTAGCACTGGCTGTGATGTATACCTGGCATTGAAGGGGGCTGAGTGGAGGCTAAGAGTAGCTCCAAGGAGGGAAGAAACACCATGCACAGGAGCGGGTCTGTTAGTCCAGTGCTCATGGCAAAATTTGCTTGACTTCTGTATATACCATTGCGCTGGGATGATGCAAGAAATGCATTGGCTGAACATACCAAGAAGGCATTGCATGCCTGCCCAGAACAACGGGGTTTTGTCCTTGCTAGAACTTGCATGTGCTCTTGAACTATGGTAAGACCGCAGGTGTCTCCTGCGGTTCCTGAGGGCTGCCTCCCGGTGGCAACAGGGCTGGGGTGTGCTGGCAGCTGCAGCGGGTTTGGATCCTCCTGCTGCCAAGAGGACTTTGCTCCCCAGCAGCCTGCCTGAACAGAACCCCCATTTCCTAGGACTGACGTAACGGAAAGGTTCGACTCTGGAGAAGGTAAATCACGGGAGTCTGGGACGCATTGCTGCCTGGCACCAAGGGCAGAGATACCAGACCAACCCAGGCAGGGGGTAGTTTTGAGAGGCATCAATTCACCATATCTGACTTTGCTGCATGCTTACAGACAGGTGCTCGCCTCGAGGGCAGCGGCAGGCACGTCGGACGCTGGGTTTGGGATGGCTCTGTGTGTGCTGGCACCTGTTGCTCACAAGCATGAGAGAAATCCCTGACTCTCCCCTCACTGTTGGTGGTCAACAGGGAAGCGGACAGCCCTCTGCCACCTCCGCCTCTGCCCGCGGCAGGCGGGGGAGCCACGTGTGCTGGGTGTTGAGGGGGGAGCATGAATGCATCCCTTTGTGCGGGGCTGCGCTGGGGGTCGTGTGCTCCTTCAAGGATGCGGAGAGTGGGTTGGAAGATGCCCGGGTGGGACCTGGCTGGGAGAGGGGCCGTGAAGATCGCAGGAGCAGCTCAGCAGCCCCCGCGCTCATTGACTTAATTGGGGCTGCGCTGCGGGGCTGGAGGAACGCAAGGTGGCCGGGATTCTCACGGCGTGGGGAGGCTCGCCGGCGACAACCAGGAACCGGCCAAATTATTAACGTCAATTAAGTACAGAATGTGTAGATTACTGACATGTTATTGTTAGGGCTCTGAAGGAAATATAATTAATAAAACTCCCCCACCCACACCAAGAGGTGGCCCTTTGTGTTCCCTGTGCCTTCCCCTGCCGGCAGCGTCTATCTCTTCCCTCAGCCCCGTGCTCCTTTCAGCAGCCTCGGACAGCATTAACATTTGAATTAACATAAAATCACTTTCTGAAATCTGTTAACATTTATAATGTTGCTGTACTTTGCCTGATCATTGCATTTTTTCTGTCGGTTTGAACTCAGTGAGGTTTTTTTTCAAATGATACCAAACATAGACCTATTATGCTGCAAAAATCGCATATTTGTTTAATGATTTCCCATTGGTATCTTTGTTGCTATGAACCAAAGCATTAAATAGAAGCTAGCGCGTTAACGCTGTGTTGTTCTACATAATAAATTTGAATATCCCCAGACGAATATTTTTAACAGGGATTTTCTGAGTAAAATGCATACGTGCCAGCGTATTAGTAATTACTTAAAATTGGGTTTTGACATTTAATGTTGACATCTAAAATATTTCCTTTAATTTTTGGTTTCCTCTGCAAACAGAAATAATGGCATTCATCGTAGGGAAGGCTGGGTGGACAAATAACACTTTTACTCGTAATGAAATGAAAAGCAATAAAGAAAATGTGCTAAATGTCAACAGTAAAGCATATCATCTCTTCATGTGTTATGAGGAGAATATACCCCAAAATGTGCGTACACACACAAAAATCCTTTAAGTGACTTAATATGTTTGAATATTAATGGTTTGAAAGTTGATCCATCGCAATGGTTCCATTTTTTGAAAATTGGCTATTTAAATACATTATTACCTCAATAAATTCTCTGTGGTCACTGTGGTAGCCATAGTATGAAAAATAATCATCATAAATCTGTATTTGCAAAATATCTCCAAAATTGCAGAGTTTTGCTGAGAGAGACAAAGGATTAAATATATATTATTTAACTTGGTATTTTTTGTCCTTGCAGGAGCTGCTTGCCTAAAAAACCAGCAGATGGAGTCTGTTGGAGGACACGAGGGTCTGGCAGTAGCCTAAGAAACCAGCTCAATTTCCTAAGCGAGCGATGACTGAAAACCTTTGCCGTGTGACATGCAGTCTGGAAACCTCTGCTAGAGAAGTTGGTCGATGCTGAAGCATCTGCATTTGTGGAGAACAGCTTTGCTGGGAACCCAGGTGAGTCGGTATGGGATCCTGTGCCCCTGGTGGAAGGCATGTAGCCGGGAGCAGTCAAAGATGCTTGCGCCATTGCTGCTGCTTTCTGCTAGATGGTGGAAAAACCAACAGGCTTCGGTTTGAGCATTAGCGGCTTTGCATTCAGCTGCACAGAAGTACCAGAGCGAGGACGTCTGATGGGGTGAAGGGCTGGCACGGCAGCTGCCCTGGGCCCCCCAGAAGCTGTAGCCATGCTGGATGAGCATTGCTGGCCTGGTGGAGCAGGGCGATGGTTTGGGGGTGCGGGAGGGCTCTGGGAGCTGCCCCACAGCACAGCCGCACCGCAGGGCAATGCTGCTGGGGTGGTCTGAAGGGAAAAAGAATGGCATGCTCTTATCTTTCCATACAAGATACTGCTCAGTGCTGTATCATCTGTCTAAAGGTAGGCTGTGATGCTTCAAGTTGGAGAGCATCTCTGTGGAAGCTCAGATGCAGGAGTGGCCAGGGCAGAGCCCATGTGCGAGGCTTGTGCATGTCGTCAGGTGGGGTGGAAAAGCCCCTTACCCCTGCTCTTCTTAGTTTTTACAACTTTTTTTGTTTTAAATAATCATGGTGAAAATCATGAGCACCTCCACACTTTTGCATCCCTGAGTGTCTCTCATTATGCACAAACACTTGTCTTTGTCCCTGAATCTCCCGGGGGGTTTTCACAGGAAGAGGATTGTTATTTGCAAGTGTCAGCGACCACTGGACTGTTCTTTGCGTGGTGTTGGCCATTCGGACAGCAACGTGGCAAAGCAGAGGGAGAGGAGAGGATACCTGTGGCTTCTGAGTGATCCCCTGAGACTTTGCTGTAGCAGAAGGAGGGTTGTGATGAGGGACTTTGCAAAAAGTAGTGGCCAGTGGGGCCTGCAGGAGAACCACGGGCATTGCTTGTGTCCCAGAACCGCGGCACTTGGGGGGTTACATCATCACAACAGTAATTATAGGCAGGAGGGGGAAGACTGCTCCACCTCTGACTTTATGGGTTCCCATGACATCTATTCGCCATCTTAATCTTCAGCTCCTTCCCCCTCAAGGCACCTCTCATCCATGCCTGAAGATCCTTGTGCAAGCATCTGAAAATGTTATTGGCTTTTGAATTTTTTGGGCTGCGTTGTCATTCAGCTAATAGCATTCAACAGTAGACCTCGGTGAGGCAAAACCTGATAAGGCTGATAAAATACTGACCCCTGCAAATCAATGAGAAGTTTTGCCTTTATTACCATCTTTCATTTGAACTCTTATGACCAGAGTAACTTGTGCATACGGTCTTAGGTAAATGATGGATCCACGCTGCTCAGCCACATGTGTTTCTACAAGGAGAAGGAAAGAAACCAAATGACTTCCAAGTCCTTCACAAGCCCCGAGAATGGGGACATCGCAGCAGCACGTGAGGGAGTGTGCCCGGGCGGCGAGCACAGTGCAGATGCCCCCTTTCACAGGGTGCAGAGTCCTGACCTGTAGGCAGGGACCGATCCTGGGGTGCCCTTGCCTAGCTCAGAGACAGGCATCTCCGTAGGTTTAGGCACATAGCAATGGGATTATCTTCACTGCTAAACCCTCAAAAAGCTGAGCACCCTATCTATGAATTACAGCCTTTCCTTTCATAGCGGCAGCTGAGTTTGACATGTGTAGCTGCAGCTGGCCGTACCTCTACAGTTTTATTTGATAAATCTGATTGATGAGGGTTTTTTGATTCCTCTCAATCTCTTTAAATTTAAAAAAAAAAAAAGGAGAGAGAGAGAGAAGTTGAAAAGAGCTGTAATTGCGAGTGAGCACTATAGAAACCTACAGCCAGCAGGCATGCTTCAAAGGACACAGGGCCAGCCAGGACCCTTTAGTTGCTGGCTAGTGAGGGCTTCAAATGTGCCTGCGTGGTGACTGTGTTTTAATTTTGATCTGTACCAAAAGAGCTTAATTGGAAGATATTAGGGGTTTTGACGCATACGGCCTCTCCAGTAGGGTAGCAGAGGCCGCTGCTAGAGCAGACACCAAAGGTGGTCTCTAGCGTGGTGGGGTGGGTGTCCCGGCAGCGGGGAGCTCCCCCCCAGACTCCCCCAGTGCGGCCCTGCCTCCTCTCCTGCCTGCGGAGCTGTGGTTCGTGTTCGATTGGTATGGAGGAGAGGTTTCCTCCTCGAGGAGCAAGAGACCTGCTCGGTGCATTTAAAGCCCCGTTCCTTGCTGAGCAGCCTGGCTGTGCCCCATGCTCCGACCTTCCTGGGCAGCAGGCAGGGACACGGCTCTTCCTGGCACCTGCACATCAGTAACTTCTCTGTGCCCTCGTGTCCGGCGATGCGGCCGTTGCTGCCCCAGCGAACGGGGCGCAGACAGCAGCAGCCTTCCTCTGCCTTCCCACCGCCTTCCCCGGCACGCTCCCCTGTGTGGCCGGTGAATTAAGCAACTAATTTTCATTAGTGTCAATGCACCTTGCACCTAACTCTAAAACTACCCGTTGAAGTTATTGATTCTGATCAGCAAAGGCACTAAATTCCAGTCGGAACTGAAAAAGCGGGTACTGAACTTACGGAGACAATCTGTTTAATGCAGCCATAGATTAAAGCAACTGATTTATCATTTTGGTATCTTTACAAACACTAACCCTCAGGATGTGGGTCTGGACCGACTCCTGTGTGCCTGGAGTCTTCTCATTTCATCCAACCAGGACAGATTTGAGCTGTGAATCTCCAACTATTGCCCTTGAATAGCTATCTCCTCAGAAACAGGTTGATTTTTTTTTTTTTTGTTCAGCTGATTAATGCTACAGGATGATTAATTATTGTGTAAAGATAATTTTGTGTTTATTGGTTTGGGACATGAGAATTTATCCATGCTCTGGAGAAAGTATTTAACATTTTTGTGTTCTAATTTCATCTGAGCGGAGGTTGCATCCAAACAGTCATTGATTGTTAGGATAATTTGTCCTGGAACATACAAAAAAAGATGCTTCACCCTCTGTTACTTGGTCTGAGTTGATCCAAGAGGCGTGAACATCGGCAAAAAAAAGCATTCCTCTGCAGCAGGAGTGACCCGTGTCTGCTCCGTGCATAGCAGTAGTTTGAAAAGCTAATAGTATGTTTGAACTAAGAGCGAGAGAGAATATGAAAGAATATTATAATTGTGCATAACAGAAATTTCTATAATTAAAAATGGAATTATCTGGCATTGGAGCAGAAATAGCAATTTTCTACCCAGTGAAGCTCCAAGTTATTTTAGAGGGAATTAGATGTATTCTCCTAGACTGTGATCACTCTGAAAGATTTTTTTTGATGCTAAACTGTATCCGAATATTGGAAAGAGCAAGTTGTGGTGTCCTCTCACCTGCTGCTAGCTTGGAAGTGGAAACATCAGAGACAAAAGCATCATAGCTTTCGGATTTGTTACGCAGTTATGTTCTCTCTTGATGTGATTATAACGTGGGAAATACCTTCTATAACCACCATGTATTCTCATGCACATGTTTTTTCGCTGTGTTTGAGCCAAGATGGCTATTGGCTTTATATGCAGTTGCATCCTGAGAAGCTACTTTGACGGGTTAGTAGTTGAGAGGTGCCGGAGGTTCCTGCCATGGGACAGACAGCTCTGTGTTAGAGACATGCAGAGCGTTCGTGATGTGAGATGCCAGTGTGTCCGGGAGCTGCGTGGCCTGGGGATTCCCAGATGTGCCGCTTCACAGTCCCTCCAATGAGTGGCGAAACTCAAGAACCCTTTTTTTTATGCTTCTTCTTTTCCTTATTTATTAAAAATCAGCTTGTGCTGTAATCGGCCGTTTCAGCATAACTCCCAGTGTTTCTGGCTTTCCAAAACCTGACCTTCCACATGCCAGAAGGCTGCCTAGATGGGGTCTGGAGATAATGGCAACAAGATATTTGGGACATGTGTATGTGCTAGCACTGGCACTAGGTTGCCCTCTAGTTTTATTTCCACTGCAGTTCACTCAAGGCTGTTGCCATCTAGCCCATGTTTGTCGGAGCAGTGCTCCCATGAGTCTTCCAGGTGGGAGCCTCCTGTGGTCTTACATCAAGCATCAGCCCTAGGGTAAACTACATTTGTGTCATTTATTTTATTGAATGGGGGAAAAATTCAAGTGAGCACTTGCTTGCATGATATAATATCCTGGCAGGCTGGCTCTAGCCTGGTCCCATCGGTATGGGGTGCTAGTACCCTGGGCACGGCCGAGCATCCTTTGGGAAGGTGGGGAGGGACTGGCTGAGCTTGGCGATGGAGTGTTTGGTGTAAATCATAAGAAAGAGATCGGTGTTTGCCTCCATTAGCTCCGATATAAATATTGCTGCTCTGCCCTCGCTATTGACAGCGAGTGTTTTTCTGCTCAGCAGCCCAGTGCCAGGCGCTGACAGGCTGTTCCAGTACGGGGGCTGCCTGACCCGGCCTCTGCCCCGGTGCTGGGGAGAAAAAGGTTGAGTCTGTGCTTAATGTACTGGGCAGGCACCCAGGGGAGCCTCTGCAATTCCCAGTTCTGCCACAAACTTCTACTCTGACCCAGGATAAATCATTTAATCTCTCTCTCTGCAGCAACGCTCCTTTTGGGGAAAGAGGTGGGAGCAGCAATAACAGCCACCTTCGCCTTGTCTGCTTTAGGGCTATATTTTTAATAAAGTGTGGCACCAGACATCTTCTACTTAAGGGGCTGCCTTCCCAAAACAGGTTGGTTTTTACTTAGCACTTTAAGTCCTAAATCCACACCTGACCAGGGCTTGCACCTAAGTTGGGGTATCAGGCTTCACTGAGATGCAGCAGGTGATGAAGCACATTGCTGCAAGAGCCCATTGGTGCTTCTGGTGCCTCCACCTCTCCCCTTGCTGGCTGTGCCCTGCTTTTCCCAAGGAAAATCCCCAGCTGTCCCCTGATGGCTGCGATAAAGCTGGAGACAGCCAAATGCTGCCCTACCTAGCAGCATGGGGAGGTCAGGCGAGGGAACATATTTTACTTGCAGAGCTGACATAATTGTTTAAAGCAAACAGACAGCTCAACATTTTTGCTAACTTAAAAAATCTGGCATCTCGGGAGAACGTGTTTGGACTCCGCAAGGCCACTTCCACAGGCAAAGCATTGTCATTAATCTGCGTGTTTGGCATTGCTGCTGGAGAGCCTCCTTTTTGCTCTGAATGAGATGTATATTCATGGACTGAAAGTTGCCTGGTTTTGTTTTTATGCCGGCCGTGTGGTTTTGATGGGGTGGGATCTCTGTGCGCCGGCACTTGGCTCTCCCAGCTGCACCGGCACAAAAGCTCTGGTCGCTGCTGCTGGGTTGTCGAGCAGAGTGCGAGCTGCGATTGTATCGAGGCCAGTGCAATCATATCACCTGCCAGTCTGGGGAAAAATAGGGTCTAAATAAGATGACGAGTGAATGATGTGGTCAGAATTAAAAGGATAAACAGCATCTTTCCCTTAATGAGCTCTGTTTAACATGTGAGAAGCCCACACATGCTTTATCTGTATTCTGACCAGCGAGGAGCCTTACCCAGACTTCATACAACAATTCATCACGGCCGATTTATGCAAGGCATATTTGAGATGTAAGATGTGTGACTCAACCTCTTTTATTCCCTCATTAATTTTCCATTCTGCCTGAAATGGGCTCTTAGAGTGCTCATCACCAGGGTGTGAGCGCTGGTGAAAATGGGACATCAGGATTTCTGCTCTTTTTTTGTCACCGTGGTTGGACAAAGGGGCAGATGTACAAACACCTGGGCTAGGCAGGCTGGGTGTCCTGAGTCACAGCCACCAGCTCCACCTGTGACTGCTCCTGGGCATGTGCAAATCTGATAATAAGGGCTGATCGTTGCTGTGTCATCGACAGCGTTTCTAGGAAAAGTGGTGGCTGAACAACCGGAGTTTGAAGTTTTTAGCTCATGTTGATACTTTTGAAGACTGCACCTGAAAGTGCTTGAAGATCTGGTTTATTTGGCCAACTTGCATGCACATCTGCTGAACTGGGTATCTTGTGCAGATTTGCTTTTCTGCTCCGGTTCTTCTCTCCCTTTCAATGCTTCTATATGGGTTTCTTGCTGTGTCTTTGTATTGCGTGCTTTATATATCTTTCTGCTGTGATATGTATTAACTACTCAGACTCCCAAGGGCCTTGGAAGATGAATGGCTTTATCTATAAGATTCCAGTAATAATCCATTTGTGTATGAAATGTGCCCTTCAGTATTAGTGGATCACAGAGGGTTGGCATTATCTGATAGCTGCAGAGGAGGCTATGGGCAGCAACTGTGTTCTGAGCTGCGCCTCGGGCTCTCCTGATAACTCCTGACAAGTCACTTAAATTCTTTGCAGTTCACTGTACCCAAAGGCAGACATCACTCAGCTTGCTGGATGTGCGGGGTGCTGCGTGGCTTCCGGAGCAAACACCTGTCAATCATAGAATAGTCTGGGTTGGAAGGGACCTTTCCAGGCCATCTAGTCCAGCCCTCCTGCAATAAGCAGGGACATCTTCCACTCGATCAGGTTGTTTAGAGCCCCAACCAACCTGACCTTGAATGTTTCCAGGGATGGGGCATCTACCACCTCTTGTCTCCTTTCTTAAAAGCTCCTTTTAAGTACTGAAAGGCTGCAATAAGGTGTCCTTAGAACCTTTTCTTCTCCAGGCTGAACAACCCCAACTCTCTCAGCCTTTCTTCACAGGAGAGGTGTTCCAGCCCTCTGATCATTTTTGTGGCCTCCTCTGGACCCGCTCCAACAGCTCCATGTCTTTCCTGCGCTGAGGACCCCAGAGCTGGATGCAGTACTGCAGGTGAGGTCTCACCAGAGCAGTCAAGAGGCAGAATCCCCTCCCTTGATCTGCTGGCCACGCTTCTTTTGATGCAGCCCAGGGTATGGTTGGCCTTCTGTACTGCAAACACTCATTGCCAGCTCATGTCCAGCTTTTCATCCATCAGTACCCCCAAGTCCTCTTCCGCAGGGCTGCTCTCAATCCCTTCATCCCCCAGCCTGTATTGATACCAGGGGTTGCCCTGACCCAGGTGCAGGACCCTGTACTTGGCCTTGTTGAACCTCATGAGGGTCACATGGGCCCAATTCTCAAGCTTGTCGAGGTCCCTCTGGATGGCATCCCATGCCTCAGGCTTGTCAACTGCACCGCTCAGCTAGGTGTCATCTGCAAAGTTGCTGAGGGTGCACTCAATTCCACTGTCTGTGGCACTGATGAAGGTATTAAACAGTACTGGTCCCAGTACGGACCCCTGAGGGACGCCACTGATCTCCATCTGGACATTGAGCCACTGACCACTACCCTCTGGATTTGACCATCCAACCAATTCCTCATCCACTGAACAGCCCACCCATCAAATCCATACCTCTGCAATTTAGAGAGAAGGATGTTGGGGAGGACCATGTCAAAGCCCTTACAGAAGTCCCAATAGATGACAGGTGTAGCTCTTCCCTTATCCACTGATGTAGTTGCTCCATTGTAGAAGGCCACTAGGTTGGTCAGGCACCAAGTGAAGCACCCCAACCTTCAGAGAAGTGCAACCAGTAAGTGCTTATGCTCCAAGCAGTAAATCCAGGCACCTTCCTGGGAGGTGAGGCAGTGGTGGTGGTGGTGGTGTGAGTAAGTGGGCTCAGTGACACCAGGCATGCTACATGGGGGTGTTAGAGAAGAGACCCCCTCACCCACCCTCCTTCAAATACCCACTGCTGATGGAATTGGGCTTTTCCAGTCATTGCGGGTAATGAATGTAGCAGCACGGCAGCTCACTTCAGCATGCAGTGGTATTCTCAAAGTATTGCCCACTCGCTTCTGATTTAATTTCAGGTGATCTTAGTCCAGGCAAAAAAATGCGGTCTGTGCCAATCAAGAAGTACAGAGCACGTGGTAAGTACAGTTCAAAAGCTGCATTACCCTTATCTATTAGTAATGATCAATTATCATGAAGGTCAGTGGGCAGCTTGGAAATGAGTCGCATAAGAAGAGCAGAAAGAGGATTTGAATGGAAAGGAAATTCTTGATTCATATTCGGCGTTTAAAGTCATAACTCTGTAACAGTGGGGGCGGAGGGTAGCGTTAAGTAGTCCTGCTGTCACACTGACTCAACCAGAGTGTAAATCATGGTGGAGAGAGTGCTGTGGCTTTTTCCTGGTGCTAAAGCATCATATTGTACCACAGAAGCAACTGCAAGTTGCAAGAAGTCTTCCTTGCCTTCCAGCCCACCCTGAAAATCCCTGGCCAGTTTGACCCCCCTGGCATTGCACAGCACCACAGGGCTGGTGGCTGCTGAGCACCACCAAAAGCTTAAAATTCTGGTCCTTGGCTTGCACCAACATGAGTGGGATTGGTGGTAAAGGGTGGTGCAGGATGGAGGTGGGGGCCTCTGCGGTCTCCTGAGCATCATATGGGCAGGACGTACCGTTCAACACAATGTTAATGGTTTTGGGGGGGAAGACTTGTAACCAACTAATTAACTTAGAAATTTTGCACAGATGATCCAGGTGTGCCACATTAAACAGTAATTGGCCCTTCCCAGTGCGTATGTGCACTCTGAGAAAATACAAAGGTATTAGAAAAACATTACCGAGAGTTACATGCGCACACCCGGGGTGGCGTGGCCCTTTCAATGTAGGCATGCGCTGAGTCTGCTTTCTGTTGCGAGCTGTTACTGCTCAGGCAGAGATGATGGGGCACATAGCTGTGGTAGGCAGCATCACGATGCACTGTCTAAATGCTGTCTCTACCCTGTCAGCTACTTTAAGTGTGCTCAAAATGACTCTATCTTCACCCAAGTCTCCTTCTGTGAAAGCAGCCAGCAAGCTGCCGAACAGCCAGGTTACCCTGGGTGAGAAAAGGAAGTGTTTTGGTGTAACGCCCTGTTTGAAGGAGAGGAGAAGCAAGGACATGCCTGGAGAGACAGCCGGGTGGTTCTCCCTGGCTCCCGTGGTGGCCACAGGGAGGACAGTGCTCCTGCTGCTGCCCACGGCTGGGGCTGTGCTGCGGGCAGCCTGGTGCGATGGCCACCGCCGCCTCGGGACGGGACCTCGCCCCGGGTACGGGAGCCTCCTCCCCAGGGCAGGTGAAGGGGACCTTCCTCCGAAGAAACATCAAAGCTGTTCCTGAATATAAGAATCAATGTCTGAGGCAACTTCTCTGGATTAAAACAGACAAGCGAACTGTGGTGCCACAAATTTCAGGCAGTGCGATGCAGTCTTTCTTGTTTTCTCCAGTTTACATACCTCAGGTTTTCACTTTTGCTGTGGGGCAGGTTGGTGGATGGGTGAAAAGAAATCTGTCACTTTTCGGCGTGTGAAGTTTATGTCTCCCACGCATAGGTACATCTACAGGCCCCGCCGAGGCTTAACGAAGCGATTCACCTCCTTCCGCGCTGGGTGTGCGAAGGAATTCACGTGTGCTGTGCTCCCAGCTTCTGTTCCTGAAATACCAGAGGCTCTGGCCTGCCAGCTTAAAATATCCCGATGAAGTGATGTTTTAAAGCATGAGAGTGCTACACGCAGGGTTTCTTCTCCGTTCTCTGGAGGCTAATTAATCCCCTTAAAATAGAGAGATAGTAGTGGAATAAGTGCTCTTGGTACCAAGCAGCTGCAGTGCCTGTTGAAGATGATGAAACGTAAGTACAAAAGAGAATAGGTAGGGGTAGGTTAAAACCGGTGTTCCTGCCTCTGACAGTTTACTTTGATGAATGCACTCATTCACTCAGCTTCACCATTTGGATCCTGCATAATCAGAGATAACAGGCGGATGGTTTGCATGAATAACTAAGTTTGTCATGTTTAATTTTCTTTAAAAAAAGAAACAGCAGTTGCTTTACCCTCATCCTTCAGGCCCAATACATATTTATAAATTGTCAGGAAATGAAAAGCCTTTTAACAGCACGCAACAAGCATGCAAAGCTACCAGGAGAAATAACCGGGAGAGCAGTGAGCACGGGGAGCAGAGCAGCCCGCCTGCAGCTCGGGCAGGCTCGCCTCACTTTGCCGGGGAAGGTGGTGTGGGCAGAGGATGCTGAGCAGGTTGTCTGAATTATTAGGATGTGTGGCACTGATATTTGTTTTGTGTTCTGCAGACGGTGTCTTCTGACAACTTGACGTTGTGCAACAAGAAGCATTAAAACTGAAAAATAAACCTGCATTTGGCAGTTAGCTGGTAATTCAGTGACTGACTGTGCTGCTTAAGATTTGATAGGGTGCTTGCTTTATAGTGCCTATCCCATCACTGACAATTTCTTAAAACACACAGGAGGTGCAGCTGGAGTGTGCACGGAGCAAAATGGTGGAGGAACGTCCTCTGCAGAGCGCTGCTCCCGGCAGCCGCATCGCCCCCTCCAAAGCCGGTCCCAGCTGTCCCGGGAGCTGCGCACAGTGGAAAGGTGAAAGGACTGGCTCACTCCTAAGATGGCTTTGAGCCAGGACCAGCCCTTCCCAGCCCGTGCCAGGCATAGGTGAGGGCATCGCGGCTGCTATTGAACACTGCTGATGTTACAATTAAAAAAAATCCAGTCTCTTTATTGAGCAAATGATTTCTGCAGAGAATAGCGTGATATATTAAAATGTCTGTGTAGAAAGCTCCCAAGGGAGAAATTCAGAAGAAGAAAGATTGGATCACTAAACCTGAGAGAGAAACCAGGAGTCGCTAATGTGAGGCTGGAGGAAGAAGACCAAATCTAGTTAGAGGGTCTTCTAACCAGCATGGCTTTTTTCATCATCATCCTATCAAGATGATCTTTGCAATAGGCGACCTCTGACTTCAATACCAATATATATGTCACCAGACACAAATCCCTCAAGAGCTAACTCAATGATATTTCAAGTAAAAACTACTAGGGAGAAGTGCAATTTGATTATCGGCGTGTATGCAGCCTGGGAGGCACGGAAGATCTATGAACGCTGAAGCCGGGGAGAAGCGCGGGGCAGGAGCACGCTGAGCCCCACGCAGCGGTCCCGCTGGCTGGCCCCTCCAGAAGCCCCACTGGTGGGTGGGCACATGGCACGTTTACAGCAGATCCCCAAAGAAAAGGAAACTTGAGCTGATTAGGGATCCCCTCGCTGGGTTTTAATTTGACTTTAGCATCATTTAAAATGATCTTGGAGTTGCTTCGAATTACGACCAGTTTATCACCCTCTGAAAAGCCCTGGGTCACCGGCAGGGTGGGTGCCCACGCAGCGGTCCCGCTGGCTGGCCCCTCCAGAAGCCCCACTGGTGGGTGGGCACATGGCACGTTTACAGCAGATCCCCAAAGAAAAGGAAACTTGAGCTGATTAGGGATCCCCTCGCTGGGTTTTAATTTGACTTTAGCATCATTTAAAATGATCTTGGAGTTGCTTCGAATTACGACCAGTTTATCACCCCCTGAAAAGCCCTGGGTCACTGGCAGGGTGGGTGCTGGGGTTGCCCGCCCTCCCTGGGCAGCCCGAGTCCCTTGGGCACTGCCTGTGCAGGCTGTGAAACTGCTGCTGAGCAAAGCGGCACTGAAAGACACTGCAAATGCATACTTGAGTGCAGTATTCGGATTTAATGGTAAAAATGATAAATCTTACCAAAAATATCACTGAGATGAAAAGTATGAAGTGTTCACCGCTAGTAGTCATCTAGGGAATAGAGAATAATGAAACAGCAAACTCAAAACCACAAGGGCTTGTAAAACGTTGTTTCTCTGCTAAAAATACCTTACAGAAAAATCCTTAAAGCATCAGTCCCCCTCTTTTTTATAGACCTTGCTCCATCCAAGCACTTATGCACGTGCTTAGTTTTCAGCACGTGAGCTGTTCTGTGGATGCTATGGGAGGAGCACGGGTTTAGAGCGCTGGCATGTGGTAACGTTTGGCTGGATCAGCCCATGGTGAGCGCTTGTGGGAATCTGGCAGAGGGTGGGTGTGCGGAGCCTGATTCTCATTTACGCCCAGGCAGCTGTACACGGCTCCCCGGGTGAGCGGGGCTCTTGCAGAGAGCGTAAGTGTGTGCAAACGCTAAACCATGTAATTAATTTAAAATCCCCTGAAGTTAACCCAAAATAGTCCCATATAGACATCGGGGGGCTGGTAGACCACAGGCATCTGGGTGCCAGGCCCTTGCCCTTCCCTGAGAAGGTGCCGGCAGATATCCCGCAGCCGTGGTGGGGCTCTCCCCGGTCGCTGCCTTCCCGCCCTGGCTGCTGCCCCGCGCATCACCCCAGGGGCCGCATCCCACCCCTCCGCTCTGAGCATCTCATCTGCTGTCTGGGCTGGAGAGCTTGGTCTCAAACAGAGACATTAACATTTCCGTTAATAGGGATCTCTGTTGTTACATAGTCTGAATTGGCCTCTATTACTTATTAATGAAGAGCCAAAAGTGCATGTACTTAAGACCTTGCTTAGCTAAGGGGAGTCTTCTAGGGCCAATTTGAGTCCTATTTAATGACTAATGGCTATTGAGACATAATGTCCACTAAGCAGATATCACATCCTATTTAGTATTTAATGTTTAAATATTTAATTAATTAAACACTGCCAAATATTTAATTAAACGCCATCAGAGCCATCCTGACACTTCCACTATGCATAATGCAAAGGAAATCAGGGCTTTCCTTATCAGCCCCACAAGTAATGCAGATTCAGCCTCACCAAGAAATAGCTGGGGTCTGTG
Source organism: Egretta garzetta (assembly GCF_000687185.1). Classification (NCBI taxonomy): domain Eukaryota; kingdom Metazoa; phylum Chordata; class Aves; order Pelecaniformes; family Ardeidae; genus Egretta; species Egretta garzetta. Next base: position 2,094,825 of record NW_009259593.1, read on the forward strand.
TAGCCAAAATACCTGGAATCATGCACAATAGAGAGGGCTGGTTTTTAAAAATGTCTTTTTTTTTTTTTTTTTTCTTTTTGCAAAATGAGCTGAGCTAAACGTTTTGTTAGTAAATCAGGCTCTGAAGTGACACGTAGGCAGAGCGGTGGTACCGTGTGCCGCACTGCAACAAGAATGCTATGCTTGTATATTGACTTTTAATTATTTAAAAGTAAATGACTGCTACTTAGCATGGCATACCTGCCAGCAGTTTACGCTAGTTTTGCTTAAATATTTACTCTGCTATTCAATAAAAAATGAGTCTACTGAAGCAAAAAATGAGAACCTGCCGTGTCACGTGGTCCCTCTCCTACCTGTGGCATGCCAACTTCACGAAGATTTATTCACAAAGAGATGGTAGATTGTTACATTTTTCCTGGACTAAGCCAAAACATGGGTTTAAATTATCTGGTTAGACTTCCAGATACAAACTGGGTCATAATTATCAGCTTTTTGACATTTGGTTTCATATTTACTGATGGAAAGTTGGCATTTAGAAACATAAAGATCTTTAAATCCCAGTTTCAAAATCTGGACACCCAGCAGGTACAGAATTAGGGCTGAATTGCTTATTTGAATATTTTATTACCAAGCTCCATCCTCTGATGCGTGCTGAAGCTGCTAGGTCGTGTTTCATCACTCCCAGCCTGTGTGGGGATGTCTTATTTTAATGTTCCCACATGGGATCTCTCGCTAACAAGGAATGTGGCTACCCATTGGAGAAACCATTAAAGTCACATCATTTTTGTGCTTGGACTCAAGCCATTTATTAATGAAACAAGGATACATATTTTGGGCTTTCTTTAGAAGATCTTACATGATCTTATTTGCTGCTAAAGCCAAATTATCTTTCACTGTAAAGAGCTGATGCTCCAGTTGCTCAAATTGGGTTTTACTTATATAAACAGGCAAAAAAAAAATGGCCTCACACTGTAAAAAGCCTCTATTGTTAGGGCCTTTATCTCTCAAGTTCAGTGGTGCTTCGCTTTGTCCGTTTGCATTTATTGAACAGCCAGGAGTTTGCCTACATCTATAAGCTGCCCGGATGTTTTGAATTTTCATGTTCTCCTGCCCACCCAAGCAATAACCTCAAACTATATTCATTCCTTTCACTTCTCTTCTCCTTACAGTCTTTTAAACAAAGGCATATTGCCACCCAAGGTGGGAGTAAAATGCCATCATGCCTACGCTTTGCCCCAAACTAAATGCTAAAACTGAGCAGGAGGGAGGACTCATCCACCTCATTTAATGTAACAGACACTTGATGGTCTTGCTTGATGTACGTCATACCTTTTAATTAACTTTTACTTTACTCTCATATGTGTACATATAACCCCACATAACTCATTTAAAGTGGGCAGTGGTCTACGTATCAGAGATGCAAAGGTGGCAGGGAACTGGCAGCTGTGAGCAGAGAGGATGGGAACGGTGGGATGCTTGGGTCTTTGGGCTTGGCACTCCCTGCCAGTGCTGCGGGCTCCCAGCGGCTGGGTGGGAGAGGCGAGGGTGGAGGCCCCAGCCATGGTGAGAAAGCCAAGCTCTTCAGAGAGGTGTTTCCCTGGCACAGCCGGGGGCTGGGAGCACTCTGCCAGTGTGGCGTGCACCCACTGCACTCACTGCAGTTACCCGGGGACTCGGTCCCAGCTGCAGCCGAGGCCTTTCTGTGCTCATTTATTATTCAGCACGTCTTGGCTGCTTAATTGAGGAGATGTGTAGCAGTCTCTATTAGCGCGTGAGCTCTTTGGGGGGGGGGAGGGGGGGGAGGAAATCAGCGCGGACAGCAATTCCACGTTTGCATTTTCAGTTTATAGAGAAAACTCCTCCAGCCATCTGCCATTGCCCCGCAGGTCCCCCAATAGGGTTTACCAGCCCCTGAATTTTGATGGTTGCCTGTCTGGGTTTGCATTGCTGATTGTGCCTTGTAGCTATAGCTAAAACCAGCCCTGCTCGGTCCCACCCTGCTGCAGGGGCCTCCTGCCCGATCGGGCTGCAATGCCACATGGCCCCCAACACACCCATGGCTGCGGTGCCCAAGGACGCGGGTCTGGGAGGAGGGCAGCAAATGCAGGACTCACTTGTCCCCGTACACACCTTGAGGGAAATGCCTTGATTCCACCCCAGCAGGGGAAGAACCTCTTCTGCCTGTGGCACCCGCCATGGGCAAGGGACGGGCTGTGCTCCAGCACCCACCATGGGCAAGGGACAGCCTGTGCTCTGTGCTCCAGCACCAGCCATGGGCAAGGGACAGCCTGTGCTCCAACACCCGCCATGGGCGAGGGACGGGCTGTGCTCTGGGC
>NW_009259593.1:2098630-2102168 GCF_000687185.1 Egretta garzetta
TCGGGGGAAATCCCTGTCCGGGCGGGCTCGTCCCGGAGAGCCTCACCCGCCTCTGGCCAAGCCACCCAGCCCCGCTCCGCGGCCGCACGGGCACCGGGAAACTCCCGGTCATCTCCCGGGATTTTGTTTTCCACGCGAATAAAGTTTGGGTTTCATTCCCCAGGGAGCGGGGGACTCAGAGAGGCAGCACCGATGTGTCCTGGGAAACAGCTGGTGCAGCCGTGCATTGGGATTCCCTGCATTACAGAGACTGAACCCAACCCGCTCGCTGTGTTTAGTGTCAAAAGACAAAGATCAAAAGCCCTTCACTCTTTTGGGGTTCGTCTTTTTTTTTTTTTTTCCCCCAGGTACGTGAAATCCTACTGGAAACACCATGGTTTTGGCCATATAAGTTTATGGACAGCAATTTTGTGCTTACCTAAGGACTTGAATCAACGTGTAGGTGGAAAACGCCATTTTTTTCTCTCTGCAGTTTCAAAATGTATGTATTGCATTTCATTGTCTCACATAAGATTTTATCAGGCATGTTGTTTTCACTGCACATCCTGACTTAATGCAATGTGGCCTACAAAAATTAGTCATGACACAGTACATCAGCCAGGAAGAGACAAACATTTCCATAAACTGCATGTTCCATCAGCACGTTGGTGCAACCTATGGGCAGATGGTTTTGTCCAAATTCAGCGGAATCACATGTTTTCCAGATGGCTCCACGTTCACAAATAATGCATTCCCATACAACCCTGACCCAGACACGGGTCAAACTCAGTCTCGAAGCGAAGGTATATTAGTAACAAATGTGCTGCTCTTTCTCCCTGCCCCATTTCTGGGTGAGCACACCATGAACCTTGGAGAGAAAACTTCTTAATTCTAAAAATAGGCTCTAGAATAATTGAAGATCCACCAGCTTTTATTTTGATTTCTTGGTTACCATCTGCTGTGATTGATCACAGCCCCGACGACGCCAGGCAAGCAGGGAGGACCATGGGCCATGGGGCCCGCGCTCACCCCGGGCTGAAGGCCCCACGAGCTCCACAGACAGGGCGAGCGCTTGGTGGGACTTCGGCCAATGTCCTGCTCCTGCGAAACATGGCCAGCCACGGGCTCCTCCTTGCACCAGGGCAGTGCTTTCCATGCACGGTGCTCATCTCCTGGCAGGTATCCTCATGGCACTCACCTGCTCTGCAGCCTTGCCCCCCATTTTACAGAGGCCAAAGAGCAAGCCAGCAAGCCGCTCTGGTCATCACTCAGCACTGCATACCCCATTTCCCAAGGAAGCTGGGCTGGTGCCCCAGCAGGGCCAGCAGGACCTCCGGGCGGTGCTGGGAGGGGACATGGGGGCGGGCAGCCGTGGCCCCCCGTGCCCACACCCCCCATGCTGTGTCCTGTGGGTCAGCTCCACTCCTCGCCGCGGAAATGATTGTCAGTTGATCCTCTGCTACTTCAGCGATGCCGATCAGCTTTTGAACTGCTGTAAATGAGGCCAATCAGCATTACTTTCGTTTCATTACTTCAAGAGCTTACTCATAAATTTCCTCTTATCCTGCTTCCCCTTTGGTCTGGAATTAGCCACAGCACTTGCTACGAGCTGCTGTACCCAGTTCTCCTCCACTGGAGCCGTTTGATCTTTGCTAGGTTTAGCAATCAACTGGCAAACACGCCTTATCTTGTTTGACTTAAAGCAATACACCTTCTTGCCCGTTTTCCTCCGCACTGCACGCACGGTGCTGCCGGGGAAGCAGGGGACTAGGGGCGGCACTTAACTGACCTCAGCATAACACGGGAGAGAATGAATTGGCAACCAGTCCGTAAAATAATTAACAACATATTTCATTTAGCTGTGTGAATTTTATTACTTGGATGTTAAAAACGGGGAGGATGGATTTCATTGCAGACGAAAGGGTGGTTCCCCCTGTTGCTACCAGGCAGCCCGTGGCTCAGTGCACAGCGGGGATGGGTTTGACAGCAACGCTCTTCTGGGGTGAAAACCAGCATGTTCCTGACAAGGTACAACAGGAACGTGAAATATTTCCTTTTTCGAACCATTTCGTTGGTGTTGGGGTAAGTTGAAACGAGTTGAGGTCTGGTTCTGGCCATGTTCCTGCCCAGTACCTCAAAGTGTCCCCGGCTTGGATGGCTGGTCCAGGCAGCTGCAGCAGCTCCTCCAGCCAGCAGCAGTTAATTAAAACCAGTGTGGGTGTAAAATAGTTGCAACAAATGCAAAAGCCTTCAAATGTGTTTCCCTATCAGGGGAGAGAAGAACAGGGTCGTTTTCAGAGGTGTTTTGCCCTGACTTTCCCAGTACGTAAAGTAAACCAACCTGCTTCCAGCAGAAAGCGAGCAGTGACTGTTTGTCTTTTTAATGATGAATTTTTCATAAAATGAAAGTTAAAAAATCATTTGCTTTCTTGATGTTAGAATCTCTCTTAAAGGATTGATGAATAAAGTGAATACTGAAATTGCTGAGACATGTAAAAGGCATCAGCACAGATTATTTGTGCAAGCACGGGTGCTCAGCCCAAGCCTTCCCAGCTGCTGTGGACAAGGCTGGTGCTTGGAGGTGCTTGGAGGCACTTGGTCCCTTCCAGCCCCCACCAACCTGCCCCTTCGTGACGGGCCATTTCCTACCTAAACACAAATGGCTCCACCTGTCATAAATTACAGATTTTTTCTGGGGATGCTTAAATTCATGGCACCTGGAGGAAACCAAAGCTGCCCATAAAAGAGTCCTGTGCTCTTATGAGTGCTTTTGGCATTTGAGCTCTTGCCTTACACCTCTTTGTTTTACAATTGCTGTCTTGGAGTAGACCCAAGGCAAACAATTATTGCTCCGTGCTGTGCTGGTGGCTGGAGAGGTAAGGTGTGATCTCATCTTTCCTCTGCGTGGATCTAGAGTCCGGCAGGGTCCTCTGGGGCAGGAAAGCAGCAAGTTGGGAGCCTGGTGCTTGCTGTGTGTGAAGGCTGGCTCCGGTGGTATGTCACCATGGCTGGGAAGTTTCTCACTCTTCTGCTGTTGGGGTGTGATAGTCTTTCCCCAAGCCCCCTTTTTTTGGAGTGGCGGTATGTGCGTGCAAAGCAAGAGCTGGTGCTGGGGCGCAGGCTGAGGCTCTGCCCAGCTGAGGCTTGCTCTGGCTGCGCTGTTAACTGTGTGCTCGAGGCAAGCAGCAGCATCCCGGTGACTCCCGTTTATCATGTGTAAAATGGGGATAATAATAACAACCTACATCACAGGGGTGTTGCAAGACTTAATTAATTAGTATTTGCAAAGAGCTTTCAGATAATTGGATTAGAGGTGCTATATTAACACAAACTGTTATTGTTATTATTTATTTATTATGTACTTGTACAGTTCATCTGTGCAGGATGTTTTTGCTGAGTCTAGCCTGCAGATGTAAACAGAGGAGATTTCATTGAGTTAAAAAGGAGCAAAAGAAGCAAGTTCTCATTCTAGCTTTTGCTTGTCACCTCCCCAAGGCTAACACACACCCAGAGGCTGAGCAACAGTTACAAGAAAGTTTTGAGTGGTGCCTCCTGCTGA
>NW_009259593.1:2102200-2104791 GCF_000687185.1 Egretta garzetta
TACATTTCTGGAAAATGCCCAGAAAATGGGTGGGAAAAGGCCCCACAATTTGGGAGGCTGTTGTACAACACAGCCCAGGTTTAGCTCTCCTTCCCAAGCACCTCTCAGCCCCTACTGTCAGGCATGGAATGATGTGGAAGGAGACCGATGTGGGATCCCAAGACCCATGTGCCCATCCCTGGGTGAGGTTTGCAGCCCATCGGCAGAGCATGGAAAGCGTGGCACTGTAATGTGTACAGCTTATTGAGGTTGGGTACCCTGGATTTATTTTTTAAGTTGGAATATATTTTTAGGACTCACCTAAAATGGAAAGATCTGAGAATTACAGAAATGGTCAGGTGGAGCAGAGCTGTGGGGATCTGGTGCTATGGGAATGGCTCCTGCTGCCCTGGGTCATGGCACGATTGGTACCAAATCTGCACGTTTCCACAAAATGAAGTTCTTGGTGAATATGTAAAATAAGCTTCCTGAAGCTGCGAATGCTTTTCCATCTGATTCCAGCTTCTCTAGGTAATTCACCCCTGAGGTGAATGCTTGGGTCAGAGTTAAATACAGCTGCTTTGGGATTTTGTGGGTATGAAAACAGACTAATTTGGTGCATAAGTCATTTTTAGTGCACTAATTTCCTGTTTTACATGCAGAAATGGTCCATAAATGGCACAAAAGTCTTCAGGAAACTAAGCCTAAAGCATCTTATTCAGACAGACTGAATGCTGGAGTCTTCCTTAAGAGCATATTATATGAAAACTCTTGGTGCTTCACTTCTTACTAGAGACCAGCAAATCTTTATCAGTTTATAGCTCTGCATAGGTTATTATTTGTCTCAGGCTTACATAGCTCTGTTTTTCTTCATTAATATTGGGCTTTTATCCTTTCAATTTTTTTTAAGAGCTCCAAGTCCACAGCTGAAGATCTGAAGTCTTTCTTCATTAAAAAGAACAACAACAAACACACTGTGCAAATGAGATATTTAGCAGAATGGAGCAGGAGCTGCTGTGCCTGGAGCCCGCGGCTCTGGGGTGGCTTTCCTGCAGCGTCCCTAGGCGCTGCTGCTGCTGCCGCATCTCCCCCTTGGCCCTGAGGATGGGCACCCCTGGGCAGGCGCTTGGCTCTGCAGGAAGGTGAGGTGCTGCCCCGCAGTGCACCCGTGCCCCAGCTGCTCTCTGCCACCAAAACCACAGTCTGAACCCACAACAGCGTTTTTTTGTCAGAACTTCTGTTGCGTTTGCTATAACGATCGATAGTGTTTGTCCTTCTGTAGCTTTGTCTCATACACAAGAGCAAAGCTCGCGTTAATGGCATAGCTAGAGCTTGCTGGGTGCCTTCTGCTGGGACAGGAGTGAATGTGCCAGACCTCAAGCTCCTCCCTCGTCTCCTCCAGGCCCTGGATGGAAATGCAGCAGCCTAGGTGCAAATCTACTGAGTCACTTTGTCTTGAGGGCTCAGTCTAAATTTCCATACCTACAGCTTGGGGTTCCCATTAAACTGTGGGAACTCATTGCCTTGAGCCAAGACCTGAGAGGGAGGGACAGTCCTGGGGGAAAGGCGCTGAAGTCTGGAAGACTTGTGAAAATTCTGAAGAGCAGCCAAGTCTGAAAGAAAAACTTTTTCCTAAAGTTCACTTCTAGTTGCTGGTGAGTTACCAGCACAGGCAAGCCCTTGGCAGAGGCCTGGGTTAGGGTTTCACACGGTGGGAGAAGCAGCCCCCTTGGAGGAGAGGTGTGGGCTCGTCCTTCATGTTGCAGCCCCTTCCTCTCGCCTCCCATTTCTTGGCCGTGCATTGCTCTGCGCTTTCCCTAGCCCATCGCTTAAGCTTTCAGCCACGTTTTACAACAGTCTGCAGTACTGATCGTGACATGAAGCAGTTGCTGCGTAGATGGGATCCCGAGGGTAGCACCAGCAAGATGCAGGTGTGGAGAGTTCAGGGGCTGGCTCGTGCGCCAGGCGGGCAGAGCAGCAGTGAGTCCGCAGCAGGCTTGGCATGCCCAATTTATGGCCATTTACATGTGAAATTGCTCTGATCTAATTTGCATATGCAGTCATAGTAATCGTGGGCCAATTAAACTTGTAGTTCACAAAATCTGGGCCTGAAACCTTTACAATTCTTACGAATATACTAATCGGAGTGTATATGTCACTTCATCAAATTCATGAAACCATAAATTGTTCCTGTCTGGCATCACCAGCTGCACGCGGGAGTCGCTGGGGCTGGGCTGAAGGAGCCATCGGCCCCATGCAGTGACTGGGGAAGATATTTTTAATGAGCTCTTCCCTATTCAAGGATTGAATCAGAGCTGTTAGGATGTCAGTGTAAGATTCATTGCAATATCTATGGGAGATTTATCTTTAATCTTCATTTTTTTAAAAACGTTGTTGTCCTGGAGGAGTTGTTACAATGTCAATAAATGTGTTGTCTACATTTGTTAGTGCAAATGCAGTTATAAAATGTCAGAGATTTGTCTCAAGTTTTTTATTTCTACCTTACCGTTGAGGAACAGAACTGGCTTCAAAATGATGGTGTGACAGGCTCGTGGGTGGGTGGGGAGTGAGCTTCTGGCCACCTTGGCCCTGGAGACACCATGTTCCTGCTG
>NW_009259593.1:2104801-2125083 GCF_000687185.1 Egretta garzetta
GGGTCTCCACCCCATGATGGGGACAGCAGGGGAGAGTGGAGGCTGTTTCTCCAGGCAAGTGGAGCCGGGTGCTGCATTGGTACCCTCCTTGGCACAGCACCATCCCACCAGCTGCTTCTAGGGGCTGCCTCTTCCCCAGCTGGAAGCATTTGTAAGCACCCAGGGAGCATCTGACCCCTGTGAGAGCAAATGTAAAGATTTTAATTTGTGTCTACCCAGCTTTAATTTGTCCTCTTCTCAACCCAGCGAGGCACATGCTCAATACCTTATCCAGCCTTCTCGGGACAGTCACTGTGTCTCCACCTATCCCTTTATGCGGTTCGCCTTCTTGGGTGCATCCTGCTAATTTAGCTGTGCATCGCTGAATAGTTGGTGTTGGAGCAGGGCTTTATCATAGCCAGATGCTGTTGATGACTTGAGGTTTGGCTTTTGTTCAGTGAGAAGAGCTTTAGCTATTGAAGCACTGAGTCTGGGGCTGGCTATCATGGAGCCAGATGGTTTCGTTCCAAATGTTTAAAATCTATAAATCTTTAATCTATAAATTCTGTTGTCACTATGAAAATGATAGGTTAAATTTTGCAATCCTCACAGATAGTTACCCTCTGAGTAGATATCATCAAAGATTAAAAAGTCATTATTTCTTGGCTTTTTATATATTTTTCCTTCTTTGTCATTTTTGTATAAGTTCCTACAGGGGAAAAAAATTATTCTAAGCTCTGCGTTGAAGAACATCAGAAATCAGCTTCTCTGAACTGGATTTGAAAGAATTTTTTCCAATGTATTGCTCCTCTTTGGTCTAGCTGCGATGTTGAAGGACTTGGTGCATTTGTGAGACTTTTGTTATTTATATTCCAGCCAACTGCAGATTTTATTATCTCAGTGATATTTTGCAGAAAAGTGGTTACTCACTTCATTTTTACCCTTGTATTTCTGGTTTTAGGCCTGTAAGCAGCAATATTTTTCTTCCCCCTTAAATCAGTAGGGGCTCTGGCGTGGTAGCTCATTGCCTGTGGCTGGCTGACTGAGGTTTAAGGGCACTGTGCTATGCCTCTCCATCACCTACATCATTTTTTGCAAGACAACATGGCTTAAAAACCTTGCGGAAGTCATGTTTCTGCTCAGACTTGCTATGCTGAGAGGCATGGCTGCTTGTGGGTGACAGCACGATGGTCTGCTTGCCCTGCTGGAGGGCTCTGCTGCGAACTGCCGACATCGGGGCGTGTGATGTGGATGAGGAGCTTGCTGTTTTCCCTGCCAACACCCGCTGCCCTGTCTGCTTGGCTTTATCTGGCCCATGCCAGTAAATGTATGGTGCCTTGCACTAGTGGGACAGTCCCTTCTGCAGGATGGTCCTGCTGTGTAGCAGGTTATACCATAGGCTGAGGGAATGCATCTCTGGCTGAAGAACACAACTGAGCCAGAAAACCTGATGCTTTTAAAGCAACCTCGGTCTTGCAACAAATTTTATACCTGATCAGTTATGGATTTGGAAGATAAGAAACATACCTGAGGGTAGATTTAGGTCGGATATAAGGAAGACATTCTTCACTATGAGGGTGGTGAGCCCAGAGAAGCTGTGGATGCCCCATTCCTGGAAGTGTTCGAGGCTAGGTTGGATTGGGCTTTGAGAAACCTGCTCTAGCGGGAGGTGTCTGCCCATGGCAGAGGGGTTGGAACTAGGTGATCTTTATGGTCCCTTCCAACCCAACCTGTTCTGTGATTCTATGATACCTTACTGAAAAGAGAAATACTGTCTTGGAGGTTGCTGGGGGAGCCTGGAGTAGGTAGACTTGCAGATCTGACCTAGCGGCTTAGTCAAGGGAAGAAAGATTTGTTAGCCTGCATGAGTCTAAATCTTATCCCAATGTCAAACCATGGACCTGAACTATCTACTGCTCAGTGACTGCTGCAGGTAGCATGGGGCTGATCAGCACCTCAGGGACCTAACGCTGGGCTCCAAAATGTGGGAGGGAAACAATTACAGGCTACTTTAAAAGTCTGAGCCTGAGAACTTGGCTGCAGTCATAAACCAAGTTTGGGCTCTCTTATTCTACCACCAAGTGATCGCTTTAGTTCTAATTGTATGAAGTTACATTTTTGGCTACCTAGCAGTGTGAGGTATTTTGCACACACATGTGCTGCACTGGAGCCAGGGATGTGTCTGTTTTTCCCAAGCGTGCTCCCAGGGCAGGGTCGGGCCCTGCTCCCATGCCCATGCTGCCTGCCCAGATCGTACCGTGGACGGAGAGGAATACTTGCCCGCTTTAACCAACTCCTCAAGGCAACTGCTTGCAATGAGCTCTTGATGCTAGCATTTTGCTCCAGCATAACTTTAAAATTGTTAGGGACAAAGCTCTCAGTGTATTTGCCTGAGTTTATGCAAATTTATTAAAATTAATGCAAATTGCAATCTATTGATTTTTTTAAAATGATATTGGCAGGCATGAGTGAGGCAGAAAGACACTGCACTGATTTTTCACTATCTTGCATCTTTTCAAGCACTTTACTCTTGTGCACAGTGAACAGAAGTGCCTGAAACTCCGTTTTGTGCTTGCTTCACAGAGGCCAGAAAGCTGAACGCACAGCAGAGACAAATTGAGCCTGAATTCATTAACCATTTTGAAAATAAAGAGGATTACTGTCACCAGATCCATGTATCGGTGAACAGAAAACACATGTGGAGAGGAGCAGTTTGTGCTCAATGTGTGAGAACCAGAACAGCAGTAACTTGTGTACGCTGGCAGGAACAAGCTTGGGAAAAATCCCAGGAGGGGAGCAGGCATTGGGCAGGTGGGGAGGCTTCAGCAGGCGTGCAGGGAGCGCCAGCCACCGGGGCAGCCGTCACGGCGGGTGGATGTGGGGAGACCTGTGTATGGGGAGCACCAGCAGCTTGTTGTGAGGCTGGGAGCGGTGGCAAGGCAAGCTGCTGTTGAGGGGGCGATGGGTAAGGGCAGCCTGCCTGCCCTCCTGACCAGGGCACGAACCTGCGGCTGAGTTGCCCAAAACTGGGGGTGGGCATCTGAACCAGACTGAAAGCAGCAGGCAAGCCCTGGGATGCAGGGGCTGTGCACCCCAAAGCTCTGCTCCTCTGTGGCTTGTGCAAGGGGAGGAGATGTGGCCCTGGGCCCCAGCTGCAGCTTGTAGCAAATGACTTGGTAGTTTATTTTTGAATTCCTTTTTAGTTTATAATAACTGGGCTAAACCTTGGATTCTGCATCTCCTCTCCATGCCGTTTTTGAACTCTTTGCTATAGAGTAATAGTGTCTATCAATCCCACATGGTTTTTATTTACATGAGTTTGTTGAAGGATACACAAAAAAGGTGACTCTTGATATTGTATATAGGATCGGCAGGTTGGGCGGGTGCCGGCGGCGGAGCGATTGCTGCACACTGAAGGGCATCTGCCCTGTGCTTTGCCAGTGGGTCAGTACACAGGGACCTGCTTAAAGCTTTTTATAATTTAAATGTAGTTTCTTTCTGTTTGTTTGAAAAATGGTCCTGTGTTTTCTTCATAAGGTGGAAGGAGTTTCCTTTGCAGTTGGCTTGCAGCTGAGGGGTGGAAGGCTTGGGGAGGTACCGAGGAACCCAGCCTCTGGTGAGGGTCCTCTTGCAAGCCGCAGTGAGGAGCCAGGCGAGCCTGGGAGGCCACTGGCAGAGGCTGCGCAGCAAAACCCCACAGCTGCAGCAGTGCCAGGGCTAACGCTGCGCCCAGAGGCTGAGCCCGGCCTCGGAGGGAAGCGGCTCTTTCTGTGACTTTCCGGTTGTTACGTGGCACCTCTCACCTTGACACCCGTTCAAGTGCAGCTTCTGCCAGGCATGGCTGGGGACTGGTGGCTGGATGATAGCTGCTTGGCAACCTGTGCAAGTGTTGCAATTTTAATCCGTTCCTCGATGGATAAATATCCACATCACAACTTGAATTGGTCTTTTCTTTCTTTTCTTTTTTTGTGTTGGAAGTCCTCATAGCAAGGCTTCGGGGGAATGGGCACAGAAGTCAAACCTCTTTCATCTGGGAAATTGCCTTTCAACATCAGGGGCAATATGGGAAAGGGAGGCTCACCCTGGTTCCCGGCTGCACAGGCTCCTGTCCAGGAGTTTTCATCATCATTAAACTTCTGTGGCAAGCTGAACTCAAACATCAGAGGGGGGAAAAGCATGGGAGGCATGTTTGGTGTTCTCAGCGTTACAGATAACTGCTGGACGTGGTGAAAATAACGTGATGAAGAAGAATTGATGACTTCTATCAGGAATGTTAATGGAACATTTCTGTTAGAAGAAATTACATGGTCATGTTTGTATGGCTTTTCATAGGAAAATATTTCATATTAATTGGCTACAGTACAAATCTTAGGATAGAAAATGCCTCCTCGTGTCTGGTTCTATATAGAAACCAACGAGGTAGAGCAAATTTGTTGCTAACCTGCAGCTTATATAGTATTTCATTTATTGGAGAGTCTAGTTAAATCCTAAACCTGCTGTTATATACCCATTTACGGAGCAAACACTCGATGCTCTTCTACTGGTTTAATATACTATTTGCTTAATGGGCCATTGACATAATCATTTGATATAGATCCCAGTCATACCACGTTACCAAGCCATGATATATTAATATAGCCACATATTAATGGCGGAGGGCAAGCATGTTCTATTATTATCCATGACCAATTAGTTTCTGTCTATCTTAGGGACACAGTTATCTAGGTGTTAGTCTTTACGGGCCTTCTTTTTAGAAGTCTGAGTACCCCTAGCTCCCGCTGAAGTGAATTGTGTTTCTTGATGGATCCATTATTCAGGGTTACTCAGAGCCCTCAGTCTACTACAATCTGTGAGCATGTCACAGTAATTGTGTATTTCCACTTGCAGTTGGAGACTTTTATGTTTAATTACTGTTAACTGTTTTCTTCCATTTTTATCTGATGGATAATCAAATAAGGCTTTTCTTTCCCTTTTTAGCTTTCTACTTGATCAGTCAGAAGATGGCCTATAAAGTCAGAAGGGACTGCTTATGTCAGGAAAGCATGACGCTTTGCTGAGTTTCATTAATATAGATACGTTTAGTTGCTCACAAACAGGGTTATTGTGCTACCGTTATGATATCTAGTGTAGAAGTGTACAGCAGCAACAATGATCTCCTCTCTTCTGTCTCTCACCCCCCTCATGCTCAGATTATTAATAACAATATGAAAATATGAGGGACCAGCATGCAGATTCTGCTCTTTGTGGGATGCCTGCAGAATTAAGTGTTCATTATAAATAGGAGGCGAAATCGGCATTTTATCTGACTCGTACGCTGTAATTAAGTAGCTGATTTCTTCCTGATGTGGCAGCAATAGTGGCTATAGAGAGAAGGAGAAAGGGTAATAGTCTTCTCGATCGGTTCTGGGAGGCTGCCTTATGCAGAAAAATAAAGACATAATAAAGTATAGAAAGTGTAGGTGACAAGGGAACAGAAGAGTCTGCAGTAAGGACTAAAATGAGATGTTTGATTTGCAGGGAGATTGAAAAGGAGAGGAAGTTGAAATGTTTGGGTGGAAGAAAAAAAGGGTGGGATGTTCTGGATACCCGGAGCACTGGAGGCAGCGTGCATGGGCCATAGGGAGGACGGTGCCGGAGGGGAGGGGAAAGGAACCCTGATGCATGAGGACCTCAGCTGGCTATTTTGCAGCAGGTATTTTTAATATTCCGGACTGGTTTTAACACTAAAATTCAAACGCAAATAAAAAAGGAACCGACTTCTTGAAGAAAAGCAGGCAACTTTTGGTAGTTGCTGAACAGTTACCAGAGAAACCACCATCCTGCCTGCCTCCCCTGCTCCGATGGCGATGCTTACAGGGAGCACGCAGGCTGCTCTGCGCGGCAGTCCCACGCTTAGCCCCAGTGATGAGAGGCACCTCCTGTGACTGTCTTCTGCAGCGTGAACTGTCCTATGTTCCCTGCTAAAGTCCTGGCTGCTTTCCCTGGGGTGTAATGGGGACTCGTAACAGCATCTTTAAAAGAGGCTCTGCTAAGCGTCTTAAATTGTGTACTTGGATAATGTCATGTGTAGATGTACATATTTCACGCTTGCTAATTCAGAGAGCACTATTCATGCTGTGCACTGGATAATGTAAAATCCTGTAGAAAGTGTAATATGGGAGAACATAATTAAAACTATATGATGTGGCTGCACCAAGCAACCGAACTGAGGTCTCAAAGGAAACCTCAACTTTGCCAGTTTTTAACTTTCCATGCTTGACTTTTGTAGTACTATCATTTAATGTTGGTGTTTGTAAATAACTTTCTGAGCTTTTTAGATGGAGGGAATTCCCCCTCCCTTCCTTCCCAAGTTGTTCTGTGTAGATAATGTTGGAGGAAAATTTATCAGGCAGGATCTGACAGCCCGAGAGAGGCGAGGCTGCTGCAGCTCCATGCTCCCGGGTCCAACCAGCAGTGAGGCTGAAGATGTATTCCCAGTAGGCACTTGCATACAACGCATAAATATATGTATATACACATGTATACACAGCTGGCAACATGGATCAGACCTGTATAGAGCGCTTACACAAAGGCAGGCACCACCAAACAGCTTCATCCTGCTCTGGCTGAGGAGGATGGAGGTCCACAAGTGAAAATGTGTGTGTATATACAGGGTGCAATCCTACAGCAGCTATGCTTGGACACTCACTCTGCACAGTAGCTCCCTTCCTTGGGAGACCTTAGTTTGGGGTTCCCGCCCCTGTGCTCCTCTGGGCTTGTGATGGGCTGATGGCCCCCAAGAGTTGCCATTGCAAGGAGGGAGGCTTGGCACCCTTGCTGACCAACAGAGGAGGTGCTGAGGATGCTCGGCTCAGGGCCAGCCAGGGCTGCCAGGAACGCCTACCCTCTGAGGTTCTCGCTTTTACTCCCTGGAGTAGATGGCATCTCCTCTGTTCTCCCCAAAGCCGTCGGTGGGTCCTACCTGGCCGCTTCACTTGCAGAGTCCTCCCGGACCTGCTGTGGGGTGGAGAAAAGATGGTCTGAGGCCTTCTCCAAGAAGTCCCTGCAGAGGCTGGGGGAGGAATAAGGACGTGCACGGATCCTCTCGCTCAGACTTAGACAACTGGCAGCCATATGTGTAAGCAAACAAAGTTTTACTACTTCTCTCCAAAAGAGATCGTTTTAAAAGCTTTATTTTCTTGCCAGTTGGCTAAGAAGCGAGCAAGGAACAATAGATTCAAGCTGAAATAATTTGCATTTATGATGAAGACAAGGAATATCTACCTTGCATTTTCCTAAAAAAGAAAAATTAAACCCCATTTTTAATTAACTGATAAACTATTAATCAAATTTTTGCAATGTTAGGTGACACATTATTCATTTAGATAGAATGACTGTGAACTTAAACTAATCAAATCTGATTTGCCCACATATGCTTGATTGAAATACATTTTAACTAGCATATACAAAGAGAAAATCTTGGATTTCTTACCTAATCTTCAGAGTATACTGCTGAGTTAATAAGGGCAGTTTTTTTTAAATGAGACCACCATTTCTTAATCTGCATATCAAAATCAAGAGCAACTTAATTGCAAAACACATATTCCTGAAATCTAATCATTATACTGCTTTAGGGTATTTTATTGAAGCATGTTAAATTATGGACAGAATATTAATGATGAAGCTAATCAAACCCAATTAGTCACTTCTAACAATAGTCACATAAATATACAAGTCAGGTACTAAAGTACTGTAGGTATGGTTTTAAGTTTTTTTAATATAAAATTTATGTGGGATATATGAATTATATACTTGTTGTTTTTAATCTAAATATCTAGGACAAGTCATTTCAAAGAAAACACGGTATGCCAGAAGACAATGGGACTTGTCCCTTAGCATTAGAACTGACATTCCTGATTTCTGAATACATAAATGCCGCTCCAACATGACGCTGATGGGCACACGGTTAATAGGACAGAAGGGTGGGTCTGCCCGAGCTCCCAAATGTGGGAAGATGGACATGCACGCATGGTTTTCTCTCCCGCTTGCGTTGTGATTACCCCGACCACACAAACTAGTCGGCTGCGTGAGCAGTCTAGTCTCATACTGCAAGGTACAAGATTTGCATATGCCGCTATAATAATTGTAGTATATAATAATTACAGATGTATTGTGTCTGCATTAAAAATCAGCATCTTCCTTTAAGCTCAGATACAGCATCTCGTACAGCTTTAAGCATAATGCTGATCTTCATGCTGATTTCATTTGAGTGTACTTTGATATTGATATTTTGGGTGGCTTTCAGTTTGTTTCAGCTTCCTACTTGGTAATTACGGGAGGGCAGCCGTCAGCTTACTTTAGGTCTATCTACTCTATCAGAAAAACCCACACAATGCAGGGGTCACAGATGACCTTCTACTGATGTGTCTTTTGAAAGATGATGTGTTTTGAAAATCCTTTTAAATTGCAACTCTTACAGTTTTCATAATTATTCAGGTCACATAAAAGAATGACTTAGCGTATTTGTAACCCCTTTTTGCACTTTCAGATTTAAGGACGTGTATTTTCTAATTTGTAATCATCTAATTTTAAAAAGGGGTACCCACAAATAATAGGTGTGGGTTTAGTGCCAGACAGGGAAGCCCTGACAGGATTTGCGATGCCGCCAGTGCCAGCGGCTGTGCTGCGTGTCAGGGAACCCAGCAGCATTTTCCTCCTCCCAGCCGTGATTACCGGTGGCTCGGTCACGTCACTGTGGCATGGCCCTGCGCAGGGCTGCCACGGGCCAGGTGTGAGGGCAAGTGGGGGTGACGGGTGCTGGGGAAAAAAAGCCTGGGAAGCCTCCCCCTGCTAGATTTCAGGGGAATGGGTCTCGGGTGATGAGCAGGGAGAGCTGCTGTCACGGGTGGTGAAGTGGGAAGGGGGGGCATGGCTCTTGTATGGAGCTGGCAGATACAGCATGAGGGGCTGAAGCCCCAAACGGGCACCAGCGAGGACAGGGGGTGGATTTGGATAGCCACCACAGGGCTCTGTGGCACAGCAGGTCACTGTGCGGCAGCGGGTTGGTGGGGGGCTGTGCCTGCCCCATGGTATCTGGCTCCCAGGAGGGGCGGCCAAGGCATGGTTCTCAGGGGGTGCTGCAGGTGCTGCTGAGGGTGCGACTCACTTCTGCACACTGATTCCTTCTCTAATAACAAGATCATATATGGGTGCTTGTGCTAGTCACCAACCAAACCACGCTGGCTCTTGTCTCCAGAAAACAGCTCCGTATCAGAAATTTAGGCAGTCCCTCCAGAAGATGCTGGTGGGGGGGAGCAGCCCCTGTCCACTGAAGACCATGTTGGCAACAATCATGGCAAGCCCTTGCAAACAGTCTGTAATGGCATTGGGATTTGCAAAGGGTTTTCTCAAACCAGTGTAAGAGTAGTTGAAATCCACTTCTATGAAAAGAAAATACTTCAGTGAAACAAAAGCTGCTGTTAAAAGTAGCACTAGAGCTTTAGATTTAAACAAGATTTGAATTTCTGCCTACTGTGCAATTCCAAATTGGTTTGTTGTAAATAGTGCTCGTGTCCACAAAACCAGGCTGACACACCAGACACTGTCTGAACTGGTACATGCTTATGTACTTTTTAATGTGAATATATAGCTTTTTCCAAAAGGAAGCAAAAGCTTCTGGCAAGTTTGAAAAGGGAGATGATGACTGATATTGCATTGTAAGTGGTCAAATTAGGACTTTCTCTACTCCTTCATAAACTCTTCCAGAAGCCTTCCTATGCTCTAAAGGCCACAGGCTACTTTATTCTATATTTCATTATAAAAAGATTGAGAAGTGACTCAATTATAATGTATAAGCACCTTCATGGGAAGAAAATACAAGGTACTAGACAGTGCTCTCGCCTAGCAGGGAAACGCATCAGAAGAATCAATGTCTCAAAACTGAAATTCAAATCAGAAATAGAGCAGTGGTTTCAAAGCACCCACTGGAACTCTCTGCTGGGATTTGCAATGGATTTTACCTGTCTTGGTGTCTTCAACCATCACAAGATGTCTCTGAATGATATTCTTCAATTATGTAGAAGCTATTAATCAAAGTATAAGTATTAAGCTTAATGCAAGGATATTTTGGTGGCCCAGTAGCTTTTGCTGTGTAAGTTAGGATAGATGATCTAATAGTCCTTTCTTGCCTCAACATCTCCAGATTTATGTATTGTACTTCCTTCTCCATGGCAGTTGAACTTCAACAAATATTTGGTGCTGTCCTGTGAATGCAAGAGGAAACTACTGGTTCCTTGATTTTTCTAGTTTCGGATGCATAACAAAACATCATCCCCACCAAAAGAACATTTGCAGTTAAAGAACTTAGTATTTATTTCTTCTCATTCCCAAATAATATCTGGTTGCTCCTATTATTGCTACGTTAAGAGCTAATTTTCTTGAAAGTCTGAATTTGTGCAGTATTACAAATGTACTCTGCCGCTGTGTGTGCTCAGTGGTGGCTGCCTTCAGCCTCGCCTTTGCAAAAGGGGCAGTGGCCTGTGCAATCCCTTGGGCAAGGGCACGTCTGTCCTGTGCAGACAGCTGAATGTCTGTAGGTACTGAAGATCTGCCTCGGTGAGAGGGAGCAAATCAGATCACAGCATACAGTGGTTTGGGGGAAGATCCACTTCAATCATAGCTTACTATAGTGTTTTGTAAGCATAAAATGGGAGTCTGCTAACTAGTTAAAGCTTACTAGCTGGGTGGTTATTACATCATGCCTATACTGAAAAGCAAAAGATTCTCCGCTGTAGCTAAACTACTTCAGCATGGCTGGAGTACAGCTCTACGCCTGCTGTGTGACTTTGGACCCAGCAAGCCGCACATAGCGGTATTTGAATTCATCAGTGTTTCAAAAGAACATTAAAATTTAACAAGTACATTTAACTAAAAAAATCTATATCTAAATAGCATGGAGGTAGTGATAAAAAGGAGGTAATTCAGGCTAAGATATTGCATTAACTTCCCTGTGAATGGACCTTTCAGACAGTGCGGAGCCGGGCTGAAGTCAGTGAACTAATGCCAGCTTCTTTACTCGGAGCCCATGCCTCAGTTTAGAGGGGCGTCATAGCCTCCTCTTTGGCTTTAACATGATTTTTTTTTTTTTTTTTTTTTTTATTTTGACGAATAAGGTTAAGAAAAACCCTGAAACACAAACTCAACCCCCCACTTTTTAGGGTACTGAATTCTTTGCTAGTACTACACAGGTATCTTGCTACTAGAATAATCTTTCTGGAAAGCTCTTTTCTTCCCCAACAGGTCCACTGGACCTGGGCAAGAGCATGACCAACCTATGTATTACTCCAACTTTACCAGTAACTTTATTAAGGTTAGTTTCTATCTCTGTAATCAGTGAATTTTGTGTCTCTTAGGTGGGGTACAAGTTCTGAAATATTAGAAAAATATTAGCCCCACATATCTTTGCATGATTCTCTAGAAGTGTCTTCTGCAACAAGAAGGGCAGTCTGTCCATCGCTACTGTCTTCCCACCTCATGCTCAAATACCTCCAAAGGGCAAAAAGGAACAAAGCCCAGATCCCCTGAGTTCTTTTAATCAAGGACGAAATTAAAGTGCTTACACAATATTGTAGAGTACTCTGCAAATACTGAGTCACAACAGTGAGTTGTCAGTTCTTCTATAAAAATTACTGAAAATCATTATTGCGTGATTTATTTCCCTGGCAGTTTATCTAAAAATAAAAATCGGACCCAGATTTCCTCAAAGCCTCCACTGCTCAGCTGTTTCAAAACTGAAAGTTAATAGCAAAAGCTGCTGCTTGACAGTTTTAAATCCCTTCTCCTATGCGAGCCAGGGGTGTGCAGCATTAGCGGTTCCTGGGGTGTGCGGAAGCGGGGGGGAGAGACCCAAGCACGGCCACCTGCACGGACCGTTCCTGCCTGGCAGCCCTATACTGCTGTGTTTCCACGTGCCTTTCGCCTCAGAAAAGCATTGCAGAATTGCAGGTGAGGTTTCGTGGAGCAATTCCTCTTCTCTAAGAGGCTCCTACTTGGCTTCTGGATGACAGCGAGGTTAATTAGGAGGGCTGGCTATGAAGAAAGGCTGGAGAAGGGTTTGTTGCTGCTTGGTGTGCTGCTGTTTGCAGCTGTGCGATGAATGACACATCCTCTGTCTGAAAGCAGGGAACCAGCAGATGCTTGCGCCTGTTTCCAAGCTGTACAGGTCGGGGCAGACCTGTAGGCTACAAAGATTTGTGTGCACTCTCTTTTGGGGACACATGGGTTAAAGCAGAGACTCAGAATAAAAGCCTGACTCTCTTGAAATGAGTGGCAAAACTCCCATTCACTCTGGATTGTCAAAATGATCTGTAGAGCCCCCTAAGATTTGTGTTCTGTTAATAATTATTACTTCTACATAAAAGTAAACTTCTATATTTAAAACTTATAACTTGGCAACCACAAAATGCACATGTCTATAATGAATAACCGTGTGAGCCTATTACTCCAACTCTCCTCCGTTCTCATCCCTTCCTATGTTTTACCTGCTATTCATCCGTTTACATTTTAGACTGTAAGGTCTTCTAGGCAGAGACCATCTTTTCTGCTGGCAGAGCAAAGCACCTCTGTGGCTCTGTGTTAAATAAGGCAAGTATTTGAAATCCGGGGAAACAAACGTTCATGCATTTGACAACTTCAGAATATGAATGCAAGTGATCAGGCATGCGTGTCTAGAGATGTGCTTTCTACATACACATATTGTTTCCTTTTAAAGACATCTGCATCTACTGAATTCAGTCCAGAATTTAGCCTAGAAGTTTACCGTTATTATGCCTCAATCCAGCAAAGCGTGACTGTAGGGGGACTTAAAATTAAGTATACATGTAAGTGCTTTGTTGGATGGAGGCCTTTAAGATTTTGTGCATTTGTACTCTTGTAACTTTAAAATGGAACATATTATTGAAAGTCTACAGTTCCTTATTCTGTCATTTCCTCACTTATTTTAATTTATTATAGATAAATACACGTCTCCCAAATTCAAGATGCTTTTGAAAAAAAAATTCAAATTACATTGAAATCAAATAGTAAAAATAGTATCTGCTCTTCACTGAACTATAATAATATCCTCTCTGTTCATCAGCATCACTTTTATATGTAAACAGCAGCTCCCCTATCATGGCCTTCTCATGTCAAACTTGTTTTAAAAGAAAGCCTGGCTATTTTTAGCCAAGAGCAACAGTGTCTGCTACAAAACTGGGGATTCTTCATGCAGAAACAGCCCTACCTGCTCTGCTTCCTGAGGATGGTAAATGTTGCCGCATCTGCCCTTCACTGAGCTACTACCACTGATCAAAAATCGTGTTGAGTGGGTGTTCGTAAGTGCTGTCCTTCCAGTCCTGCCACCACGGACATGACGTTTTGGCTGTTGGCTGGGCCTTCCTTTGGGCTAGCTATAATTTTCCATGCAAACTTTAAACCATGTGGATGCCAGCTCAAGGATGTCTGCGAGCTGTTGCTATAGCAGAGTGGACCAGGTTTGCATGGTACTTCCGAGACAGAAATGAGCCAATACGGCCAGGCAGTCACTTTCTTGCAGTGTAACGCAATAATTGCACATAAACACATAGATTAAGGCTCATCTTGTAAACTGATATGGTGCTCAGTTCAGGTTGATTATAATAGTTTGAATGTCTCCAAAACTGTTAGTCAGCTAGTTCAATTACTTTTGATATGGTGAAGGATGTGGAAATACCTGTTTATCTTCCACATAGAAGGAGTCTAATCAATCCTAATTTGTTGTGTTGTATAAAATCAGATCTATTTGTACACGTGTCCTGAAAACACAGACGGCATCTTTGGAACCACTCTCCTCTTTGGGGCCCATGACTGCTAGCCTAAATGGCCAGGGTCATCTCAATGAGATTCACTCAAATATTTGTAGTTTACACCATTCCACAAAAAATATGCACTTAAAAGTATTTTTTTTCTCTAAATAATGTTGATAAATGTCTAGTGGAAATCTTTAGAGGTCCGCAAATACAAAGCTAACTGACTTTTAAATTTTCTTTTCTAAAGATGCCGTGTGAATTCAACAGTGGTAAAAAGTGCTGGATTTACACCACAGAGCCTAGAGACTTCCATTTTAAGTGCCACCTGCAGTGGTGGTTTATGAGATGAGGTTTGCTCTCCTAGAAGTTATAACGAGACCACCCAGCCCCGGTTACATATGCCATGGATTAGAAATCAGCTGGTAATGATTTCTCACTATTACCAAGGCCAGATTTGATCTGGTGATGCAAAAAAGAGTTCAAATTGTGCTACGAGTCTCCTCAGCCCAGATCCTCCAGAGAAACTCTTTCTTAGACGAGTCATCTGAATTTTTCTCCCTTGAGGAGAGTCTGTGATCATGTAAGTACTTCCACTGAAGCCATGAGGACTGTCTCAGTAATTGGGATTGCATGTTTAAGAAAGGGCATGCAGGAGTGAATCGTAATGCTTTTGGTTTTGTAGCAGCGCAAGTAAAGGACAGTGGTTTCTGGCGTCCTTCAGTTTGTCATAGTCCTGCCCCAGCTGTTTTCTTAGTAAAGACCAATGTAATGCTCAATAACATTCAAAATTTTACTGAGAGGAATTAAACAAAACTGGTAGGGTATCAGGAAAGCAAAGATGTCCTTAGCAACACAATGCTGTATTTTAGAATAGAATAAATGTCAAGAAACAAAACAAAAGGTGGAATGAAAGGGAAGTTGGATGATAAGACAGCAGGCTTAAGGTTGTCAGGGAAATGCCCTGGTTTTATATGACTACATTTGTTAAAGTGTATAAATAAGTATATGTAAATATATGTAAATAGTTCCCTGAAGTGAATAAGAAATTACAATTAAAAGGATAGACAAAGTTATTAATTGAAAGTAATGATAAACCCAACCTTTGTAGTTTCAAGCTTTACTTCAGCCTTAGAAACCCAGGTAAAAAGTTTGGGCAGCAATTTAAGGCTGCGATGCTGCCTTGCTGCAGTGTAGAGAAGAGAATCCACTTATTCAGGAGCAATGCCACTTTACCACTTTGAAACAAGACAGTGTGAAATACCCAATTAGCAGGCACACCTCCTTTTGGGCCTTCAAATTGGAAACCAAAGGAACAGCTTTCTGAGAGTTTCAAACTGGCTGTGTCTGCTACAGCAAAAAATAATGGTGTATAACCTGCTCTTGATCAATAACTAGCAGAAAAATGTACCTAGTAACAGTATTTAACAAGGCCACTTCTGGTTGAGAATTCTTCATGGGTCTGGTCCAGGTGCCTGGACGTGTCGCACAAGCTGTGGTAAACACGCTGTCATGGGCCAAAGTCTGCCAGCCTTATCCTAGCTTGCGAAAGTGAAATGGCAGACCTTCACACAAATTTTACATGCTACCAGCTTAGGTCTGGGTGTGCAGACTGCGTGTGCATGCTTGCCGGTTCCTACACTGAAGACAGTTTTTGTGTCGGAACGCTAGAAAGGAGGCCATATATTTGCAGTGGGGAAGACTCTAAATCTGCTCCCTGGGTCTGTATGAGGACTGCCATAGCTCTGCCACCCTCATCATCACCTTAAAAATGAGTACAGGAGTAAATAGTTTGGGAGAAAGACATCCTTAGTGTCACAATCTTTTCTTTAATGGAAACTGAATTTGGCACTAGCTGTTTAACAAGCTAAAAGAACAAATTTCATAGTATCCCTCATAAAAACCTCAGAACTTGAGTCCCCTTTCACTAATGCAGAGTTATACCAGCTTTAATCCTGGTACATATGAGAGGAGATTGAGGCCCTTAAGGTATTCAGTTATCTAGGCTATCTTTACTAATACACTGCCATGATCAGAAAGCTCTCCTCCTTTACAGAGAAAAGATGAGGGGGGAAAAAGCAAAGTGACACTAATCTTTCCTGAGTCAGGCTTTCCTCTTGGGTGTGACTACATGCAGAAAAGCTGGGATTTCCAGGTGATACTAATCAAAGATGGCAGAAGCAACTACAAAGCATACAAATAAAGCATCCAAGTTTCATGTATTAAACCAACCAGGACAGCGCTCATGGTATAAAAGCCAGGATACAGTCAGCTGTGTTGCTGTGAGGGGCCTGGAGCTTTACTGCATGACAGGAACATAAAAATAAATTATGTTGCTGTTATTATTAGTAAACAGTAAGATTAAAACATAATGCGCTCTAATAGTTGGCTATCTTGCCTTCCAAGGATACCATGTATTTTACATAGATGCTTTTTGGATCAGGAAATAGGATTTCTATAGATGGTCCCACCAGATAGCTTATAGTCTGTCCCAGCTTTTCTTAAATATCTGCTCCCAGACACATGTGGTAATGTGTATATGTGTGTGCGTAAGTATGGGCAGTTTCTGACTATTTTCTGTATCTTGACTGAGTCCAATACGCAAACGCAGGCTCCTCTTCATCACTACCAATGTAGAAATGCAACGTGCTCTATTGATGCACTCTAAGGTCCAGTAGCTTCAACCTTAAAGTAACAGAAAATCAGGCCCCTTGTCCTCCCTGCAGAGGAGAAACAAATGAACATCAACCTACTTAATGCCTACTCCTGCACCTGGGTCGGGGTAACCCCCAGTATCAGTACAGGCTGGGGGAAGAAAGGATTGAGAGCAGCCCTGCCGAGAGGGACTTGGGGGTACTGGTAGATGAAAAGCTGGACATGAGCCGGCAATGTGCACTGGCGGCCCAGAAGGCCAACCGTACTCTGGGCTGCATCGGGAGAAGCGTGGCCAGCAGGTCGAGGGAGGTGATTCTGCCCCTCTACTCTGCTCTGGTGAGGCCTCACCTGGAGTACTGCGTCCAGCTCTGGAGCCCTCAGCACAAGAAGGACATGGAAGTGTTGGAGCAGGTCCAGAGAAGGGCCACAAAAATGATCAGAGGGCTGGAGCACCTCTCCTATGAGGACAGGCTGAGGGAGTTGGGCTTGTTCAGCCTGGAGAAGAGAAGGCTGTGGGGAGACCTGATTGCGGCCTTTCAGTACTTAAAGGGGGCCTTATAGGAAAGATGGGGAAAATCTTTTTAGTAGGGCCAGCAGTGACAAGACAAGGGGTAATGGTTTTAAACTAAACCAGGGTACGTTTAGACTAGATATAAGGAAGAAGTTCTTTACAATGAGGGTGGTGAAACACTGGAACAGGTTGCCCAGAGAGGTAGTGGAGGCCCCATCCCTGGAAACATTCAAGGCCAGGTTGGATGGGGCTCTGAGCAGCCTGATCTAGTTAGCGGTGTCCCTGCTCACTGCAGGGGGGTTGGACTAGATGACCTCTAGGGGTCCCTTCCAACCCAAAACATTCTATGATTCTATGATTAATACATGATCATGCTGAAAAACTGAACCTGAGGGTCCATCAGTTTGATGGTTCTTGGATATCACAGTGTTAAACATGGGATAGTTGGGTGGATGGATGGCAAGGGAGAGGATAA
Source organism: Egretta garzetta (assembly GCF_000687185.1). Classification (NCBI taxonomy): domain Eukaryota; kingdom Metazoa; phylum Chordata; class Aves; order Pelecaniformes; family Ardeidae; genus Egretta; species Egretta garzetta. The sequence goes on from NW_009259593.1 coordinate 2,122,221, forward strand.
GTTGGTGACACTGAGCAGATAAATACTTAGCTGTCACCTGGTGCTCCTAAAACTACATTTTAAGCATGAGTTAAGGTGTTTAAGTATGTAACTGAAAAATGACTAGCATGTTGGCATCATCCCTGAAGCCCCTTATCCTTCTCTAATGAGAAACGGCAGGAGAGAGGAACATGCTAACATCAGTATCATGTGCGGATGTTTCAGACCAACAATGATTTAAAAACCTTATTCATTCTCCACCTGGACGATGAAAGGTGTCTAGTAGTTTGACTCCATTGTCCTCATCCAAACACAAAAAATACTGGCTGTTTCAGACTGATTAGACTGAAGTAGATGCAGACTTTGACCATGGTTCTGCACGTATTGCATAGCTTCACTCCTCTAAGTAGTTCCACTGAGCCCAGAAGAACTGGGTCTCCTTCCAGATTTATTGATGGAGGGAGACTCATGGCCATAATTTTTTTGCAAGAGAAAGATTCAAAAGAACATATCTGCAATCTTAAGAATATTCATTAGAAAAGTTAAGAGTGGTCTTGTGCAGAATTAAACTTCTGGATAGGAAAAAATTCACTTATTGCTGGTGCGGAGACAGTTATTCTTAAATATTTGCGGGTGCACTTATCCTGTTGCAATCCATGTTTTTAGAACAAAGTTTCTGGTCTTGCAAAACAGAGGCATCATGGTTTCACCTTCGTTTCTCTCAGCAGAAAGACTGGCTGGGGCATTTTCCCTGTCTGTCTCCTCTTTTTGTCCTCTCCTTTTTTACTACTTCTGTTGTGCCCGCCCTCTTTGCAGAGTCGTGGTGAACTACATTTAAGGAGTTCTGGGGAAGGCACAGACTTCTTTGCCAAAGAATAATGTCTTTTGACTCAGAGCCCTGGTGTGAGGTTCTCTGCTGCAAACTTAACTTGACCTCTCCAAAACTTTGCTTCTAATCCTTTGCTCTCAGGGGTAGCGCAGACCCGTTTATAAAAACTGAAAGTACGACACTGATCTCTCATTCGCAAAAGATCATAGGAGCTCTGCCATCAGCCAGATCTTCTGCTACAGTATAGGCATATCTGCTGACTGCTAAGCCATCCACTTAGAAGAGAACGTGTAAGCTTTGCTTATTTGCCTTTCCCTCACTTAATTACAGAGAGTTCTCCAGAGTTTTCCCCAAGGCTTTATGAAAATCATCTGGTAGGGCATCTAAAAGATTTAATGTAGTAAACAAGTAAACAAAAATGTGCAGCTTAGCAGGCCAAATTTCAATTTGATTTATTTTATATTCCACAGAGTATCACTGGTGACAATGGGTTTGTACAGGTTATAAGTGCAAAAGAATGTGACCCAGAGACAGGCTTCATGCTCCTCTTTGGCAAATGCTGCCTCCCATCTGTTTGTCACTATTAGAATATTTCTTCATTGGCAGATGAAAAACAAAATGTACAAAAGGATCCAGTAAACTATTCCATACTATCGTCAGTACAACCAAATGCATACAGTCATTACTCTGGTAATGATGTAGCCTCTTATTTTGGCCAACTGTCAGAAGTCTTCAGGGCAATACATTTAGTGACTAAATGATGTACTAGTGGCACGTGAAATGGTGAAGACTTTGGAAGAGGAAATGAAAAATGATTGCATGCCTTTACATTCTACTTAGAAAATAGTGTCTTGTGATATAAAATTCCTACTTTGTGGCTCCTCTTGTTAGTTAAGTGCTTTTTTTTGTTATGTCAGGCAAAAAAATTTAAATCTTAAATAAGATATGTATCTTTAGGTTGTGCATCTGGGTTGTCCTCGACTCGAGTTGACATGAAATGGGATGAAACTAGACCATTTAAAATGACCTGTATTTGTAGTATCTCCCCTGCAAGCCCTGTTAACTGCAGGGAAGCTTAGAAGAGGTTCTAAGCAGGCTGAAAGGGAGTTACTATAAGCATTTAGAAGGATCACAAGATTTGTATATGCTATGTAAACTTGAGGTATTCTTTTGCTGGTGAGCTGCCTTCTGATGACGATATTTAGATGCCTCTTGTCCATTCAGAGGATCCAGAATCCCTCGGTGACAAATATGTGCCAGAGATTTCAGCTAACTTTCAATTATTCTTGAAGATTATGGATGTAGTTATTTCATAAACCAAACTACCCAGCTGCAGTTGCAAATTTTTATTTGCAATATTGGAAGCTGTATTAAAGTCTGGCTAAAAGCTAACTTCCAGCTTGAGTAACCATGCTTTGAAAATTGTTTCTAAATTCCTCATCTGTAGAGCTTTAACAAGCTCTTTAAGGGGGATGGGAACCTGGATTTAGAAAAGTGCACAGCACATACTAGGTCATGTATATAACACACACACAACAGAACAAATGTTTACAGGGTTAGCACTGTTCATGGAAAGGAAGTGGTGGTTCTTTTGAGGGAGAAGGAAACCCCTTATCTAAATGTAGGGAAGATGCACCTTCGCACCTCCATCTTACGCCGTGCCTGCCAGTGCCTGTGGGGATGACAATATAAGCCCTCCTACTCCACTGGCAAATATAGATGCTGGGTGTTTGCATCCCCTGTTCACTCAAGGGAAAGGCGCAGCAGTGAACGCAAGGTCTGCCTGTAACTGAACCCACCTCTGTGGTGTTTGGTGTGCAGAGGTTCAAACAAACCTGCTAGAGCTGCAGCAGCCCATCAAGCACCACGTGAAGTTACTCAGGTCTTCAGCAGTGCTGTGATCCAGCGTACCGGTAACGCATGGCTCCATTCCATTACCAGCATGTTACTTTGGACGTGTCTAATGCCATTCACGAAATTAGCTAATGAATTTACTGCACATCAATTACGCCGTGGTACTCCAAGAGTGGCTGGCTGCCACTCGCTTCCCATGCA
>NW_009259593.1:2125532-2125881 GCF_000687185.1 Egretta garzetta
GCTTCCCATGCAGTAACTTTTCCGTGTAGGCAAGCCCGAGTACTGCTCTAAGTGATTTCAGTGAATCTAGAAATATTTTGCAACCCTTCAGGTCGTGGCACCCTACTGTTTATTCACGGCCAGAGGTCCTGACAATGCAAACTCCACAGAGCAGGCAGCGTTGTGGCATCGCGCCCTGTTACCGAAGCCATGCAGCTCTGTGTTGATGCGTGCCTACGTTACCGCAGGCCGATCAGAGCGCGGTACGGACGGTGGCTCGCTCTGCTGAACGCAAGGCCTAGGCGCGGCGGGCCTGCGCTCCGGACCAGCGCAGCTCCCAGGGCACCCGCGCCTGCGGGCCGGGCGCTGG
>NW_009259593.1:2126850-2154350 GCF_000687185.1 Egretta garzetta
TCCGCGGTCTGCCGTCGCAGGGCCAGCCGCGCTCCTTGCCCGAGCACGGCCCTGCGGGTAGGCCCCGTGCGAGGCCCAGCGGGGGTCTCTGAACTGTGTCACCTCACGGCCCGGCGTGGAGAGCGGGTGCATCAAAAATTAATTGTTCGTGACTTGCCTTACGAAACGTTGGTTGCATTTGAAATGGGTTTGAAAGAGCCAACCTCCCTCCCCGCCAGCAAAAATGGTTCCTGAGAATTTGGGAGCTGGTTCCACACGTGGCCATAGTACCAAACTTGAGATGCCTCTGCCTGCAGCTTGCGCTCATGATCTCAGGCCAGTGGGCCCTGCTAATTTAACGAGTGCCATTTTGGGCTCGTAGATCCCAGCCTTGCAGTGAGCTCTGTGTGGGTGCAGGAGTTGCTGTGGAACTCGTGGTCGCGTTCAGTGCATTGGCACAAGTATGTTTGCCCACAGTCTGCGTGCCTTTCAAATTTTCTGCTTATTTTTCTCAACTGAAATTTTTAAAAGCTGCTTCTAAGATGCACTTTAGAGCTCCTCTGTTATAACAGAGGACTTTTTATCTTCAGTCTGTATTGCTTTATCACATGCTGGTTTAGTTAAGAGTAAGAAAACCCAGTAACACGTACGTGGTGTGAAAAATGTGCCTTGTCTGGAGTACTGCTTGCAAAAACGTGTCTACTTTTGAATAGCACACTAGATCATTGCTAAAAGAACTACGTAACCAACCGAGCATTAATGCGGATGAACAGTAAGAGGATCTGCTGGAATACTCTACGTCGTCCATTCTGTGTGGAGAGTAACCCACTATACCGATAATTGGTGATAGTAACCCGTCTGCTGCGTAAGCGGATGTCTGTCCTAACTACATAGAATTATTCCCAGTTCATGGTAAGACCCCTCTGCAAGCAAGTTTAAGACTGTTCTTAAGCAGATCGGCTCCAGTGGAAAAGAGGCCCAGGAGACCATTAATTAAGGCTCTTTTAGGCGTATGTACCAAAATTGTATTTTATCATAGGAAAACTTTACATAATTTCTGCAAATTGGCTAAAAAAAAATGGAACACTTCAGCTTCAATATGAAATTGTACTAAAGAACTACGTATCTTGGTTACAATGGAGTGTCATGATGAAGATATAGTAGCCTTTCCCTCTGTGCAATGAATATATATAATTGGATTACAACAGTGTTTTCAGTTATGAAAACATTGTATTTTAAGATAGAGGAGGTCTTTTCATTTCAGCTGTCTCTTTTCAGAGATCTGTATTTTTCTCACGAAATTACTGAAGTTGAATTGAGACCGTGTTTCGGTCTTATCACAAAGATGAGGGAGAATTAGTTATCCAGTACTTTGGTAAACTAGTAATCGTAGTATGAGTGTCATAACAAACAGTAAAGTTATTCAGCCAGAACTGTATAAATGCTGGCATTTAAGCAGGCAGATACATTTCTTTTAATTACTGTGACGCTGTGCTGTCCCAGTGACGCTTGATTAGGTGTAAAGAAACCTATTTATTCCCATTAGTCTGAAGGCAACTTTTAGTGTAATAGTGAAACACAGTGTTACCTATCTGCAGAATTAAAGGTAATATTTGACTCATGGTTGATTATTGTAACATCCAGGCCATTGTACAACCCTGGTTCAGCCACAAGTTTGAGCTTTTAAGTGCTGAAGAGCTGCTCTGGGAGAACACGTGAACTGAGGCTTCCTTCCTGTTCAAAAATATTAAAAGAACAGGATGCTCATGACTTTCTATCTTTAATCTGATTGAGGCTGCAACTTCCAGGTTTAGGACCCCCGGTGAAAAGCAATTTTAATTCTTGTTCAGGACTGCTTGCCTGTTGGAGAGATTTCATCTTGTTAATTTGTAGTGATAGTAAGTCCAAACTGTTAAAAGCAATTTTCAGTGCTCCCACTAAAGGCACTTTGTATAAAAACATGACTTAGAATGTGTATCTTGGGGATAAATTATAGAAGAATATCTAGTCATTTTCATGATAAAGACCATCATTGGAAGCATAGTGCCTGCGTAAAGTTTTGAATATTTCTGTAAGAAGAATATAGTGTATGTATCATGGATTACTTGCAAAAGCAATAGATGTTAGCTGAAAATACTGCGTTAAATCTATTGCAAGTTAGTACAGGAATTATAAAATGAATATTTAAATAGGTGGATTCTCATGCTATAGAGCCTGCGTTTAAACATAATATTTGATATACATTTATTCCAACAGTCAAATGGGTTGGGATTACTAGCTGATAGGAAGTCGACAAGTAGGATCTGTATGATTTGGTAAGACTTGTGTAGACAGTGAATTCACAGTGGGCTGGTACCTTCTATACTTTCTGGGTAATGCAATGAAGATACGTGTAATGGGAGGCATTACAGAACCAATTGGACCCAAGAGACATTTGTAGAGTGCAAACACAGGCATGGAGAATCTAAAGGATTCCAGTGTTACCTGGCAATATGTTTGGTTTGCTTTTGGTTTTTTGGTATTACACTGACGAACACATTTTTTTATTTTGCTTTTAGGAAAATTAGGACAAGGCAGTGACTCTCCTGTCAGTCATCATGACAACAAAGTACAGTTAGATTTAGTGCAGCTGTTACCCTAACTCATTGGCCACCGTGCATTATGACATATTCTTAATTTTTATGACTTTAAATGGTGGAGCTGTATGATCTGTAATTTCCAAATTATTTTCATGGTCCTGGGTGCCTGCAGTTTTTTTAACAGTGAAACAACTTGTAGGTAGGTTATGCGGAAACAATTCACAGAATCATAAACTTATACTCTTTTAAATTGTTTTCTTCCTATGAATTACTTCTGGGCCTGGCTGCCTCTGTCTAAGTCTTTTTCAAGTAATATGTGTGCTATGAAATCAGCAACTTGGCAGTCTTAAACCTGTTCCTGCAGTCTGAAAAAGAGCAGCGAGACGGAGTAGGGTCCTGTACACTGCACTCTGCTGCAGGAGCCACTGGAAATCTGGAACTGCTTGCTTGCAGACTCAGCAGATGAGATTCAGTGTGCTTTCCAGAGCAGTGTCTCCCAGGGCATTGCACTTTTTCCAGCCTGCATCCAAGTTAACAGAATCTAGAGAAAGCCTGGGTGAGAGACACCAGGGCAGTGGGACTTCGTTTTGCACAATAACTCTGAGAAAAGCTCACACAGTGTCTGAAGCTTCATTTGCTATTTTTAAAAGGTACTGGGACAATTACCTCTTCAGAAACCTGCGATGACATCCACCCCACCCTGTCCAGTGCTTTTTTGTAACAGTGGGTTCCAGTAATGTTTTCTCATGTGCTGCTTTCAAGTAAAAGGGCTAATTCAGTCATTATCTGGAAGCTTTCAGTGTAATACTTACTGTTCCTCCAGTGTTAACTGATCATTACTTTTGCTTTTTGTAGTCAATATTTTTCTATGTTCTTATTAGTATGAAATACCCACTAGTTTATATAGCATCAAGAATTGTGGAATAATGGTTTTTAAATGGTGAAGTCAAACTATTCACAAAAGAGTTTAAGGAATTGCCTTTATTCTGGAGTGGGCAAGTCTGTATATGTCCTGCCTAATCGGTAACTAAGACCTGTAGATGAGATTATAGCCACAAAATTTAAATGCTACTGAGTTGTGCTGCTGCTACAGACGTCTACAGATTCTGGGAGTAGATGCAGTGCCCAGAGTACTGTTTGGGAATCATTGTTAGTATCTTTAGCATCTTCGCAGGTCTCTGTTCCAGAAGTCATGCTCAAAACCTGTCTTCTCAGATTGACTCAGGACCCTTTGCTTCATGTATTTCTTCCCTCCTTTGAGACTGTGAACTTGTGTTTTGTTTTAATTTGAAGTTCTAGTCTCACAGACGCATATGCTAGCTTGGAGCTTGCCATCTTGAGGCCCTCAGAGCGGCAGCTGTGCTGAGGCTTCATTTTGTTTGTAGTGGGGCATCGGGACACTGGGCTGCACTGTGCAGTTGCTGGTTTTGTGGTCCGTCTTGTCTGTTAGCACAGGCTGCAATTTCACTGGTAGCATCGGCTGACTGATGAGTTGACCGCTATAGGAGGGGTGAATCCCTCCACCAGTTTTGTACCAGCACTTGTGATTGGGCTGCTGTGGGGTAAGAGGAATCAGTAACGCGGGCCAAAACGGTCGTATCAAATGCCAGCGCGAATGTGGCAGGAGAAGTGGCAGAGCCAGCAGTGGGTGAAACTGGACTGGCCCTTTGAGCCGTGGCCGTGCTCAGAGTTAGAGCACTTGTGTGCAACAGTCTCAGTTGCTTGTTCAAAAATTCCATTAATGATCATGTGAGTTATCCAGGAAGATGACTTTAATTTGGTGAACAGCTTTTTAATCTTAGGTTTTGGTGTGACTGCTTGCTTCTGCCTTTGAGCAGTTTTAGGGTGGCACATCTGTGATACTGCTCAGTGACCCAGGTTGGGATCCAGCTTAAAAACAAACTTTGTTGTTGACTTTTTGCTTCTTTTTTCTTCCTGGATTATTTTTCAGCCAGTGTGGTTCCCTAACCTGTTTGTGCAGCATCACAAGCGTCTGCCAGCAGATTGTGTCAGGGTTGGAAGGATAAGACGGTGGAACTGAGTAGCTGGAGACAGGGAGGGACTGATGACTAGTTTACTCAGGACTGCAGCCGAATGTTGAAGCATAGCCTGAAGGTATGTCCGTGAGGCAAGTGCCAGGGATCATGTCAGTTTTAAGCTAGTTACCTCCGGTATTGCTAGCAGCATAGTTATTGCACCATAGACAACATCAAAGCTTGCAAAACCTGCTTGAGAAGTTTGGTAAGTTAGAGCATGGGAATTCTATCCTTACGTTGTCTGCTGCTGTCTTGGTACGTGAGCTAGCTTGGATCTGGTATAGCCACATGAATATGTTTACCTGAAGTAAGCTACAATATTAAGTTACAAGTTCCTTAGCTCTGTCTCCAGGTGAAGTTACAGGAGATGGGTATGGACTTGCTACCAGGGAAAGACGAGACCTTTCTCCCCTTTGTTCCTCTCATGCACCAGTTCATTTGGTTCGGAGCTAGTGAAACTCACTCACTGAGCGGAAAACATCCTGCTGCCATTTGCATTTTAGCTGGGTTTGTGAGTTGAAATGGCTCCCAAAGGGGACTGACAAACAGCAACACAGCATAAAGGTGTTGGGAACTCATGGTTGGGAGCAAGGAGGAAAGGTGCTGGCTCATGTGAGCTGACACTGCCTGCCTGCCTGCCTGTCTCAGGGGAGTGGGCTGCCACGTTTAACGTGTGCAGCTACTGCGAGGTAACTCTTAAGTTATTTGTCTGCATGACATATAACCACAGCAGTGGTCACAAAATAGAATAGTCTTGAGAGGGCACAATTTCCCAGCTGACGAAGAAGAGATGTGGCATCTTCTGTCTGCCTTATAATTTTTAGATGTTTCAAGTAGAATTTTTAAGCTCCCAAAAATCATTTGGGTCAGAACTTAGGGTTTTTTTATGAGTAAGTAATAGTTAGATACTACTTTTTCTGCAAAACTCGGACACCCAGTTGTGTGTGCACAATTAATATAAAAATAGTAGATCATCACTTGTTTTCTTGGAGGGAAAGGTAAAAATTGTGGTTATATTTTTAAGTAAGATTTTTTGCTTTAGAAAGAAATGTTTGCCATGTTTCAAATTTTTTTTCAGTGTCTCTTTTCCTTCAGTATTCTTCCCAAACACGTTTCTTCAAAAGGCAAACGTTTCCACCACAGGGGAATTTATGTTAATGATTTGTTGAAATGTAGTGTTTTTGAGTAATATGGTTTAATAAATGAATATGAGAGCTCACAAATGCTTTCTTCCTTTTCCATTAGATCATAGAGTGTGCCAACAGACTGAAGAACTTTTAATAGTTTTATTTCATTTTTTGATTGAAAATGGGGCTTTAGGAAAAACAATTGTGCAAATGTTAATTCTGTCTTTCTCCATCAGCGATTGCTGCGTTTTAGGCAAGTACTGTGTAGTTTCCTAGAGGAAAAGATGAAAATTCATTTTAAATGTTTATTTTGCGTGTGGTTTGTTACATCCTTGTTACCAAGAGATGATTAAATATTTGACCACCCATTAGTGTTCTTCTGTAATGTAAAGTCATATTGTGAACTGGTTATTTCATCAGTAAACTTTTAGGGTTTGGGGGTGCGACAGAGAAATCTTATGCATGAGTTGCATGGCAGAGTGGGTCTTGATACTGCAAACATTTACAGAGGGAGGCAGCTCATGTGCATGTATCAACTGCAGTAAATACTTGAATGTACAAGGTTAAGCAGTTAAAGCTGTGCAGAGTTGGAGTCATCTGAATTAGGTCAGTAGTGGAAATTATCTTGGATTTATCGTGAGCCTTGCAAACATGGATCTGCATTTCAGAAAACCAGCATACACTTCCACTGTAGTTCCTGGAAGGTTCTGAACAACAGAACCAAGGTCGAGACTGAGATCTTTACACAGTCCCAAATGGCAGGGACAGTCTCCTGAAGGCAAATCATTGGTTTTAGACTTTATTAGACCCTTACTTTAATTACCACCTCATTACTTGCTCTGCTTCCGCAAAAAGTATTCCATACTGTCGTTTTCCCTAAGTAACTGGAAATGTGATTGAAAGGGATGTTTAAAGTGAGACTAATTCAAGATTAAATAGTCACAAATTATATTATTGCTACATGTAAACAAATTACTTGCATATCTGATTTTATTCAGATTACTTTTCAAGTGGTAAATAATGCTTTATCACTTATATAGTGCTCTTACATCTTTAGAGTGCTTTTCTCACATTAATTAATCATCATTAAACACTCTGAGGTGGGTAGGTTAATACTATTATCCCCATTTTGCAGATGAAGAAATGTAGACTGAGAGGTTGTGATTTGCTCAAGGCCATATAGAAGAAATAGAATCAGAGCTGGGATTAGATCTATGTCCCTAGCTTCTAATTTCAGAAGACCAGCCAGATTGTGAGCCGCAGTTTTGAAGGAAAATATACAAGTATGCATGTAGAAACAGCACACTTTTGCTTGGCCTCTTAGATGCCTAACTTGCCATTTGTTTCAACAGAAACTTTGCTTTTGTGCCATGCTGGGTATTTCCACGTTCATACCCCCAAGTGTGGAAATGGCTTCTCATTCATTTAGGAATTTCTATTTTCATCATTTTCATTGAAATTAACTTTCACCTGAAAAATACCAGTTTCTAGTTCTTTAGGCTTAGATACAGCAGGTTTATCGCTGGTACCCGAAACTGTCGACAGATGATACCAGTACCAGCTCTGTTGCTTATAATTTTTCATGAGCTGAGACGTAAATAAAATTCTGACTTGGCAGCTTGCCTTATTGCTGTTCAGAACAGACGAGAGAGAGGAGAATTGCCCTCAGTGTGCTAAACCCATCACCTTTGTAGGCAGTGCCTGGCTGCTTAGTAGAGAGAGACATTCACATGCATGTACTCCACCTTAGAGAACTACCTAATGAAACAAAATAGTCTTGGGCTGGAGAGGAGAGCAGAACTGTTTGTGCACCACCTTGATAATCAGAAGCACCACAGAGAATTAGGCTCAGCTGTTAGTAATGGGCACATGCAGAAGCCACAGGGAAAGAAAAATGAGGTGGAAGAAAGAGGTGCCCTTGCACGTAAAGGTGAGGACCTGCTGGGGAAAGGTGGGGTAATGGGGAAGAGGTTAGAGACCCATGGGCACGTACAGGTAAGAATGAGCTTGGGGCTACAGCATGGTTCTTGCCCGTCCTCATTCCCAGGAAAATGTTGCAAGTCATTGTAGTGCCTGGCTGCTGAGTTAGGAGGTCTGGCTTCTATTTCTTAGCCCTATTCCTGACCTGTGTTAGTGGTTAAGTTACTCTGCCTGTAAAATCAGTGTGGTGCTTTTCCAAAGTGCTGTATGCTTTTATTCATGGAAAAGTTCTTCAGATCTTCAGATGGAAGATCCTGGAGAAGGCAGAATACAAATAGGTAGACTGGAAAGAAAGTCTTGAAGATAAAAGGAATTTTCTGCTTTCAGATATCTGACGAAGTCTTTGGCTGTGTGATAGGAGGCGTTTGGGGGTGATTGGGAGTCACTAGCCTGCACGCTGCCCTGTGTTGAGATTGGCACGGTGGCACTGGGGGACACCTGGGAAGTGGTCACGGGTCTAAAGCTGATCCTTCAGCTCTGCTGTGACTCTGCTTGTGAAACCTAGGAACAAGACGTTCCCTAAAAGCAGCTACGTACCCTTCCCTTTAAATAGCTCAAACTAGTAGTAATGAGAGCAGAGCCAACATGTAATCTGCTTTAATGGTTTGGTTTTTAATCCAGAAGGAATTGTGCTTTGGGTTGCAGGCGCACAGAAGTGTGCTCTTGTGGGGCTGTCCCGGATGGCTGCTTGTGGAGCTCCCAGGTATGGCTCTGTCCTGTCAGGCGCTTGAGAAGCACTAAATTTTAACAAGTTGCTGTTGGAGGAAAGGAAGGAAACAAAGTATTTGCTCATTTGTTTTCTTTTAAGACTATGGAATGTGTTTTCTGACAGTGGATCCTGTTTTAATAACCAGACCCATGATTAGGTAATGTTAACTTTGCTGCAAGAGTAGTTTAATAAATATTTTAGTATGCAGATAAGCCATTGATAACTGCATGCATTCACAAACTCATACATTTTTATGCCTAAAAGTGGAGAATTCAGAGTTTATTGATACCACTTCCACTACAACGTCTTAAAAGTAATGCATAGTTGGTGGCACTAGGTGTCCAGACAAATTGAACTCAAATGAACAAACAAACAGGTCATTTATTTTATTTACCCTGAAAGGAATTTTCATTCTTTAATTGTAACTCTAGATATAAATTATGTGTGGAAGATAGACTAATGATTTTCCCGTGTTTGATTAAAGGCAAAGAATCAAAGATTTGTTTATATATTTATCTATTTGTTTCTTTGCTGTGATAAAACCAGTTGTTATCCAAACAGTGTGACTGACCTAATAAAGGACATATGCATAATTGATCTCCATCTGTTTTTCAATATTTATTCTCTCTCTATTTTTTAATAGAGTTCAGTTCCAGAAGTGCAGCCTGAAACATTTTAAGGTGGTATATTTTAGCACTTCTGTAAACGGTCTCATTTTATGCTGGCCACTGAAACGAAAAGGTTTGTTGTTGGTTCCACCCTTTAGTATCCCTTCAAGAGAGATTATATCAAAGAAGAAGAATTAAATTAAAATTGATTGGTGCTATTGATTTTTCTTTTCTTTTTTTTTTAAAGGGGATAAAGGGCGATGGAAACAGCATATGCCCCTGTGCTGTTTTACTGATGGACTATTTTTTAAAAACATAAAAAGCATATGTGCCCAATTTACATATTTACTAATTAAAAAAGCTTCCTGGAAACATTAAGTAGACTATCTTCTGTAACCTTTAACATTGTAGCTAATGGATATGGCCTAGAAATTTTCATAGAAGGTCCTCTAAATAATGTAAATGATTATGAATATGTAACTAGTTAATATGCAGCTACGAAAGGATTATCATGTAGAGGTTAATGAACATGCTGCTCTTATGGTTTGCAGGGCTTTTCTTTTTGTGCTTTTTGCTCACTTCATGCATGGAAAGTCATGTGTTGGGAATGGAAAGCTTCCTGCCTTTTCCATCTTCATCTGTAATGGGGCAATTAAACTGGAACTTTCTTAAAGGATTTAATAAACATTTTTGTATGCTTAATTATGTTGTGTACTTCACAATCACTACCAAATCTGAAAGAATGAAGGGTGTTGATAGAAAAGGCTCTGACTCTTCTACTTGTTAGTGGTGGTCTCCATTGTGTGTTAGCATTGTTACCGAAAAACTCTGTGATTTATACCTTTTATGGAAACTTTACTCTTAAAATGTACTTAAAATTAATAGTATGAATTACATTTCTGAGTTGATGTCCTACAGAAGTCTGTACGTTTATTCTTAACCTTAAAAGTAGTTAGCTTGCACGTGGAGGACAGTACTTGCTAGGCATTTGATTTATAGGTCTTTGAAGCAAAAGATAAATTTAAACTTGGCTTACATGGGACGAGTTACCTGGCTGAGTTTCCTGATGGATTATGAAATAGCATAACCACAAATGTAGAGGTGATCCTTTTCATTTAAGTACTTTACTCTGTTTAAAGAATTATTAGCTCACAAAGTAGTCCCATTTTTTTTACCCCTGTATGAGTAGAATATGCAGGGTCTGAGATCTATTCTGCAATAGGTGCACATATGCTAACTGAAAAAAAATTGTCTTTCATTCTGTTGTTTGGGGAAAAAAAAAGAATTATCTGCTCCAGTGATTTCAGTGGTACTTGAATGTATGTTATTGTTTTCTCTGCAAATTTTCTCATTAATTGCTTTCAAATGTTAGCATTATTTTGGCTATAGGAAAAACAAAATTTGTAAAAAAAAAAAAAAAAAAAAAATCTAGAAAATGCTTATATTGAGAAGATGTCTAGACATATTTAATTGCCTCATGGCTTCATTGCATTTCATATAATTGAATGAAACTGTTTGTGTTATATTTTTGGTAACCATTATTCAGAGATCAGAATATGTTTTGAAAGACAAAATCTCCATGTAATTATGGCAGAGAAGGTCACAGGTTTCAGCATCTTGTCTGTTTGCTATATCTACGTAGTCTAAAAATACAGTTAAAGAAAAAAGTCTTTCATTTTAACAATGTGCTTTATTTTGTAAATCATTTTGGATCTCTTGGGAAAGCCTGTGGCACAAAGGAATAAGTGGAATACTCAGATTAAAACTTCCTCTTTTTTTGACACCCAGAAAGAACAGAAGCGAAGCCAGCAGCCCATAATGGAGTCAAATATCCTTGTATTTAAACACCACAAAATTAATTTGTGCTTTTTCAGATTAAAACAGCCAGTGGAAACATTTCTTGATGTACCGATACAGGAAAAAATGTTTTTGGTGCTGTGGGGTTCATTTGTTTTTGTTTTTTAATGAATGAGTATGGAAGTTACATCGATGTCTTGTTATAATTTATGTTGTTTTCTTATTCTGCAAACATGTAACATTGAAAATAGATCTCCAGATTGCAGAAACTACTACTTATCTTATATCATGTGTCACCTAATAGTTATGGAGCAGGTATTGTACCAAAATATGAATTGAAAAGCTGTAATTTTTTCTGTGGTTATCAGTCTGCATTAGTGTGTGATAAAGTGTGCTGCTTAAGAACTACCATTCACATACCTTTGCACTGACAAATAAAAATGTATATAGAGACACCACCAAATCTGTAAAGCTACTGTTCTAGTTTCTGATGCATTGACATTGTAGCTGTGTGCTTAGCCTTGTTTTTTCATGAGTAGTTATCTGTTTTAATGACAGGTGGTCACTAGCTGCCAAGAAAAAATCCAGCACTGGTAAGTGAAAAACATTTGATTACATGCCTAAAATACTGATGAGTAACCTAGTTATATTTTAGTAAAGTACTGCTATTTACTCTAGTGATAGCCAAATCCTGCTAGCATGTTTTGGGGGTTATAGGTAGCGATAGCTCAGCATTATTGCAGTGTTTAAAATGTATATATTTTCCACTGATAACATTACTTTAAATCACAAATACACTGAAACTTAGTGTTTATACTTCTGTTTTAAATATCCATCTCATTTGTCATTTTCCCCCAAGTAACCCTGTGGGATAAATTCTGAATTTGCCTGATTGGTGAAAAGGTACCCGGGGTAGCATTAATTATTTTTGTTTTCTTTCTAACTGTGGAGCAAGTAGGGAAATTCTGCTCCCCCCACCCCAGATGTGCTAAAACAATGTGAAAGTAATGTTTTCCTGTTTTGTTTTTTTTTTTCCCCCAGTAAAGTATGTGATATAGCTTAGTTTGCAATGCTTAGAAAGAAATGGTTTGTTATGTAAAAAATTATCTCTGGGCACTTTTTTCTCTGTTGGCAATCTATGGTTAATAGAAAACATGCTTAGTAAATAATAGTTTTGTATGGCATCTGAGGAAAATGTACATTTAATGGTGAATGAAATCTTATATTATGAGTTACTGTGAGATATAACAGTTGATCTTACAGATATCAAATTACAATATATCCATGCTGTGTTTACCATGATTTTACTGAGAGAACAACAGGGGCTGTCTTGATTATTGTCTGCAGGGTTATTGCAGAATCACAGCAACTGCCCCTTTAGTGGTGAGATTAAACCTTTGGTTATACATCATCAAGCATATAATATTTTAAATTTATTTTAAGAGGCTTTTTCTTCATGCCTGAAAGATCTCCAAGCAAATAATTTATATTTAGTGTGTATCAAATGTTTTTTAGTTTAAATGCACATAGGCTGCAAGCACTGGATAAGAGGAAAAAAATCAAGGCAATCTATACACATCATCATATTAAATTCTGACTATTGGCTCGCAAAAATAATCTAGAACTAATATGTTTCATTTATGTTTAAAATTCAGAGACTGCATTAATTTTCAATAAGGGAAATATTATTGAAGTGCCTACTGGTGCTGCTGTGGTGAACTCAGGCAGAATGTCCCTAGCCCACGTACTTTGTCAGGAGCTTTGCAGTGTCCATACCGATTTGGTCCCCTGTGAAATTCTGCATGTACCTTCTTTCACTAAGAGACAGTATTTTTCAGAAATAAACCAATTGACAGAAAGTCTTAGAATTCAAACAGATTTTTAAAAGTTTGGAAAGTTGTGACACTTACTTCCTCTTATAAAAATGGCTGAGGTTTGGAGGGGGGCGGCTGGCTGTGGAAGGAGTTGCTCACGTGTTTGCTTTTATGCAAACTCTGGCCATGGCCCCATGAACTTGGGGGTGTTGGGCACAGAATGTCAAAAGGGAAACCTACCTTACTGGTATCTTTTATCTAAAAAAGCAGTTTATACAGCATCCATGCAGTCTTTACTTTATAAAAAATTATTTAGTATTTAGGACCCTTATTTAGATCTTGATTGTGCAAGAGCTGAGTGCTCTTGTTTCAACTGAGTAATTTGTTCATATAAGACCTTTTAAGTAGTCAGTGACACAGAAGAATGTTAAATAGAATTGGGTGAATAACAATAGGGTTTTAAAATGCTCAGCTTCAATGTATTTCCATTAAGTTATTTTCTTTTTCATTTTTTAGTACGCTTCTTGAGGTATAGTTTTGAAGCCATGAATCCAGAAATGGGGCTGGTGAGGGATTAAACATCTGGACACATGTTTCCTCTTCTAGGGACGTGTTCAAAGCCAGAGCCCCAGTATTCATCCTCCCTGTTTGCTTTGGTTCGTCATTGCCTATGGGGACTGAGTTTAGTGCCCTCACACCCTGGAGCTCGTGTGACCATCGGCTCTCAGTGAAGAGGGAGGTCAGCCTTCCTTCCTTAAGTATGCCTGTTTCAGGCCAATTAATTGAAAGGATTGATTTTAATTTTCTTTATCTCGATGGTCCAGTTCAGGATGTGGCCGCACTTCTAGAGATTCCCATGGTGGAGGTTTGATCAGCAGAGGGAAGTAAGTCTCACTGAAAAAAGAAACATAGTTTGCTCTGTAAAGCAAAATAGCTTTTGTAGCAAGTGATTTCTGCTGTACCCTAATCAGATTATTCAGTAACGGGCAGCAGTCAGACCTTAAAGGCAGTATCTGCTTTTCAGATTAATGAAGAAATGTTGAGTGACTTTCAGCCATGAAATGATGGGAACGTTTAATCCGGCTGTGCAAGTGGGGGGATTTTCATACCATTCTATTCCCATGGAGTCTTCTCTTTGCATTTGAGACATGGGCAAGGCCTTCAGGTTGGGGGCTGTACGTGTTTTTCAGCAAGTAGTTGGATTGTTATTGTTGACACCAAGTTGTCATTATGTTGCTTTCCCCCCCAAAACATCTCAGTGAATTTTGTTAAGATTCATGAGTTTGTCCTTCCTCTTTGAAGGAAGTGAATTATGTTTTCACTTTGATGTGGGCAATGGACAGAGAAACTTGCCCAAAATGTCTGGGAGAAATCTGCTGTCAAACCAAAGCAGCAGCAAGCATCTTATGTAAATACGGAATACGGTTTTAATGTCCAAGTGGCATAAAAACCCACATTCCTTTTTTCAGGACCAGTTCAGCAAATATTTAAAATATGAAGTATGCCAGGTATAAAGTAGGGTGATTACAGCGAAGTTCAACTATGGAAGCAAATGAGTCAAAGCATAGTGAGTACCAGGTAATTTTTCATAACGAATGCTGAAGAAGATTTCACTCTGCTTATGAATCTAAGAAAATCAATGATAATATTTTGAGAGTTGTGTTACCAACTATGACGTTCATTTTTCAGCACATTTATAGATTGCTTTCCTGAATCATCCTCAGAAAACCCGTAATTTGCATCTTGGGTCAACGTTGTTAAGTGCGCTGCTCCATGCTCTCAGTTGCCTTTTATTGCAGAATTTACTACCATATATATGTTTACTGTTTTGAAGTACAAGTAAACAATATCATCAAACCTGATGTTTATATGCCAGCTACTTCATGCAGGAGCTGATTTCTGACCATCTTCAGAATGACAGTGGTCCATTAGAAGACTTTTTCCAGCTGAATTTAGGTATTCAAGAATGTCTTCACAAAAGAAAGCTTTTTTAGAGGGAGTGTAGTTGCTTGTTTTGCACACAAAGGAAGATCCCTGCAGCAATCAAAATGCTGTATCTTGCAAAGTCTTCTGAAGAGCCAGGTGTCTACCATGGGAATAACTTGCCTAAGTTCACTAAGCCTTTTCTGTCTTGGGTAGCAATATGTAGCATGAGCCTTGTTCACGTTTTGGATAGAGAAGCAGCAGAAGGGGTGTTCCTCACCTGTACTACCTTGTCAGGGATTGAAGATGCAACAGAATCCTGGTGGTCAAGCCATCTTTCAGGAGTGTTGACTCTTAATAAAACATAAAGTTCATGTGAAAATCAGAATTAATTCAAACTTTGCCCATTTATGTTGGTATGTATCACTTCATTACAAGTGATACTTTGAAGAATTTGCCTCTTACAAAGCATAAACTGGATTTTCAGTTATTTTGCTAAATATTGATGGTGGTATAACTGTTGAACTTGAACATGGAGTGAGATGCCAAATCCTAGTGAAAGAACTGATTCTTTGCACCATAAAAAATTCAAATTCAGAAAGAGACATGCACGATCTAAAATAATCCTGTCCCTATCTTAATACGTTATTCTAAAATAATCTTGCTATGTTTGTCATGCCAAGTCTTATAATTATAAATAAGTTATTATATGTGTTTTAGAGTAATATAGTTTATTTTTCTGTATTTTTTGTCTGTTGTTGAATTACGAGCAGAAAAACATTAACTCTTTAATTCAGATATGAAATTGAATGAGCTTGAATTTGTCAACAGGAAGAAGGTGGAGAGCGACTATGAGGCTCTTCAGGAACGACTCCGTACATTGCCTGATAAACTGTCCTACGATATCATGGTATGTACGCTGTAGAGTTCGCACAAGGAAATGGGCTAAAATTTTTAATAACTGAGGTATCTGCACTGGCGATGAGGTGTTATTCATGTTGCCAGGTAGTACTTAGTAATGTTACATTTATTATGATAATAGTTAAACCTTTGCTTTTGTTTCTGTCTCTTCTCTTTGAAATCCATTATAAATTACAGTCTTACTGACAACTGAGAACTGATGACATAAATGCTAACACAAAACCTGACATGTTTGATATGTAAAGCTATTGTATAGAAAACTATAATTATGACTGAATTACGGTACTTAGTCATTTCCTGAGAAGAAAGTGGCCGTAGTATTTCCTGATTCATGGAAATACACCCTAGAACATTGATTTTTACGTAAAAAGGTGCTGCTAATTTTTGTTTCACCGATCTTCACATTGACATAGCGATCTTTTCTGGTGCTTTGAATCTTCCCTAACAACTGCACAGCTACCTCGGTAAACTTTACCCTGTTGGCTTGCGCTCACCAGAATTTTGACCAAATTGGCTTTTTTCTCATTCTTTTTTTTCCTCCCCACTTCTCAGGTCCAATTCCAAGATAACATCTTTGAAGGGAGGGAAGTTGTACTGTGAATAACTGGCTAATTTCAGCACAAAGTGCCTGACTGCCTTCTTCCTTGGCAGTCTGGCTCAGCATAGAGACTTGAGTTGTTAGTAAGACAGCGTTGGAGTACACTTACCATGTGGGAAAAGAGAGTGTTTCCCTTCCCAGTGCTAATGATTCAGCTCTGGATTTTACGTTTGTAGTCCCGTCACCATGTGCATATGCGTGGCCACATGATGTAAAGCAAAAAGATTGTGTTGTTTCAAAGTGTAGAAAAAAACCTTAAAAAAGCTAGATAGGGCTTATTCGTAGTTAAAGCAGCAGCAATGTCAACTCGCATCTGCTATTTTATATGTATATAAACAGTTCATATTCTGTTAGCCAAATATCTTCATATGTTTTCAATTTTGCTTTCATCATTTTGGGGGAAGAGTGAACAGGCAAATGGTGCAGCCCACTACTTGAAAACCAAGGCAGGAAGGGTACATGTGCAGGAAAAGCACATTCTGCATAGTCTTAACATCAGGATCCTGCCTGCTGCAGAATTGTTTCAAGCATTCAGGGGCTCTGATCCAGTTGAAGATGTCCCTGCTCATTGCAGGGGGGGTTGGACTAGATGGCCTGTAAAGGTCCCTTCCAACCCAAACTATTCTATGAGACTGTGATTGGTAACCCTCCTGGATACTGAAGCTATGGAAGATCACTTTCCAAGGAAACAGATCCACCAGACCAGGTACTCTTGCTTCAGCCCAAAATGCGATGAGGGAGCAAGTGGCTATCCTGAGGGTATGAAGAAGGCAGCAGAGGAGTAGAGTGGAAGGAACTCATACAAACTGGCTGACACACATCTCTTTTTACCCTAAGAAAGAGAAAACTTGGCATAGATGTGGTTCTTAGCTTTTTGCCTCCTCCATTTTAATTTGATTTTGGTCTCCTGATTTCTTTGCGGTTGAAGCCCAAAGGCAGCCAGGCAGGTGGCAGTAGGTCTGAGGGTATGAACATGGGGGCTGGTGCAGGAGACAGGGGTGAGGGTGGCCAGGGCTCCTCCTCAGTGATAGGATTTGCCCAAGCACTGTCTGTAAGGTGTGGGCTGTGGAAGGTGTCTTACATCGTCATAATGTCCCGTACAGTGTAATACACGTTAAAATGCGGGTTACATGTTTTAAGAAGGGCCCTTTAAAGTTAGAAAATGTGTTTATCACCAATGTACTCCTGTCTGAACTATTCTGGTTCTCCTTATTGGTTCCTGTGCCTGGAGGGTTGTTGGGAAAGAGGCATTGCTTGGTGGAGCACTGCTCGAAGGTTGAGCTCTGCGTATCGGTGAATTATAAAGTGAGGTTAAGCACCATATGCAATCCTGATAGTAGCCACGTGAACTTACACTAAGGTTTCTAGGAACTATTACCGATACAGACAGGGAGAAAAGCAACTCATCACTGAGTTGACCGTACGTATTTAAGTATTTTAAAAATTTTGGCAAAGCTGAACTTGCTTTTATTAGGAATTGAATGTAGGCTGTGTATAGCAAATGTGTAACTCACCCAAATGTTAATATTTTTATTATCAAGGCTTACATGTGAGGATTAAGTGAATTTGTTTTCCATTTGAGCATTCAGCTATACTGTAGATTAATGTCACAAAACAAGTTTTCTACTTAAATACCACTTTTCTGATTTTGTAAGTACAATACTAAATTCAAATGGATCTGGTCATTTGAATATTTAGGAAGGGTTAGTCATTAAATAACTGCTGTAGGATTTTTATTTCTTAACTCTGTGTTTTCCTTTTTAAAAAAAAACCCTAAGACCTGAGTGACTGCCTAGGTTTTCTCTTCACTAGTGATTTTCAGCTGTTTCTTCTGTGCCTTTGACAGGTACCTTTTGGTCCTCTTGCCTTCATGCCAGGAAAACTTGTCCACACCAATGAGGTTACTGTTCTGCTTGGGGACAACTGGTTTTCAAAATGCTCAGCAAAGCAGGCTGTTGCGCTGGTTGAGCACAGAAAAAAACGTATGTATGTTTCTGAACATAATTTAATAGTCAAAATTATGTATCTTTGTATTAATCTATAAAGTTGGTAGCATCTACACTGTTCTTTTTTTTGTGAGCTAGCTAACAGAAGTCTCATTCAAATGTAATATCAGTTTAGCACCTTATTTTCCATCTTTACTCGGTATTTTATTGGATATGTCTAATTTTTTTAAAAAATCTAGCCAGAGCTTTATTTTTATTAATGATACACCAGCTCAAGTTACTAAAATTTGGGTGTTGATGTTAGATGTTAAAATACAAGACCAGTCAAGATTTGTTATTGTACACAAAAGTAAAAAAACCAAACCAAAACAAACTAAAACCCCCCTCTCACTTTCATGTGAGAAATGTTGTATTTTTTCCAGAAAGTGAACATCATGTTGTACTTTGCTCTTAGTTACCTTATTCCCTGTTTTCTGTTCCCTTGTCTCTTCTCTTACTTCTTTGCTGACTTGTCCTCTTTTGTTTTTTTTTTAACTTTGTCCCTATAATTTTCCAGCTTTCTTCTCCATCTACCCATGCTTTGCTCCTGCTTTTTGGGCTTTTTTCTCGCTTGCCACTCAGCTGCATATCTGCCTCCTGCCCTCGATGTTGGTGTGGAGAGATCCACTGGATCTCCCCAGATCAGGTGCCATTGGTGACCACCCAGTTCATCTTACACAGCAGTAGGTCACAGGGCAGATGGGCAATTCCTGGGTTTGTTTCCAGCTCTTTTTGGTGGTGGGATCTTGGCTTTGAAGAGCCAGGACCGCCAGCAAGTGGTGTGCATGGTGCACTTTGGAACCTCTTTGTGCTGGAAAGAATGAGAGCCTAAAATATTTGATGTAAATGTCAAGGAAGGAAAAGCACAATAAAATGGAAAATAAATTGGTACCTATTAGCCTTTGCTGTTTGCTTCAGATAAGCGTTTGAGTAAATTTGTTTCGTATTGGTTTTACCTATAATCTGTCTCATTCCTGAATGAGTGCTCACTGCAGCTTCACCCTGTGTATGTTACAACTAGCGCAACTATTTACATTGGATTTTTGTTTAAAAGTCCAGCTATCCATGTTGCTGCCTGCAGCAGAATACCTCAGAGCTTCCCCATCTGAATAATTTTTTTTTTCAATTCTGCGCAAGCAATATTTGTGTAAGAAAAGGGGTTTTCTTTTATAAAAATCCATTTGCTGTATTACTTTAAAATATTCCTTTATGAAGAACATTACCAAAAGTATGTAATTTGTATTTTACCTATTATCTTTTTTAATCTGGTTCTCCTGACACAACTTTGTAATTTTCTTTCTTACTGAACTGAATCTACATTATTTAGTGTGACTCTTGCGAGATCTCAGGTCCATAGCTTTTTCCTTGATCATCTGATATTTTTTTCAGTGCTGCAGAATTTTTTTGTCACTGTTACATTCAGTGAAATCATTTGACCTTTGCATAGTAGATGTTTGAACATTAAGTAGTCTGCTGGGAGACACACAATAAATGCTGGATTCTTTCCTTTATGGTCTTTTAAATTGCATTTAAAATATGAACTCGGAAATACTAATTTCTTTTAAAGCAAAATAGTCATTGATGCCTGGATATAAACCCTCCATTCAGCTGGTAGTTCACTTCAGCTGTGTGATGGCTGCCAGTGGGAGGCTCCAAAACACTGATATTAACTAAAAACTTTTTATTTAAAGGACTATTTTCAGTTTTGGATTATTAAAACCATATTAGTACATACGACTCTGAAAACAAAAAAATCTTTCGTAGATGCACTTTTCTCCTTTAAAAAATACAACAGACTTAAACTCTTTCAACTGTTTTCACACTAAATGAGGGCAATGTAGAGGAGAATATATGAAATATTATTTGTTTATTCTAATTAGGAAAGAAGTTGGGTACATGAAGGACCTGTAGGCCATTGCTATATAATGTCAGTTGGCCACTTGTGGCACAAATGTGAAAGACCGCTGTTTCACAGGTATTAGTTGATAAAGTCTCTTTTGTGTACTGCACTGTAGTTATTTTCATAGGTAGGACTTCTGATTTCACTGGCATTTTGTGAGCAGCAGTTTACAGGGTGGTGTATATTGCACATTATCACTACATTGACACAACGTGATTTGATTTTTAGTACATAATCTTTTTGTTTTGGACACAAATTTTGTGAGTAGGTCACGCGGACTGTAAAGGAGGGCGTGCTTACTGCAGGGGATTACATTGCAAGCAGTCCCGAATGTCCTGTGTGCCAGTCGGAAGGTCCTAACATAGCAAAGCTTTTTTAAAGCATGTGCTTAAGGCCAGTGTGTGCTTAAAGGCTTTGATATATAGAATTGGGGTCTGAACAGAGCAAAGAAAGGCTCAGGCTGAATTTGCTTCCCGAACAGAAAGCTGGCGATATTTATTGATGGTTTGTTTCTTCACTGACCTACATTTTTTTATCCAATATTACTCTATTTAATTTAGATGGGTGTTTTTTCGTAACTAGTTCAGATAACCGAAATGAACTTAATTAGTATAGCACTAATAATTCAGTGCTTTAACAGAAGTTAAGCGTTACAAGGAAATAAATACAAGACACACGTTTTTATTGCTTACTGTATCTTGTGTCCCACTCCTCTGAGTGGTGAGGAGTGGGAGAGCATCTGCTCAGGGTTTAAATTTTCTAGTGGGACTGGCTCTTGGGTAGAAAAGGGCAAGAGATTCCTGTAACTCATGCACTGCTGACTGTTGTTTCTTGCTGGTTCTGGGGAGTTTTCTTGATTGCCTTTGACTAGTTTTGCGTGAGGCTGCCCATCGAAGACCTCTGGACACCAGGGGTGTCCCTGTTTGCCTCTGAGGACACCACTGCCCTCACAGTTAATTTGATCAAGGTTCACAGAAAATTTTCTTTACAGTTTGATTCCTTCTGTGTGTGTTGGATGCACGCAAGAATGGACAATATGAATTTGCATGCTTAAGCAGTAGTAGTGCCAGATAAATCAAACAATATCAGTGAGTACAAAGCATTGGAAGTTAGGGATAGCAATAAGACTGCACTATATATAAAAGCTTTAAATATTACTTAGTACTAATTAGGTCATCCTTTTTGTCGTAGTAGTTTTGTTAAATTTGCTTTTTAAAGGAGGACAAGTGGAAAAATGTTTGCTTCTGTGGAATAGAGAAATGCCCAGCCACAGCAGATTAATTTCTTGCTTAAAATGTATTTAATTGAAAGGAATAATTGAAGGGTGACTGTACTGAATATTAAAAGTAAATGCACTTTAACTGACATAGCTGTAGAAAGCCCTATTTTTGGGATACATCTTTGTTTGCTTAGCTTTTGATTTAGATGCAAACTGTTCAGCATTGTGATTGGTTGGAAGGTATTTGGTAAAATTTGGGACAGTCACTCATGTCAAATGTTACTTTTTAATAAAATATTGATCATGTCTTCTTGAATAATATTTGAGTTGCAGTAATCTTTCATTTGCTGCACATTTTTGTGACATCCTAGATGTTCAGTTAGTTCCAAAACTGTTAAAAAAAAAATCCAGTGAAGTTTATGGAATTGTCAAGTATATTTTTAATTGTTTTAAATTTGTTGCAGTTTGTTAAACCAGGTAGTACAGGTAATGGGAAACACTTTACACATATGTTTGTGTGTAAAAAGTGTGAAGAAACAGTGAAGTAGATTAAAGGATATGCACACCAAATTCCATTATAATAAAAGAAATTAGCTTTTTAAGTATGTCACAGTTTAGCACAACAATAATGCAATTGTAGTTTTTTCTCTTACAATTATCTTGCTTAAGGTACTTCATAATATTTCTGTTCTCCTCAAGGCAAGACTGTATTGTCTCAGAATTCAAAGAGGGAATAAAGATTCTTTTTGTGAATACGGGATTATATCTTTTACGTGTTTGTGATGATATAAATTACGTTTTTTCTCTATATCAGTAATCGCATTAATTCTTTAAGATGGGAAATTTTTCATTACAATAGTCCCTGTGGTAGTTACTACAGAAAGAAATTAAATAGATTTTTCTTGTAAATATTTGTGGATTAATTTAGTATGCTAGGTATTCCAAGTGTCTAAACACTTTAAAAGGTGGGAAATTAAAACATGCACACAGAACTAGGAGTGGTTTTATTGTGTTAAAAATTTATCAGATAAAAAAAATCCCACTTAAAGGAGAATTGTTGAACTACTGAGCAATTGTGTCTTCAATATATGTAAGAATACCCTTGCAGTGTCACGCTGCAAATGAATTCATGAAATGAAAATACTGATTACATTAACATACAGTATTGTGATAGTACCCAGTTGTAAATTGCAGTATGTAACCTTTAATACAAATATTTGTGTCAATCAAAATTGACCGATAGCTTAGTATACAGGGTTTAAAAGATACCATTGTTTTTAATAAAAAAGATGATCCATGTGGATGAGGACCAGTTTGAATTTGTTCCTTATCAGCATTTCCAGAAAAAAGGATATTGTCTCCAAAATATACGATAGGAAGGCTTTCCATTTCCCATCTGTGAATGAGTGAGGCCTTTAGAGGTTTTAATGTTTCATCCAAGGGTGAAAATAACTTCTTTTATATTCCTATAAGAATGTAACACAAACTTGCCTACTCACTTTTTGGGGGAAAAAGAATAAAAAATGCAGGCAATGTTGCAAAGAAATCTAGCTGTTGCTTTTCTTTATTAAAAAAAAAAAAAGAGATGATTTCGGCTATTGTTCTGTGTGCTGGAGAATTTTCTTTCGCTGTGCTTTCGAACATTGTTTTACATTTTTTGTGATTATCACTTTTTAGTTTGATAACCTCCATCAGTTCCTTCCTTACCCTTGTTAAGTTAGGAGCTGATTCAGTGGAGTGCTAAGTGCTCTAAATTTGCTTTGCAGTTCCCAGGAGGTGTTTGGTTTCTCACAGGACCATAGTCTAGGTATTTTAACCAGAACACAGTGAAAGAAAGTAAGGAGAATACACTCCTTTCTGTAAGTTATATATTGATTCAAAGAAGCCTCTACCTTTTTATAATTCTTACTGGGCAACAGCGGAGTTGACTGAATGCCACCCTCCTTCATTTAGGAGGAATTTAAATGTATTCATATAATTCTAGCAATTATATAGGTGTGTGAACCTAAAAGAGAAATGAGTTGCATTTACTTAGTGTTCAGAAAGCCAAATCAGCTATACAAATTTTTACAGAAGAAAACCCAAATGACTTTGGTTTTGATACCAAGGGAACATGGAAAACAGAATGAAGGTTGTCTTTAAAAGGCGCAAAGCTACTGCACAAAGGGTTGCATTGCATTTTAAAGAACGAGTGCAGTTGCTGTTACAAAGAATGAATTTATTTATGTTATTGCAAGCACAAAGAGATCTTAAATCCATATACACAAAAAGCAATCAGGATTCTCTTTTGAATCGTAAAACAAATGCATCTCTAGAAAAATGAACAGAAAAGAAGAGAGAAAGGTATATTGAAAAGCTCTTAGTAGATGGTAGTTTCTGCAGGACTGCAGATCTTGCTTGTTTCAAGTGACCTGTGATAGTTTGTTGGACAGTTACTGGCTAAATAAATATTTTGTTTCAGCTTAAATACATATTTATTGAAATAGTTAAAAATCCTCAGATGATTGATCTACTTATGCAGACCCTTAAAAGCAAGAAAATAAGTAATGCACTTAAAATAATATGCCATAACTCAGCCCGTTAATAGTACTTGAAATTGTACTGTAGTGCTGTACTTTTGCAAGGAAACACCTTCCATCTCCAAAGAATTCAGGAGTGGAGTACGTGCATTAGATTGGGTGATACTTCACCTCCGGGCTCAGTAGTACTAACGTGCCCCATTCACAGGCTGCCTGACAGGTATTCTTGTTTCGTTCAGGTGTCA
The DNA here is from genome assembly GCF_000687185.1 of Egretta garzetta. Taxonomy (NCBI): domain Eukaryota; kingdom Metazoa; phylum Chordata; class Aves; order Pelecaniformes; family Ardeidae; genus Egretta; species Egretta garzetta. Next base: position 2,150,790 of record NW_009259593.1, read on the forward strand.
GTCATAGTTGTGCTAGAAATTGCAGATCAAAAATTTTGCATGCAAAATGCTATTCTGCGGTTCCCCCATGTAACTTCCCTTCTGCACCTGAAATGGGATGGTGGCAGCCCAGCGTTTCCATGGTGAAGAGTGAGAACTGCTGGGGTGCTGCCTTCAGGCGCACGTTCTTGGTTCTCACTTGGGAGGAACTGAGCTGCTGTCAGTAATTGAGGTAGGTGGTTGTTCCCTGGCTTGTATAAACACTCTGAGTATGTGTCACCGTCTTAAGACTGGTTACCTGCTGTGTTAGACAGAAACTGTGTTAGACAGTGAAGAACCCTTAACTCTAAATCTCAGTTGCATACAGAATTCTTCGTTGTATTTAATCTAAAATTTCTGTCCAGTCACCTATCCTCAGAGGAGATTATTTCTTAACTTTCCAGTCTTTTTCTTCTACGTTATATCCATGAGACTCCCCTGAAGAATAACTGAACCTAGCAAGGTTGACCAGGCTTCAGCTTCATCTCAGTTTGTCCTGTTTCACAAAGTCTGACTTTTCAAAATAGATCAACCTGTTCTCACTATTCTTGTCTGTTCTTACTATTCAAATCCCAGTGTAACGCACAGTTTCCAGAAGTAACTAAAATAATGTCTGCGATTCCCCAAATCCTTATAGACAACACTCCAAGGACATTAATGTCAAACTCAGATAATTAAAATTTGTATCCAGCCAAGCTAATTAACCCATTAAGGCCAAGACGCATAGATGAGAATTTGTGTCAGTTTGGCATTAGTATGTTGTCATGTCTTGTAAAATCTGACTCCGGTGGACTTCATTTCAACAATATGAAATGTGTTCCCCAATTATTTTTTTCCTCTACCAGAGTATATGTAGCAAGCAGAGGGCTGCTTCTTAAAAATGGCTAATCATGGCGTAAGGAAATCCAGTCAAGTCCTTTCAGACTAATAAGGGAGCTGGGAAAGAATGATCTACATGTAAAGAAATCTCTCTGCCTGTAAATACTCAAAGGCGGTCGCGTAGAGGAAATCTACGTGTCCTGATTTCTGAGTCAAATACCTTTTCCTTTTGGTGGTCCTGGAAAACAGTCCTAGAGACTCTGTCTTGTCTGTGGCGCTGAACTATCTTTCCAAGTGGTTTAGCTGAGACATGTAAATAGGAACTACTTGGGTTCACCTGATAGCCATGTCAGACTTCTCTTAGATTATTGGATGTGACAAAGTTGGACAACAGCCTCTGGTTCAATCCGTCTTCAAAGGCTCTGAGAAGCTTAAACCACAGGGTAGTAAGAGGAGGAGACTATGGACCCTCTCTTACTCTACTGATGTTTTTCTGGGGGTCTCAATGAATAATTGAGAATAAATGAATTCAATTTGTAAACTGAATTGTTTCTCACTAGATATGGTACATTTTAAAATCCAGTGAACGATGTTGGAGGCTTTTAGGATGTGCAGTGGCAAGTGTAAAACACAAGCCCCTGAGCTTCCCCTGCAGTTATGTGCACGAGCCCTTTTCCAGGAGACCCCTTCTTCGACGAGGGGCCTGGCCATGGGAAGGTCTCTCCTTGGGCCGACCGGGAGCCCCATGGGCTGACTGGGGACGGAGTGTCAAGCGTCATGGTAATCCCAGCTGTCCACTGATGCGCTGTGTGGCCCGGGGCAAATCACTTAAACTGTCACGTGTCTTCATCTGTAAAATAGGAGAGAGTGATACTTACCTCCCTCGCAGGGTGCTGGGCAGACTAGTTAATTTTAAAATAAATTTTAAAAGCATTTAAAAATAAAACGCGGTGTGTAACTGAGCACTTACAGTGTCCTTACCTAATGGAGCAAACCAACGTGCTCCCGTCTGAAAAGCAGCATCACAAGCTGGTGCTCCAGAAGCAGCGTAACCTAGATGGCTGTTGAACAATATTTAGATATACAGGCAATGACTGAGACACTCATGGTGTTTAAGAAACAGCTGAGCATCACATTTACTATGAATGTAAAATAAAAGCCTGAGGAAAATTGGTCTCAAGCTAGACGTTTATGTATATTGAGACTACCTTCAGAAGCTGAAAGCACAGATGGGAGCATTTTGTACGAAAACTATCGCCACCTCTCTTTGATTTGGACTTTGGAGGGTGTGTTATACGCTGAAAAAAGCTGTGGACGATGTTGATTAGGAATTAACTGTAGAATAAAAGCTACATGTGAGAGGTGATCGCTGCTGTGTCTGACGGAGGACGAGGGGGCTCTCGAAGGAGTTGTGTTGGGGAGCAGGACCCTGACTGCGTGGAAGGAGCTGTGTCCTCTGAAATGAAGGGTATGTATTGGCACCACTCGAGACATCGAGGCAGGGCATTTTTCAGGGAAGAATCCTAAGCGATTTCTTAGAAACAGCTTAACTAATGGAGATGACTGCACATTTGACACATAGGTGGTTGTTTGGTTTAGAGGGTTTTGAAATAACCCAAAAGTCTGAGCTGTGCCTTTGTGCTTCCTGTTGGAAGGGATGGGCGTTTGCTTGAGCAGCCTTTCCCAAAATGCATAATGTTCTTTCTAAACTATTTACTGCAAGTGATAAATTTTTTATGGAATTGTACTTGATACACTGTGAAATATCAACAGGGAAAAAAGCATATGATACTGAATCTGGTAAAATTAGGATGAGAGTAATCTCACATGCTTGGTGGTGGTTGTGTTTTGCCTTGACTGTTCCATGCTCAGTTCCCTCCTCTGCCTGTGCAGAGGGGGAGGAGGGATCTGAACCTGTTTGTAGAAGTCTGAGTCCCTAAGCAGGTCTTGTTTTGCAGGTGCAACTACAAACTCATTTTGTCTACTTAAGTGCATTTTGTAATCAATTTTGTGATTATTAAAATATTTTTACACATCCTTATCTGAAAGGCTGATCGTTACAATAAATGCAATCTCTGAAACATGTACAACTGCATACCCTAGCCAGAAAACTGTATGGGGGGGTAGCTATGTATGTGCTATAACTTTTTAGGATTAGCCTCTAGACCAGAGAGACACTTCATCAAATACTAAAGTTAGCAGTCAAAAGGAGAGTTGAAGAAAAGAGTAATACTACTGAGAAAATACTTTGAAAATAGTTTTTCAGCTAGAATATTGTGTGGTTAATTTTTCCCACATTACACGTTACTGTCTGTAAAATGGGAGCAGCAGGGTGCTCTGCTGTACTTGTCTGTTGTGAAAATAAATAATGTAAGGTGTATGAGGTTTTTTACATGCTATAGTACTGGTGAGCATGAAGTATTGCAAATGGAGAGAAGCAGTGGCGAGGAAGGAGCTAGCTGGTTTCATGCAGGGGGTTACTGCTTTAAAAAGTTTCTTGGGAGTGTGTCTTTGCTGATCCCATGGTAGAAAGGATCTCTTCGCTTCCTTCGTAGTATTGTATGAGACATCTTCTTCTTGTATTCCTTTAATGATTCCAAAAAAGAATTTTAAAAAAGAAAATCAGCTTACTTCTTCACAAAGGCTTTTAGCTCCTTCAGGGTATATAGGACCAGTAGGTGCAAGGTCTTAGAGATCCTCTGTTGAAACTAATTTATGTAGTAA
>NW_009259593.1:2159350-2164901 GCF_000687185.1 Egretta garzetta
TGCTAGCTGAAGTGGTGCTTGGTTGGTAAGACTTGGGCAAAGTTGGAGGAAGAAGTAATTTTACAGTCTGAAAATAGCATCACTTGGACATTTTGAGAAGAGGTGGTAGGTTGTGATTTGCAGGGGGCTAAGCTGAGCAGTTCACTGTTACATTTTTCTGGAATAAATCACAATATCCTGTATATGCCAAGGCTGACTAAGGGACATCTCTGCTATGGGTAGATGTTGTTGCAAAATAGGAGGAGAAATGCTCTGGGAAGTGCATCTCATTGTAACAGCGTGAATACAGCAGCATGCTGCGGATGCCAGGTCAACCTTTGTGCAGCTTTTTATTGTACCCTAAAGTTTCGTCATCGTTATTGTCATCTGAAATCATCTTCATTTTTGCTGAAAGTCTGAAAGTGGGTATTACATACATTTTCTATCAGTGGCGATCTGTACTGAGATGGGGAGAGAAGTAGCTAAAAGAACAACTTAGTGATTCTTTTGAGGCAGGCTGGGCTTCATCAGCCTAGGAATTGGTTTTGTTCACATGGAAATGTGCTGTATCTCTGAGGAAGACGGAAAACCAAGTGTCCTGAGCATCTCATTGGTTTATTGCTCACTCTCCATTTTTCTGGATTTTAATATTTCACTTTTTTTGGTTAGTATATGACATTAATGGTGATGCTTTGAAGTAACAGTGAGTGAGCACAGTGGATATTGGAGCAGCAAGTGCTTATCCTCGGCTGTCTTTGAGATCTGACCTGGTTTCCTAACTGACAGAAGTTTTGTGAGAATTAGGGGGGAAAGCCACTGGCGTGTTGAAGCACCGGCAGTAAGGAAGCCCTGTGCTTGCCTTAGTAGTCAAGTCAGTGGTTAATACTGAAGGGTAACAGAGGGAAATTGGGAGGGCACAATCTGAAAATCAAATTGAAATAGATTGTTAACTAATCCTTCCAAATTTTATTTATTAATTTTGTAATTACACCAAATGAAATCCTCACAAGCGGCTCTGATTGCTTGGCTTACCTCAATTTATATTCAAATCTCAATAAAATACATTTCAGCCCTTTCTTAATGAGATGATGAAAAATGCTATCCCGTGGAAGAGTAGGGAACGCACATTCCAACGTTACTTCCAGTCACCTGTTTGCTTTTTAATGTTGCTATTGAATTTGTGTTTAACTCGGGATTAAAGTATAAGCTGACATATTTGAATAAGGATATCTTTAAGCCATGAGTTCTTAAAATTTAAAAAAAAAATGGCCACACAATTAGTTAATAGAAGGAGATTTTAAAACTTGAAGGATGCTGAGTAATGAAGACATTGTATTACTGTTGATTAGATGCACAGGGCAGAGTTGCCTGAAGACCTGTAGAGATACTGGAGTGCCACTGTACAGACAAATCGTTGGGTGTATGTGTGCAGTGGTGGAAGGGGAAGGGTCCTCATTCCTGTGAAGAGGTGCAGGTGCTGCCTGGGGGGAGCTGACGGGCAGAGAGCAGGGAGCTTCCCTTGGGAACCTGCCCGGGAGCTGCCACCTCAGGGCAAAGGGGGATTAAAGCAGCAGTCCTGCCCTTCACACGGACAGAGCCAAAGCATTAGTATTGTTGGCAGGCGGTTTGTTCCCTATGTGCTAGACAGCACTCAAACAGTAAAAAGTATTCCCCATCCTCAATGAACGCACCGTTTTACTAGGTAGCAAAGCTTTTAAATGCCAGCAAGATCTTGTCGGTGACTACCATTTACTGACAAGTGTGTATCTCAGGTCACCTCTGAAGCTTTAAAGGGGTTTATATTTGTTATTTTTGAAAGGCAGGTTGTATGCTTTTCAGAGTGGGTCTTTTTCACCAAAATAAGTGATTCATAATGTCTGGATTTTGGTCAGATTTTCCAAATGACTCTGGAGATCGTTTTTAATGCTCTTCATTGTGAATTAAAAAAAAGACAACCCAAACCAAAAAGACTCTGCTCTTTAAATATAGGTGACTTTGTCCAAAATGACCTAAAGTACAAACTAGGTTTGCTTTCCCAGTTAATAAAATGTGCTATTAATGGGACAGTGAGCAAATGTCACATTCACGTGTTGGTGTCTATCAGAGCAAATCAAAGTTTACTGTTTGGCACAAGAGGTAAAAAACCCCACATTGTAATAAAACTGTCATAGGCTCAGTGTCTCCTGCTTTGTAAATAAACATCTCTGCTTTGCCTTGGTATTTCTGTAACATCCGGAGACTATTATCCTGTGCTGGTGCTCTGGTTCATTGACAGTTTCACTTAAACAGTTAAACAATAATTTGAAATGGAAAATGGTCTGCCCGTATTCCTTAATTCCTCTGTGGGGCTTTTTTTCCCCAATGGTGGTTTTTTTTTTTAATGTCAACTGCTTTAGTAATTGCATCTTATTTTTTGTTACACAGGAAAATACCGCACTGCTCACAAACCTCATTCAAAGCCAAAAGTATCAAACGTTTTTGAGGTAGATTTTCCAGCAAATGGAAGTGATACAAAATCAATGGGCCGTTTTCAGTCAGAGGAGGAACTGTGGGCCCGCTTGGAAGAGCTTGAGAGACAAGAAGAGATACTTGGTGAACTCGACAGGTACAGTACTGCTGTGGCACAGTCAGGTTGGGAGTTCAGAAGGCCATAGGTGTGTGATCCTGTTTGTACACAAAGGATCTCACCGTAAGCACAAACAGCTGACAAGACTGACGCAGTTGAAATTATAATAGGTGGAAGAAGGGTGGAATGTGAATAAAGCATGCACTGCAAGGCCAGAGGTGCTAAAATCTGCCTCTGTGCAACCGTGGCAGTCCAGCACTATAGTATTTTTTTCTTTAAGATGATAGAAAAGGGGAGAAGTAAAATCCATTTCCCACAGGCTAGGAAAATCCATCGTTACACATTTAGTGTTTAATGACATCCTTGGATCTATTCTGATCCTAAAGCACCACATATGTTATTAGCCAGAATGTCACAGTTTTGGTATTTCCAGTTGACATAAAAAGGACATAGTCATTCTTACAGAGTATAAAAAAGGTTTCACAGTCTGGTTAAAATATAGTACCGGGGTAAAGAAAATTATGTACAGGCTTGTTTGTTATTTTGTGTGCCTGTGTCTCTTGTCAAGAGTATGAATCGCCTCAGCTCACTTAGATATTTTTCATTTCATAGGATGCCTGATACAGTTGAGACAAATGGAGAAGATACAACCTCCTCTGAAGAGGAGAAGGAAGATAAGAGGACGGATCTGAACGGGACGTATAGAGCAGAAGACTCTATTACTCAGGGCAACTTCCATAAAGAAGTAACAAATTCAGACTTCTTTGGTGGCCAAGTTAATGGCTCTACTTATTATCACAGTGATGATGAAGATGACATAGATGTTGGAGATAACTCTGTTCCAACTATTTTTTTCTCTCACACTGTTGAACCTAAAAGGGTTTGTACTTCATTATTTTTGTTTTTCTCTCAAGAGATTGCATAGAACATATCTAAAATAGAAAATTTTAGATAATACAGAATGCTAACTGTAGGTGGCATTTATTTGGATTTTTTTCCGGATATTTGAAGCCCACTCTTTAAATCCTGAAGTTTCAAATATGGTATTAAAAAATGACCTTCGAATGCATACCTTGCTATTCTGGCTTCAGGCTGTTGTAAAATATAGTATTCTGTCTATACTTTTAAAATGTTTTTAAAATTACTTTTTACTTTACTTGAAATTGACTGTTGAACAGCTCAGCTGTTGAGCAGAGTTTGAATAAGCAGACTGTCATATATTATATGCAAAATCTATGCACATCAGTGCAAAGAAATGCCCCAGCCTAGTGCAAGTAGTAAAGAATAAACAGTTCACTATGAATGTTACCATTCATACATTTGTTTAACTTATCTATGCTTCGTAGTCCCCAACTGCTTGGATAGGAGAGTGTCAGAAGCCAGTTGATCTGCAGCCTGGTGATTGTTGATTTTATGGTCTAGACCATCATTTGTGTTCAATTTTCAGGTAAGAATAAACACAGGAAAAAATACTACTTTGAAATTCAGTGAAAAGAAAGAAGAGGCCAAGCGTAAAAGGAAGAACAGCAATGGCAACGGCCATGCAACTCCAGAACTGCCTAACATCAAAACCCCAGCAGACATTTACCGGTGTGTAATTTATAGCGTTGGCATGTGAGCTTTCCCCTTAGCAGACCTTCTCTTTTAATTTCTGTTCACCTATAGTATGAACCTGAGCCTGCTTCCCTGAAAGAAACAGCTGGAACTGAATTTACTACTTAAAAATGAAAGTTTGTGGTGTTTGCGTGATTGCCGTGCTTTCATATCCATAAAACATGTCTGAGCTTAAAATTTCCTTTTCCAACTAGCAATGCATCAATTACTTACTTTTTCAGAGCTTCTGAAATAGAGGTAAATTTGCCAGTACATATCACCTGCTTAGAGGAATACAGCAGTCTGTTATGTGTTCCGGTTAATTCCATGTCATTTGCTTTGTGTTTGTTTTCAGACGTAACTGACCAGAACTTGTAATACTCCTCCTTTCCCACTTACTAATTGCTGGCTTTTGTCTCTTCTTTCCGGTATCTTCAGAATATACTCGGGTCTTTGTTTGCATAGTTTCTCTTGCATTCCCTCTCCCTGACTTTAGTCCATCACTGTTTCTATTCTCCGTAAAAAGAAGTGCTCGCCTGTAAAACACCTGCAGTCAGAGAGCTTGGAAAACAGTATTGGGTTTAGGGCAGTGTATGAAATACTAAACTAAGGTGATGGGAGAGTTAAAACAAGTATTTAGGTTTGTAAAGATGAACACAGACACCTGTTAGATTGGTTGATTAAGTGCTTGTGAAAATCACACTGCATTTGTACGTCGCTGTATTCAAGCACCTAAATATCTTAAAAAACGTGTCACACTGTGAAAAGTTAAAACCCGTCCTGTAATTACAGTTGCTGGGGCTGAAGAATGAGGTAAAGGATTCTTTCATGGTGCTCTTCCTGAGCTCTGCAAAGGAACTCCATCTTCTGTAGAGATATACAAGTGTTCCCTTGAGTGCCTGATGAATAAAGCTGTTAAGAAACAAGTAACACCCTTAAAACTCATCCAGTCATTGGGCTCCTCCTTTATGAGTTTGATAAAATTGGCACTGTCGTCTAATGCCACTCTTTCTCCTCCACCCACCCTTGACTTCTTTAAGTCATGGAGATGGCGTACAAACTTTAGGAAGAGGCCTCTTTATCAGTTTACAGTCTGTTAATACTCGAAAAGTATCTTCATGTTGATCTGATCTTAAAAGCTCATTTTTAAATTTTTTTTTTTTTAAACGAAAGCAGAGGATTATGGCACTTGTTAGGAAAAAGCTTCATCCTTTCCATGTGCAATGAACATTTCAAGTATTTGTTTTCATATTCTACATTTGACAAGGACTTCATCCTAGAAAACCTTCCGTCATTGTGATCTTCTCTTTCTCTTTACAGAAACAACCCTGACAATCATTTAGTTCACCTTTTTTCTAACTTCTGGTAACTCACACTATTCTGTTTCCTAAGACTTTTCAGAGCTATACATTC
>NW_009259593.1:2164933-2172225 GCF_000687185.1 Egretta garzetta
CGTTTGCTCTGCAGAATTGATTCTTGACGTTGGTAAATAAAATGCCTCTAAAGGTACAGTATCGTAATTCTGCAGAGAAAAAGTTGGAAAAGAACATCATAATTAATTTGTACAAAAGACAAAGCAAGATCACTGTAAATTTGTCATCTGATCCTGAAATGGTTTATTAAAGCTAACATTTTCCTTTATAGAGTCTTTGTTGATGTTGTGAATGGAGAATATGTCCCTCGTAAATCAATTTTGAAGTCTCGAAGCAGAGAGAACAGTGTTTGTAGCGATACCAGTGAGAACAGTGCTGCTGAGTTTGATGACAGACGAGGAGTTCAGAGGAGCATTAGCTGTGATGAAGCTACTCAGAGTGACAACAGTGAAGGCATACTGGAGGAAGAGGAGGAGGGGCAGCAGCAGTTACCGAAAAAGCTTCCTCCCTCTTCAGGGACAAGCGAGGTACAGTTTTTAATTAATTATTGATTGTTGGCAAGGATAAAAATGAGAAATCTAATGACTGTAGTTGCCTATACCATCAGTTTGATTTCTTTAAAATAATTTTCCAACTCCTACCTACTTTGCTTCAGAAGGACGTTATCAGGTGACAGGTTTCTGTCACAGGCATCTGAGGGGCAGAGGGGAGGAGATGAATCAGGTGGCTTTCCCGAGACCTGAAGCTCTTCCGTAAAGATCTGACAAAGTAGTCACTTACCAGTGTTACTTGAAGCCAGCATCATGTCTACTAGGTCATCCTGAAAATTTCACTGCAGGATATACAGCAGGATTAAAAAAAAAAAAAAAAAGAGAGAAAAATCTGTGCAGTATAGTTGATGAAAGGGAAGAGTTGATTCTCAATAACCTGTGTTGCACAGCTACTAGACAGCTAGTTTCCAGGTGGTGTTTTTAAGTTTTAAAACACAAATATCAGCTGAGTTATTATTTGGACTTGCTAAAGGCAGAGGAATCGCCCTGTGGAGTGAAGCATCATGCCTCTACTCATCCTATTCCGGACTAGGGCCATTAATGATCCCAAACAAATCTGTTTTCACACGTTTGGAAAGTTCAGGGCTTCATCATAAAGGAAAGAGACTGTAGGACGTAAGGGAAAATGTACAGTTGCTTAGTGACTGGATGAGTACAAGAATTAAATGTAGCTGCTGCCCTGAAATCATGGCATAGAGTATGCTTCATTTTTATTTCTTAAGAACTTAACTGATTTTTTCGAAGTAGATGAAACTTGAGTTTACAGTAGTTCCCAACGCAATAGGCAAGTTCAATGAAAACACTACTTTTAGAAAAATGTCAAAAATATGACAAGAAATGGATTCCTCATAAAAGCTATTGTTGATCATCATTTTTCATACAAACGGCAGCAGATGAATCCAGGCAGGATGTGAAGATTCATGGTGGAGGATCCATCTGTAGTTAGCACTTCATCTTGTGTACTTTCTGGAATATATTTGCTATATTTTTATAAAACATCTAAGTACACTTTAGATGTTACCCATTAGCCCATTTTCTGAATATGGCATGATTATTCTCTGCAATATAATGTATTTTCTAAGGAACTGAGGGAGAGTGAGCGAAACACTCCAGTTCGACATGCCTTCTTAAACACTGCTGGTTCGCTTTTGGTTGGTTTTGTGAGTGTTTGAAATACATTATTCCTCCATTACCATTTGCAACACGCTAACTTTTTTTTTCTTTTTGTTTCTAATTTTACCACGATCTTCTTAGGTTGTATTTTGCTTACCTGTTTTTGAAAACGAGCGTGTTGTTAGAACAGCGCGGTTGTGTACAGGCAGGGCTTTAGGCATACCTTGGCTATTGGAGCAGAAAACAAAAAACACGCTGCTTTTTTGCAGGTCCTGCAAGAAAAGAATGGCTGGTTTGTTTTGCTTTGTTTTTCTTGGTAACTGAGTTATGAAAAAGCATAGTTAATAAATCTGGTGTGCATTCCTTTGTGCCCAGTATGAGCATCAAACCTTGGATGTAAACCGCTCCCCCTTGTCCTTAGGCATTCTGAATTTTCTGTTTTCAATACATAGTAGGGCAATTTGTTCTTAAGTATGTTTATGAAAAGTAGTTATGAGTTGCCTTTTTTCCAGTGTTTTCCAAGAATCACAGTCATTTTTTAGCTAAGCTGAAAAGGATGAAGTCGTATAATTGGCTGCGTATAAATTATCATTCTTAAACACTAAATGTTTTTATTAGACCTTTTATAGATAGAAATAGTTGGAAGCAAGTTTGCCATTCTCTTAAGTATAAATTGCTTTCACCATTTTTTGATCATATTTGGTAAGGAGAAAAGAACAAACAAAATACGTGCTTGCCAATTTGTATGCACTGTGTCAGCTTGATGCAATTAGAAGATATTAAGTCATAAAATATGACGTATGATGGAAATGCTGACATACTCCAACTTTGCAGAATCTCTCCGTTTCTTATCCAAAATGAAACTATATATTACATCATCTGTTTTATTTCTTGAGCATGTGTCAGTGAGGAAGCAAATTTTTAGATCATTTATGCAGTAGGAATGAGATGAAGTAGTACTTTTAAGACACTGTCATTCAGTCATCTTTGAACAAGCTATATTTTGAGGTTAATTACAATTTGGTTACTTATGCAAGGAACAATCATTGATTTAAAGATATTTCTTTACTTTTGATTAAAAGAAATAACAATCCTAATCAGGCTAATATAGGGTAATGACCTTATGGGCATAGCTTCACATTTGCATTTTATTAGCTCATTTTGAGTATTCTCTTCTGTTGTAGGCATTTTCTGGAACTGTTATAGAAAAGGAGCCTTTGTCTCCCTCCTTAATACCACACCCAGTCGTTGCTCACCCAGTCTTGCCTACCATTCTGGAGCGAAAATCGGAGGAAGTTTTGTCTGAAGCATCAGAGGAAACTACAAAGAGGATTTCAAAATTCAAAGCTGCCAGAATGCAACAGACTAACTAGGTCCTGCCTAGCCAGCCGAAGTCAGAGTGCTCACGCCTAGTTTCACATCCGTTGAAGTTACGTAAAGCTGTTACACGTTACACCTAGCTAGTTAAAAGGGTGTCCTATGTTAATTTGGCATTGGTTATCTTTTAAATGTTTATTGGCAACATTAAAAAAAAAAAAGTTCAGTGTTTGAACACTTGAGTATTCATCTTATTTTGTCGATTTCCCTGTGTGCTGTCAGCACCTTTGTATATGTTTGCCTTACGATAGCAGCACTTGGGTTCTTTTTCAAAAACTGTTCCTTACATACATTGTTTTTGTGTTTAAACCTAAATACAGGCAGTTTTGTGCCAGCTGTGATGTTCTACACACCATATGGACCATTTTAAGGAAACTTTTCACATTTCAAATAGATTCACCAATTATATTGCATTACTTGCTTTAGCATTTTAAGACACACTTGTATTCACATTGCTGTAGGTTTTGCAACTAGGTGTCTGCTAAAAGTTTTTTTCCTTCTTTCAAACCTCTCTGATATCTCACTGTACAGATCTATAAAACGCTGGGTTCATGTACATTGCAGGGAAGTTTCTTTGATGGAAAAGGGTATTTTGTAAAATTAAATTTTCAGTAAAAAAGCCATGAAAGGTGTGTGTTTTTTGTTGCTTAACTACTAATTTGGAAACAACATGAACTTGCATTTCTAGCTTGAAGTGTTTACTACCACATGGACGTAAAAGCAGTCCATTCTCTTCTGCCATTGTGTTTTAACCTCCTGCTAATGAATGTCCATGGAAATTGAATGCTCTTAAGGAGAGAAGCATAAACTCAGACTCTGATTACAAAATCTCCTACTTCTTTTGTATACTCAGAAAACATTGTAATTGTCTTGGGAATGCCCAGAGGGAGTCAGCACTAAGGAAAAATGTCTTAATGCTTCAACTTTATTTCAAAATGCAACAGCGCTGCAGCACTTGGGGTACAGTTTTGTGTCTCCTTCTCCTGACAGAGAGCAATCCTGGCTTTAGGAGTCCCTGCCCAGCAGCTCCTTCCTGTCGTCTTGCCATCCTCTCCCACAGCTTTTCTCTGGGCTGCCCACCCCTTGAATGATAATGGGTGATGGAGCTGGGTTTAAAAAACAAACTACTAGGTTTGGGGTTTTTTTTTCAACAGTTGTGTGTGATTTTTTGAAGCTAGCGAGTCTCCTCATCTCTTTCTCAGCTTGTCTGTATCAGCAGTTAGAAGGGTAATGCATTGAGCTGAGGGTGGGAAAACATGGGCAGAGCGCATGGGGAGCTGGATACCTTAAACTGATGTTACTCTCCAGCTGACATCATCAAACCACAGCCTAAAACATGAGGCAAAAAGACTTGGGAGGGAGGTGTAAGGAAGGATTTGCTTTTGGCCACGGTTCTGTGGCATTGTAAATGTGCAGCCTGAGAACCACCAGCATCTGGTTTTCCAGACCTTGGCCATCCATGAACAGGGCATCAGCCAACGCTGCTTCCTCACCTTCCCTTAAAATGACCACGTCTTGTGCTCATATCCTTTGCTCTCAGGTCACAGCAGATAGTGCAGCTTCGTGCATCAAAACAGAATCACCAATTCCCCCTTTTTCAATGCTTTTTTTTTCTCTCTGTGCTTAAAAGGGAGGTGGAGGCATTGGGGCTTCTTTTTTTAAGGTGACTTTTAGAAAAGCCTGCACTCCATCTAACTGATGTTATCTGCTGCATGTTCGGGAAGGCGGCATAGCTCCACAGGCAGAAAACGCTGGCCCATTGCGCGGCAGCAGGAGGGCAAGAAGGGGCCGATAGCTGGGTCCCTGCCGGGGGGAGCAGCCCCTCCGCGGTACGGAGCAAATTGTGTTTTGCTGAAAGAAAAACTGAAGGGAAAGTTGTGCAGCCCTTCTGCGCCCGAAGCTCACCGGCTGGGAGGGGGCAATCTCTGTTCTAAGCGGATCCTGAGAATCGTGTCGAAAGTGTTAATGATTAACTTGATTCATGCTCAAATGCGGATTTTTTTTTTTTAAAGCATATTGCATTAGTACTAAAATAAGCCATCAATGCCAGTCCACCCTCTATTCACGGCTAAATATTTAAAGGAGGTTATTTATAGCTTCTTTAATGAATTCTTGGCTAAACAAAATGAAATTATGTCCTAGAAAAGTAGAAGCTATTTTGTAACCAGAACAGTGCAACTGTAAAATATAGTTCCATGAATATGTATTTTAAATAACAAGGGGTTGAGATCCAAGACTACCAGACATGGGTAATTAGAGGGAAAAGGAGAGAAAGGGAGAGAGAAACCCCTTTAAAAAGATTTATTTAGATATCTTCTGAAATACTTCCCACTTCTAGTTACTTCAACAAAACCAAATGCCCCTTGTCACCATAGATCAGTTTCAAATCAAAATTAATTCTTTGCTTGTTTTCTTTTTTCCCCTCCCCTTTTTTCACATCCTTGCTCACGGGGAAAATGTAGGATAAATGCACCTTGGATTTTAATGAATTATGGCCTCGGTTCAGGGAAGCATCCTTACTCAGGAATGCACTTTGGCATGTGCTTATGTCTCAAAGATTTTGCAAAGAAGAATGGATTTAACCACATGCTTAAAACTAAGCACATGAGTGTTTTCCCTAATAGGGAGCCTGGATGTGTCTGTGCTCTTTCTGCAGTATATTTAATTGTCAGAGGGTTTGCAGGCTGGAATGAGCCTTCATCTTCAGTCTCTTCACTTGAGCTTTACCAGTAGATTCTCTGTGCGGTGCCTAGAGCAAGAAGAGACGGCTGTAGAATTTCTGGAGAATGTTTGCAAATGCTAAACAAAAGAAAAAATCAATCTACCAAAGCAGATAAAAACCTAGACAGCGGAAAAGAAATGATCACATGAAGGCCCATCTCAGCGAGGACTTAAAATTTGCTTTTTGTGCAACACTGAAGCCAACAAGTGGCTGCAGCTGACCACCAATGCACAGATGAAGCAACGGTGCCCCAAATTGGAGGCGTGTAGGGTTCCTGGTAGTAAATCTGTCAAGATGAGTGTCTTTTTGCCCCCGGTACTGCAGTTAGAGATTTTATTCACTTAAATAATATGGGTATAGTTTAATCAATTTCTGAAACACCCTTCATGGCTTCCTGCTGGCTCCGCAAGGGCTCCTCGTTTTCCAGGGAGCGCTGCCGAGGGCTCCGGCCATGGGGCTGAGGATGGGGGTTTTGGTTCTTCCTGGTGTTTCCCAAGAGGTTCTGCATGGCCTCAGCAGAAAGAATGTGGCCCGGCCGGGGCTGGGGTGGCTTTGACGGCTGGTGGCTGAGGTGGCACAGGAACCTGCGTGCTGGAAGGAACCCTGTCCCCAGCTCCGTCCCGATGTCCCCAGCCCGCTCAGGCACAGGCGAGTGGTGGCAGCTGACAGTGCAACCAGGTACGGCTTCACAGGCAGGGGGAAACGCAGCAGGAGAAAACAGCGCGGAAAGACATCGCTGCACAGGATGTCTTTGGTCCACAATGAGAGAGGTGGCAGCTGCCTGTGTGGGTGCTGGACGGCCATGGGGACAAGTTAATGTGCCCCAGCCACACTGTGTTGCACCATGCCGTGCCTTGCCATGCCATGCCATGCCCCACTGCTGCTCCACACAGCCCTTTGCAGGGCCATGATTGCACCAATTATGCACTGCAAATTAACTGGCTTCACTTCTCTTCCTCATTGGGAGGCAAATTTGACTCTCTAGTCTTCTTTAATTGGCCACAAGTAGGTTGGGCACCTGCCTGTACCTAGAGAAGGGGTCGTGTATGGGGACACACAGCCACACACATCTTCCCCTCGGAAGCTGGGGCAGTCCAGCCTGGAGGCGCTGAAGGAAAAGGCAGTGGACATCATGCATTGAGCGCGGCCGGGTCCGTGCCGGTAGCTGCAGGCCTGGCCTGGGCCGGTGGGGACCGTGATGTGCGTTTGGAGGTAAACTGGATTCCCTTCCCTCTCCCTCCTGTAAGACTAGTTGCACTTAGCACTTTTCATTGCTCACTTAGAGCATCTAAAGCAGCAGATTTTTGTGTGTTTCGAGAGCGTCTAAACCAGCTGTTTTAGCTGTTCATTTTAACAAAGTGATTTATGTTGCAAAAAATGAGCTGGGATTAAAAGAAATCAGATGTGTGTATTTGGTATGCAATATTTTTGTGTTACAAATAGCTCCGTCCTAACCCACATTAACCCCACGGTACGTGAATTTTGCCAACTCCCGCTGTGTCTTTTAAATCAGCTCCAGCAAATCACTCCCAGCCTCCCCGGTCCCCGAGCGATCCCGCTTTCCAGGAGGGGTCCCGCGGCGGGGAGCGGGGCCGCCCGGGGCCGGGGC
>NW_009259593.1:2172246-2173836 GCF_000687185.1 Egretta garzetta
GCGCGCGCCGGTAGGCAGCAGCGGCGAGCAGGAGCCGGAGCGGAAAGCTGCCAGTCAGCGGTGATAATTTATTATTCATTTCTGTTATAGGTGGGGTGTGCAGACAGTTACAGTAATAATTACCAAGACTAGAGCGTTTCCTAGGCAACGGGGGTTTTTTTCTTCATTCATGCTGTTGCGGAGAGTATGCCTGTAAAGCATGACATTGCTGTATTCGGAGGTTTGTTGCCCTCCTGCTGCTCCAGGTTTGAGGTTAGTTACGGCATCAGAAGGTGCTCTCAAGCATAAAAAGCTCAGGCTGGGATTAAAGCACGCAGGGAACGCTATCGCTAAGTCTTTCCTTCTACTTTCTCACTTTTAAGTAACAAGGCTATAAAAATGCAAATGCCATCTCGGGGCTGTTAATAACTAATATTGGGAAGAATTCCTGCAAGTTGTAAAACATTTTTTGTAAACAAAACCAAACCCAGGTGAGGCAGCTCCCTGTATTTTACGCCGGTCTCGCAAAAATAATATTTGCAAAAAAGGGACTTGCAGCTTGATCCAGCCTTGTGGTGTTTGGCGTCATAAATCAGTGGGAACTGCTCCATGCAGCTAATGATAAGGCGGTATTTGTTGTTTATCCCGCTTTATGGTAATGGCTCGTGAGGAGGAGGGTGCCGTGTCCTTCCTGAAGGAGCAGGAGTAACCCTTGATGTGGTAACGGAGTAACAGAAACCACATCTATTATCAGAGATCTATAAATGAATCGTATTATCCTACATTTTTAGGCTTACTAGAGCGCTCATTTTCAGAAACTTACATCAAGCATTGTGCAAGGATGAAAAGTAGCATTTTTCCATCCCTGCTGTACGAGGCAGAGGGAATTCATGATGCAATCTTGCACTGAGATGGGGAATTTTTACCCGTTAAAATTTTGAAGTAAGATGCTAAAGCATGATTACATCGAGAAAGATTGTAATCTGCCGGCGATGTGCTCCTCTCGCAAAGATGGGCTGTGGATTAATGGGGCGGCCCAGCCTGTGGGGAGCTCTGGGACCCCGGCTTGGCGGTGCGGTTTGGTCTCTTTGCAAGGTTAATGGTGATAATGCCACCCGCCACCCCCCCCAAAAAAAAAAACCCAACCCCAAACCCCCAAACAAACCAACCCCGATCCACCATAACCCTCGGATCAGCTGCCCGGTGCATACAGCCAGCTCAGGAAGGCTCATGGGCACAGGGTCCACCCCTCTGGTGTTGGGTCACCTGTGGGGACTGATCGCCCGCCCCACGCCTGCTGGGGTGACAAATCCCGGATTTCAGGCCGCACTGGGCCCTTGGCAGCTGGTGAGGGAGGTCAGCGCCGGCCTCTGCCCGGGCTGAAATGGGAGCTGAGCACCCCGCTGTGCCCCAGGGCCGGAGCAGCCCCGTGGCAGCGAGCACCGTGGGTGTCTGCAGCCGCCCGACAAATCCCAAAGAGTTTTGGGCTCGCCTGCATGGGGGTGTGTGGCAGAAATTGCCTCTGCCTCCGGAGCGGGAGCGGGGCCGAGCATCGCAAGGTGATGCTGCGGCTGGCGCCGGTGCTGGTCTGGGGGCGGGGGGGCGGCCCCC
>NW_009259593.1:2173868-2187232 GCF_000687185.1 Egretta garzetta
CAGCACGCCCCCCCGCGGCCCCCGCGGGGGCCGGGCGGGCGCCAGGGGTGCAGCGTGGAGCTGGGGCTGGGTTGCCAGGAGGTGCCCGGGTGAGCTGTCTGCGATGCTTCAGTTTTCATCAATGCAAATTACTTACGCTAATTCCTTCAGATTTGGATTTAAGTTTTAAAGAAAGCTTCAAGTTACCTCAAAATAGCTTAGTAATTATTTTAATAACTTGTGTGAGCAGGAACAATACCCACAGTGTCAATTCTGGCTCACAAAATGTTTTTTTCAACTGTTCTGAGGAAAAAACAGCGAACAGTTCAACAGCTTAAATACAAGCGAGTGGATCTCCGGAGATTAATCTGTCTGGTGTTCCTCAGGTAAAGACTTCTGCACAATTTAACAAAGGAAATAATTTTCCTATTTTTATAATGCATGTCTCTCTGTGGTATAAATTACTAAAACCACGCTGCTTATCCTCGGTAATGTTATAGATGCAGATAATTTACTGTGTATCACGTTATCAGTTCATTAAAGAGATGCAATAAAATCATTATTTACTAAGAAACAGCAACCCTTGCAATATCTTGTCAGAGAAATTGGCTGATGCAAGAGGATCATATTTAAGCCTATATTCACAATAGCCCTTTAAACATTTCATCTGCTTCCCACTTGAGTTTTGTGGAAGGAGCTGCTATTCCCACAGCCCTTCGGCGGAGGCGGCAAAGTTGAGTGTGGCCCGGCTGGCCACCGTGCTGGGGCCCGATCCAGCGGCATCGCCCCCCGCTCCCCGGGGCGCCCCGTGCCCGCCAGGCTTGGCCCCGCCACGCTGCTCCCACCGCCGGCTCCGCCAAAAGGTTGCCAAAATATTAAGGGAGGTTTAGGCATTTCCTACCCCATCCCCCTCTTCTCCTCTGCCTAAAGATTACTCTGCATCCTAGACAAAGGAAATATTTAAACTGTTAAATCTGAACAAAGATACAGTCTGCGTATGACTTCTCTGAAGCCCTATAAAAATTCTTTAAAATTGCCTATTCACTCAAATTTACTGAGTGTAGCAAAAATGTCAAAGGCATAAAGTCAGAGAAGATTGAATAAAATAATGCAGAAAGACAGATTAGTCATGCACAGACCCACACAGCCTTTCACAGCACACAATACCACTTTTTATTACCGCTCTATCTTTACAAAGACTATGTTCAATACATAGAGGATGATACATGGTCAGTCATGTAATCTGCCTTTGATTCCAAGACTCATTTATCTGGGCCCTTTTCACAAAGACATTGATGAGAGATTTCAGTGTTTTCAGTGCATTGTTTTATTTATCATATATAATGGCTGGTGGAAAAAAATAGGAATTATGTCACAGATCCTGCATAAAGGAGTTGTATAAAAGACTCTGTGACAAAGTTTGGTAAAACACATAGCAGCTCGGCTCAGGCGTGCTCCTTTTTTCCCCAACCACGTCCCCCTCCTCGAGCACTTGGAATATTGACAGCTGTCAAAAGCCTTCGAGGGGACGCGCTGCCCGATGCCTCTGCCTGCTCCCGCAGCGCTTGCGAAGCTGTCTGAAAATTACCAAATTTTTTTTTTTCTTTTGCTTTTAAATTTGAGCAATATTTTAATTGTTATTTTTAGCGATCTGGATTTATTATTTATACATTCACCAAAGAAAAGAGTCAGTCACAGTTTTGTATCTTGCAAATTTAATAAAGAACAGCCCTTAAGATAGAATTTCTCAGCCTGCCAGGATTGACAAAAGCCAGCTAATGCAGAAATGTCAACAGCAAACCTCATCAGCAGCCCCACCATGCCTTGCAATCAAGGGAAAGCTATGGCTTTACATAAACAATAATATACAGCTATCTAAATATCTCTCCATGTGTGCGCGGAGACACTACCCGAGACGCGGGAGGAGGAAGGGACGTGGTGCCCCGGCTCGGAGCTGCTGGGTCTGCTCTGCATGGGCACCCGGGGCAGGGCTCAGGGCTCAGGGGCAAGGGCTGATGCTCATCCCATGGGATGGGGGGGCCAAATCCAGCGCTTGGATACACAGTGGTAAATCTGGAACGAGCCCATTGGCGTGGCTGGGGTTGTTCCAGATTTACACCAAGCAAGTGGAGCTGCTTTGCCCCGCTGGGTCAGCAGTTTGGGGCTGCAGAAGGCGGATCGTTTTCCCCTGCAGAGTGATGGGAGGTGGTTGGACCAACCCCTGCCCACTACCCAAAATACAGCCTGAGCTGCCCGAGCACAGGAGTGAGGTTTTATTAAATACCGGAGCATTGGCCAGTGTGCGCTTAAATCGCAGTCTTACTTTCGAAAGGTCTTTCAAGAAGTGTCTCGGTGGCTTCTTGCAAAGGGAGGTATTTGCCGAGAGCCGGTGGAGGTGACTGGGGGCTGGGGAAGGGACCAGGCGAGCTGCGGTGTGTGTGGAGGGAGCACGGGCACCGGGCAAAGGCATCCCCACCCGGTGCCGCAGGGCTGCGGGGTCTGGGGAACAGGGCCTGAAATCAGGGCCTGAATGGGGAATTAGCTGTAATTCCAGCAGGTTTAGACCCCAAGCGAGGTCTCCGAGGGAGCAGGCAGAATGGCTGAATTTGGAAATTATATAGAGGTGCTGTATTTCCAGATCTGAATTCTTCTGTAGGGCTGGCAGAGATAGATCACGGAGGTATCCTTGACAAATACCGTAGCTCCCACTCAGGGCACGGTGTTAACCCGCACTTAAGGCTGAGGCACATGATTTAATAGGGAGAGACTTCGCAGCGAAAGAAAAATCTCTGGAGGGGAAAAAAAGCAGGGGCGATGTCGGTGGAGCCAGGGTGATTGTACCGGCCCCGGGGGACGAACACCCCAAACCCGCCGTGGGGGCGTCCCTCGCGGGCTGGGGAGTGGGGCGAAGAGGTGCCGGCTCAGTTTGGGCAGGGAGGGTGCTCGGTCCCTTTAACCGCGGGGAGTGATGGAGAGCCCAAAGCTGCCGCTCTGCGAGGTCCCTATAATATAGTGCTGTGCAGCTGCAACTTAGATCGTGAGGAAAACAAAATGGGCCGACTGAAATGGAAACTTTTGTTACTTATAATGTTAATGAAACCAGTTTATCAGGCAGCGCAGAGGAAGTGGAATATTTAGTGCCATTTAATGTCTAATCATCAGCATTTCTTTGAATAAATCACATTACATTGTCTAAAACCTGAAAAGACGAAGCTGTAATAATTTTTAATATGTTGTAGTTTCATTAAAGGGACACCCTGTTTGCCATCTAGCGCTATGCATTTTAGGGGAGGTTGTACGCAGCGTGGAAGTGTGTTTGGCGGTTTCTGACATGGCTTCGTGACACGGTGACTCGGCTTCGGCACGACCAAGCCGCAGAGCCGCGTGCCGGGGGTCCCCCTTCTCTCCCCGTTGGCTGGGTGCAGCGGTGGGCGCTGCGACCTCGTGGCCCAGCTGGAGGTTTGAGAAGTGTCCTCAGGTTCTTTGGAGCTATATCCTGGTGCCATCAAGGCTTTTCATTTTAGTGGAAATGCTTCCTTTCTCAAGGCTGAATCGTGCCCTTCCCATTGTCTCCCATCGCATCCTGGCATCGTCCTGCTGAGGGCCGGGGGGTTTGTGTGTCCTAACTGCGAGCCAAAGTGCCTGTCCACCTTTTTAACGCACCAGCATGGCCTCGGCACCTCTGCAGCGGCCAGCTTGCCCTGTTGCCCCCCTTGGCGTCCTGGCTTGCCCCGTGTACCCCCAGTCCCCCTGGGTGCCACCCAGGGCATGGGTGCTAGGTGCCATCCAGCCCGGCACTGGGCATGAGCACTAGGCAGCCCGCGGAGGTCCAGTTTGTGCCCACCAGTGTCTTGCTCATTGCAACTTTTAAGTGAACTGCAATGAACCTATAAGTCATAATAAAATGAAATGATGACAGTTGTCTTCAAATCCATTGATTAATGGAAATACGGGTAGCTGGACACAGACTATATGGTTATAAATGGTGCTGTCAAAATAAAATAATTATTGTATTAATAAGGAAGCTGTTCAGCATTGGCCCTACTGTACCTCTAAAAATATTTCAGCCCTTGATGTGTTTTGTGTTTCACGATACATCATGTGTTTTCCTGATGAGCGGCTCAGTGGTGTACATTTTAATACAATTACTGTTTAGCAATGTGAGTCCCTCGGATCCTGGTACATGCACTGCAGCTGCAGATGGATTTTTTTATTGACTTAATACTAGTTCTAACTAGATCCTGAAGATTGACTAAGTTGGTGGAGCACATACCACTTTCATGCGAAAAAACTAGCATATCTTATTGTACCTGAAACACTCTATGATATGTACTAAATATTATGACTACTGCGAGCCCTGCAATAATTGATTCACCCACACAGCCATTTAGTCTGTGAGCTGTTCGTTTTACAAATTCTACAATCTTTTAGAAATTCTTTCAGTGAAGAAGATTGCTGCCTGGCCTCAGATTCATTATGGTGATTGAATCCTCTTCAATAGAGAACTGTTTAAAGAGAGCACATCCCTGTGTGTCTCACTCAGAGTGAAGGCACATAGGTTAAAAGCTTGTCTGGGTGGCATAATTCACTGCTGCTGTGCCAAACAATCACATCTTATTGTGACCTTCATAAGATACAAAAAGGCAACAGTATGGAGCTAGTCTTTTTTTTTTTTTTTTTTTTTTTTTTAAACCACAGCACAATTTTAGCTACCCAACATCTGAAGCTACCAGAATCCCTAATTAAATAACCAATTAATAATGTAGAATAGAAAGAGCTATTTTTTTCAGACACAAAATCATAATTAATCAGAGTACAAAAAGCTGCCTGTCTTTATATCAGGAAAATATAGACTAGGTATTTAAATATTCTAGCACACCTGAACCTTGGCCATCCGTCATTGTTATGACTTAAAACATCTCAGACTAAATTAGGTTTTGTTTGTATAGAGCAGTGAAAGTCAGATGGCTTGAATGACAAAATTAGAACATGCTCAAATCACTGAAACAAAACTGCATAAAAGGAAAGATGTGCAGGAGGAGTATTGCTTGTGTTAAGCTGAAATCCTTCTTTGTGGGATTTTTTTTCTCCTCTCCTCAAATTATTGTTTGTAACAATAGAAAGCAGAGAACAGCTCCAGGAGCTCTATCAGCTTGCTTTATATACGTACCTTTTGGCACATTTATATATTAAAAGAAATAATATTGTTGTGTATAGCTGCAGCATAACCTCTGTTATTTCTACTTAGTCAAGGAAATGCCGTAACAATGGATATTTTTCAAGGAAGAATATCTTTGAAACTCAAGACTATCATCATTTTGTGCAGCACACAAGGGTCAGATTTACCAGGAATATATTTACAGCTTTTTTTTTACATTCAGAAGTTAAGTCTTTTTTCCCTTTGGAAGTTTGTGGTACATTTTGGTTGATTGAATCAAGTGGACTTTAATAAATATTCCGAGGGATTTATGTTTGCATGCTCCATACCTTAACCCCAACTATCATGCATGAGCAAGAAGAAGTTCCGCTGTTTTGTTTGTGTATTAATACAGGGAGAGAGGGGAATGGCTTTCTGGTCCCGAGGCTCCCGGCCACGCTGGGGACCTCCCGTGTGAAAGCCTCTGCTGTAAAAATAGACACCATGGCACATAAACTGCTAAGTTTTGGCCGAATTCTGCAGCTCTTAACTGAGCAACTCTCTCGGTGACCTCAACGGGAGATCTGCTGGATGAGGGGCTGCAGTATTTGGCCCTCTGTAATTGTTTCCGAGATATAATTGATGAGAGGCTATTAATGGCTTCCAAGTTTGATAAGTGTGTAACTTAATGGTTCTTGAATCTGTTTTGTTTTAAGTATGTTGTAGGCCTTTTAACACCTTTTTTTTTAGGAGGAAATAGTTTTATAAATATGTGAGGCAAATGCCTATGTGACCTTCATGAGCATGGGCATATAGATATACCTGTGCGCACCTGCATACTCTATACAGTGGATAGGCATCAGCAACTTCCCTTAGGCTGGTGCTGTATAGAGCAAGAAATTCTGTCTCTTTATAGTTCAACATCTTACCACGAAGGATCTCTGTCCACATAAAATTTGTTATTATCCTAGTGATAAATAATTTTTGGTGACAGTTATAGTATAAGACTTTGTGCAGCATTTTTTTATTGATAAAACAGCTATGAATCAACATACATGAACACAATAAAAATGCACAAAATATATGTATTATAGTTCAGACTTTGTCAATAGGGCATTACATTGATCCGTTCTCTTTGGTGTTATTTGCAGAGCTGCAGTGAGCATTTCGCCAGCGATGCAAACTTTGTTAAATTGCCTTAAAAAAAAAGTAGTAGTGTTGGCTGGGTTTCTGAAGCCCAGCTGGGCTCGTGTCCTGTTTTCTGGAGTTGTGAGTCTCCAAAGCACAAAGATGATGTCCCAGGGGTGTCTTAGATCATCTAACTTACATGTACAGTGGAGAATGGCAGAGAAGGTGATGGAGGCATAAGATACAGGACAGCCTTAGACGAACAAAACCCCATCAAATAAAATAAACAGTAATTAATTTAAAAAAAAAAGTGCTTCATGTAACTTTTTTTTTGTCTGAGGGTATGAGGAAGGTGGCCCTCGAAGGAACTGAGGCCCCATGGCTGTGGTTGCGCAGTGACGCAGAGCTGTAGCCAGGCCATCGAGCTTGCTGAACTGATCTGCCAGGTGCAAAGTTTGGGACATCGTTTTGAAGAAATAATAACCAAAGAAATAATTGCAAAATGGTCTAAAATGCTGCACGGCTTTACCAATTGTAGATTACGCCAGACAAACCTGATATCTTGCTTTGATAAGATCATTGATTTTCTAGATAAAAGAAATGAAGTAGATCTCATCTCTCACAGTAAAGTATTTGATACAGTGCCACGTGGGAAATTATTAAGACAAGATAAGTACCTGAACAGCAAGACGGGGGGGGGGAGATGGGGCTGGGTCATGCTGAAAGACAAAGTGCTGGTCTAGGGAGAAGCCAACCGTTGCCTCTTGGGATCAGCCTCTGACCTGATCTTGAGGACAAGGGAATGTGCTGATGAAGTTTGCTCACCACGCAACGCAGGGTGGCATCCTTAACAACGAGGATATTCAGTGTAGTGTATGGGGAGAATGGGGCGCCCTCAGGGAGCAGACGGGAAGAGCTGCTCTGCCCTGCTGCCGCGGGAGGGAGGGAAGGGAAGTCCTGGAGCTGAGTTACCCATCTCTAGTGGTGCAAGACCTGGTGGAGTCAATGGCCATGAGGGACTTCAAAGATGATAAAGATAATGGCTACCTTAAACTTTTGCCTGTGAAAAACTTTGGAGAATAGCTTACCCTGTGGAATTTCCTGAAGCCATTCGGCTCTAATTTTCAGTTTAATTATTCTCTATTATCTCATCGAATAAACAGTTTCTGTGGTCTTCCCTTACTTATGTGCAGAAGTAGCTGATGATAATGGTACAGGGTGCTTGAGATAGGAAGTAGTCAAGTGAAATGATGGAGGGAGCCACCCGCCCCTTTTCTGAAGTCTTGACGTTTTCTCTACAGAGAAACAAAGAGCTGTCACTCACTCCAGCACAGAGAGCGCAGGAGGAGGAAGCCCAACTCCAGTTAAATAAATAAATACAAATATATATGCATGTGCAGTCCCTATGCACGGGCGCCTTGGGGGACCCCTGGTGCAGAGACCTCTCCTGGTCCCTGCTGTCTGTCTGTCCAGGGATGATCTCCGCAGCCCATGGATCTGGCATGAAGTGTGCAAGCAGACGGGGCACAGCTCCCTGCGAGGGTGTCCATGCCTTCCTCCAGCACCTCTGCACTCCTCTGCTGTGCCCCATCCCTAGCTGGGGGTGTTCTGCTGCCCTCCATCCCCCCACCCCATGAGGGTGCAGCAGCGGTGGACGCCCAGGCTCTGTGGGTGAGGAAAAGAAATAATTTGATTTCTAAATTGGGATTAGACATGATTGCAGTCGAGCCGCAAAAACTCTCAGGCCAAAAACCACAGAAATTGGGCATGTTGCTGAGCAGAGCCCATTGAGAATAGGAAGACGATATATAAATACTGGCTCTCCGTGGTTTTGGTGCCTTGCTCTTATACTGCAAGTATTTGTGTGTTAAAAACAGTAAGAACAAGACATCTGAAAATTAGGATTCTATGTCAAACTGTCAATACCCACAAGCATGCAGCCTTTCATTAAAATCTGTTTGACATTTTTGTTACGCGCAGAGAGCCAAAAAGATGCCAAAAGGATGTGATATTTGTGATCACATCCTCCTGCTAATACAAGACACTGCAAAGACGATTGTATTAAAACATTCCTTGCACAAGGCTGAGCAGTTAAAAATAAATAAATAAAAAAAAGAGACAAGTTAAAAAGGAGAGTTATGTGTAGTGTGGGAATTTGGGATGTGCTGCTTGGGCGAAGCAATGGCAAGTAGCCTTTTTAACTCTTTGTAGTTAACTGAAATGATAAGCAATCTAGTAATTTCAATTTTCCACAGAGGTCTTCCACCCCTAAAATGTGCAAAATTTAATCATTTTGGGAAAAATAATGTAATGATCGCGTCATGTGACCCGGGCAGAAGACATATTATTTTGTCACAACAATGTGAGTAAATTATCTTACTGGCAACTCGCTTAAAGGTCATGGAGATCATCTGATGCATGAGATGGAAATTTCTCATGCCAAAACAATATTGACAGCTTATCAAGCAGGGAGGAAAGTACAATGATATAATAGAATGTAAGGTAAGATAACACTTGCTACTGACGGTAGAAAATATGACATGGCATTTCAATTTTAAGGTTATAGGCAGAATGATATGGTATAGATGCTTGGAGGCATAACAGGGCAACTTGCCTGAAGACAGGCTAAAATGAATGCAGTATTGTAGCTTAATGTATAAATATATGTTATATCTTGGATAGTAAATATAATACATGAAGAAAGGGATATAAATAGTTGCACTGAAGGAGGGAAGGAGAAAGGCCTGCACCTGCCTGGGTGGATTCTCCTTGTACCCACTGCTGGCTCCGCGAAGGTGCTCTGGCCGGACTCAAGGGATTTGTGTGGTGTTGCTCTCTCTATTCTCTAAGGTTTTGGTATTTGTAGGTGCCCTGTTACTTTTCTTTAATTCTACTCCCTGACCACTTTTGTCTTTCTGTTTTATAGCTGTAATACAGTGCAGAAAGTGAACGGCCAGGAATCTCTACAGTATTTTTAGATATATAGTGCATGCATATACATAAACAACAGAAATCGGAGGCCTGAACTGGCCACCAAAGGTTTCCCACCTTGTTTTCACTGATGAGTTATAATGCCAGCTGGAAAAAAAAAATGCAAGAGAAGGGGAATATGCGTTGAGGATCTGATACAGCACAAATGGTCACAATCTTCTTTAATCGTGTGTTTGAGCGCCTGTCCTTGCTGCATTGGGCCCTTCGTGCCAGGACTGATGCTCCTCTCGCTCTCGGCGCGGTGAAGAGCAGTGACGCCCAGGCGCTGGCTGCGCGGCGACGGCCAGCGGGACCCGTGCTGTACTGGGGAGGGCTCCGTCAGGGCTGGGAAATCTGTTCCTTGCGTGCTGTAACAGATTGCCTGGGAGGCGGCACCGTACCTGCTACCCGCAGGTCGTTACTCAGGGAGAGCCCTGTTTTAAAAAAGCGCGGCATCAAAAAGCGTAGAGGCGATAAATCAGAGCAGATCGGGGGCCTCTGCATGTGCCTGTGTTTCTCCGTGTATTTGTATTTGGGCCACAATCAGCATGTTTCAGGGTATGATGTTTTGCATCCATGAATGGGCAACATTGATGTATTCGCTGACTGGGGGGGGTGGGGGTTCAGCTTTTCTTAACCCAAATGAAAGACATACCTTATTTATTTTCTTTTCCACTCTCATCAGTGGCAGAAAACTAACGTGCCCCCACTGAGGAGAGCCCCTTCCCATGTTCGTGTGTGGCACTCGCGGTCAGGGTCCCACAAACCTCACACTTTTGAGCATGAGGGTTTCTAAGGGCTCAATCCCGTGCTGGATCTCCACCGAAAGGCAGCAGTCATGCCTGTGTTGGAGGGGAAGGAGGCAGCCAGGACAGGCTGTGCATGCCCATGGGGAGTGCAGGTCAGCCCAGTGCTTCCCACGCTCGGCCAGCCCTGGCATCACGGAGAGCAAGTCTGGACAAGTCACATCTGAAAAAGTGATCAAAGAACATGGCCAGGGCCGGGTCATTACAATGTTTTGCAGTTGTTTGTGTGGTAGGTCCTTGGGACTTCGAAGGTCTTAATTTCTTGGAGGAAATAAGTTACCGGAGAGGCTTCCTCCACGGGTAGTTGTAAATGAGCTATAAAAATATTTGCCATCTTTTATATTGTCTTCAGGGAGAATCAAGGCAATCAACAAAATCAACAGGACCGGTGTTCCTGCAGTGCCTGTTCAGAAAGGGTTGGTTTGGTCGGCAGAGTTTCACTGTTCTTGAGTTTGGCTTTGACTTTTGGGCTCCAGCATAGCTGGGGATGGGAAGAGGAGCTGCTACACTTTTGCAGTGGGAGGTAAAGAAATACAGCGCTCAGATAAAATACACTCGCCTCTCCAGGATCAGATGAGATCTGAATAAAAGTTGGTTTCTTTTGGCTTTGGGATTTTCAGATCCATCTCAAGGCACAGTCAGTTTCTCAATGAAGAAAACAAAGCTGTGTGCTTGGTTTCTAGGTTTGGTTTTTTTACAAGGTTTACATAGCTCCATATTCTGTCAAGCAAGTTTGTATCCTCACAGAAGGTCTTCTCTGCTCAAAACCTACTGCAGCCTTGGACAGGGGTAGCTGTTCTTACAGGTTTCCAGTATTGCATCTTCAAGAGTCAACTTGCTGGGAGCAATGCACTCATTTGTGTAAGGAAAAAGATCCCTTAATGTGCTATTAAATTAAACAATGTCACTGCTATTGCAGTAGAGCTGAGCGAATAATCCATAATGAATAATTTATTCAACAAATTTAGCTGCTTTCTCTGCTCACAGACTATCTGGAGACAGATCACAATTCCCTCCAATTTACTTATTATTTGAAATTACTGATGGATAGCTTTGTAATTAAAAAAACAACTCTGTGTCTTGATCACAAACAACTGTGGGTGTCTGATCTTCGTTAGTCAAGGTATGTGGGTTGGTTGTGATGGGTCAGATAAATCACATGATATTGTTTCTGCCTGCTCATTGGAGAAGCCTACAAGCATGTCTGGCATGAAAACACAAAAAATTCTGTCTCTGCATGCAGTTTTGAAATTTGTCTTGTGCAAACATTTGCCCAGTAAAACTTGATTGCTCAAAAGTGTGCAGAAAGCAAATCCCAGGGGGAAATCAACGTGGCTGCAGTAAATTCATTTAAAAACGTGAATGAATATTTGCAGACTTTTTGTTTTTTTCTTTTAAAGCTCCCACCCAGCCTTGCATGGCAACATCCATCAAATGCACCAAAAATACATTTCACTTGTTGAAGATTATTGGGTTGTTTTTTAATTTCCCCCTTTTTTTCCTCCAGCAGAAGACAGAGTGAGAAGGATTCTCTGGTCCTGGTATTACAAGATCACTAGCCTAAACTCACAATAAACTGCACAGGTAGCATCTAAAACCTGGTTATCTTGGAAGGATATTTCAAAATCTCCCTGTTCTGATTTTTCTGTTGTGAATCTCCCACGTACTCATGGCCAGGATTTACTCACTGGTTGCCAGTCCTGCAAACAGCCCTGAGGGATGCATGGGTGTCCACTCCCCTGCCTCTGCCCCAGGTTCTCTCTGGGCTTCCTGGGAAGCAGAGCTGGTTGCAACTGCTCTTTCCAAACCCCCTGTTAAAAGTCATCTGCAATGCATTGCGCTTCCCACCTTCTTTGTAGGCTCCTCTTTCTCCATCATCACCTTGCTCAGATGGGGAGGCCCTCCCTGCCCTGCCCTTGCTGCAGCATCAGACAAGCAGCCTTCCTCTTCCTCCTTCTCCTCTTCCTCCTCCTCCTTTTTAGTCCTCTGGCCCTCTCTCCCAGCGCTGAGGTTAGACTTGGAGGCCCCCAACCCTAACCCAGTCTTTGAAGCTGATTGAGACTGAAGGGACAACACGTTTTTTCTCTTCCTAATTTCTAATGTTAAGAAAAACAACTAAAAGTGGGGAATGTCTTTGCAGAGGTGTGTGTAAGCTTCTCAGAACTGAGGTCTAAGGGCTGTGTTTGTAGACGAGGGAACAGGCTAATTAATTGATCTTCTCTGAGACCCATTTCAATACTTTACTCTTCCCAATGGAGGAGATGTCTTTGTTTTTGTGAGTTCAGTTAGGTTAGGTCGCAAAGATATTTTCCCCATCTTTTGAAATATTATACATGTTGGTATCATCTTGAAGTAGAAAAGTTCATGTGGCAGCTTTTGTGTTTCCCCGCTAGGAGCCAAGCATGAATAACAATTAATAGTGCACCATAGCTGTTTCAGGTATTCACACCCTATTAAAGCAGAGAGCAACTCCAGGGAGAAATACCACTCATTGGCTGGGAGAGTAGTGCTTAGTGATGGCAAACAGCACTTCAAGCTGAAATGTGGTGAGATGGGTCAGGAAATGCTTTCCTTTATGAAGACGTAGCTTTTTGTATGTATGATGCTTAGAAGGAAGAATGTGCCTATTCAAAAGGGACCTTCGGAGTGAGCGGTGCCGCTCGCTCCGGCGCTAACAGTTGCCCAGTAGGTACCTGTCCCTGGGGTGCTGGGCACCAGCCGCCGTGTGTTCACTTGACACGTCGGCTTTCATTTGGCTGGCAAAGAGGGTTTCACAGCACAACTTGGAAATATCCAGGCTGGAGGATTTTTATTTTAAATCTGCAGGAACGTGGTCCTTTGCAAAAATAGTATCAGCATCAAGAAGATAAGGAGGCAAGTGGGAGTTTGTGGAGGTGAACAGCATTTACACCCCAAGTTTACACCACCTCCAGTGCCTCTCCATGCCCAGAGCTTCACTTGGGGTCGAGAAGGATGGACAGGGCATGCGGACCGCTGTGATCTCAAT
Source organism: Egretta garzetta (assembly GCF_000687185.1). NCBI lineage: Eukaryota > Metazoa > Chordata > Aves > Pelecaniformes > Ardeidae > Egretta > Egretta garzetta. The sequence continues at coordinate 2,186,896 of NW_009259593.1, forward strand.
GCAGCATAAGACACCCAAGAAGAAAATAGAGGGATATAAATATTCCTCCCTGGAAGCCCTCCTGTTAAAGGCATTGCTTTTCCCCAGCCGGCTGGTTTGCTCTCCCTTCCCTGTGCCTTATGCCCAGGTAGGGCTGCTTCTTCCCATGCTTGAGACAGATCCCAAAGCCACAGGAAAAACAAAGAATGGCTCTTGTTTATTTTCGCAAAGTTTTAACTGGGTCGGCGAGGAACAAAGCCTTGTTAAATGGATTTTACTGTGGGTCATGCAGAGTTTGAGGAGCTGAGGAAGAAAAGGGGGAGACATGATGTTTCCCCATCGGCAGGGTGGGGGGCGG
>NW_009259593.1:2187270-2240678 GCF_000687185.1 Egretta garzetta
AGCACTAGGAAAAACTACTTTGGGTGAATGAGGATATGAACTGAGGACATTTTAGTATTTTTCTAATAGAAAGTAGCATTAGTTAATTTTATCCTCTATCCTCAATTGCTTATAAACACAAAATGAAAGCAGCATAATTCTTTAAAGCCCATTGCAAGCTTTTTTAAAATGACCTCCTCACCTGTAATTACAAATAAAAGATTATTGAGACAAATGGGATATATTAGTAGGAACATCAGTGATATAATTTTGATCACAGTGAATAAAATAGTTGGTAAAATTCATTTAACAGCCTTTAAATCACTGTCTCCTGTGTTATTTACTTCTGAAAGCATAACTCATACAGCTTCTCTGTTGTATTCCCACAGCATTTATTTATCTCACCTTCTCCCTTAAAACCTATGTAAAAAATAGATCTCGCATTGTCAACTCTCTTTTCCTCGCCATCTCTTGAGCCCGTGCTCTGCGTGCAAGCCGTCCAGCCCCTCCTTCCGTGGCATGGGGTGGCAGTGGGGTGGGGACAGGCAGGTGAGAAGCCAGTAAAGCCAGTCAAAATGAAGATTATTTTCACATCAGAAGTTTGGAAGTTAACTTGCCCAGTCCATATTTAGGGAATCAAACAACAGTTGAAGGCCAGTGCAAAGGGTGCAGTTTAGCATTTAAGCGTGTCTCTGATACAACTCTTAAAAATGCCGGGAGTCGGAGAAAGTCCTGTAAGTCAGGAGCGCTTCGTGGGAGATGGCCAAGATCTGCCTTACCTCTGCCAGGCCACAGACGAGCTTTGTGTCTCCTAACGCTCTTAAATCAGTAGATTTTAGGAGACAACAGTATGGTCCATTAGCAAATACAATCAACATCGTCTCTGCTGGACCAAGAGCACAGGATATTCTTGCTGCAATATGGTCACTTTGAATGCGCTATTCCCTTTAAATCAGCGCAACATCAGGAGGTACCACGTTGGATCAGCCGTGCAGGAGGTGGACATCTGCCAGACATAACCATTATCAATCATCACCCAAGTATTTACATCAATCATTGTACAAACATTTATGTCTGGAGCCCTTCTTCTGGCCACAGTGTAGGTTTAGATAGAAACATACACGCAGCGTGGAGAGGATCCTGATCCCTTCCTTTGCCCTCTTTGTAGAAAACTTGCTTCTCTCTTCTCCCCTGGGCTGACCTCCAATTTGTTTTCTATTTGAAAGGCTAAGGCCATATGGCAGATATGTTCAGCCCTCAAAGACTTTTGACCTTTTGAACAGTTGCAGTCTAAATTTCAATAATGAAAACACTTCCTTTTTTTTCTTTTTTTTTTTTTTTTTTTCCTTTTTCCTTTCTGGATACTTATAAATGAGATATTATATTTCCATACATTTTATTCCTGGCCACATCTGTGAATCTAATATTGACCTGGAGTTATCTGTGATAGAGAAGTTATTAATTTTGACAGATATAAGGGAGAAGCTAATATCCTCCTTTTACAAACACCTAATATTAATCTCTAGTGATGTAAACGAGAACTTCAGAATGGCTTGGGGTGGTGCTGGAAATGATATGAGATCAAAATTTGATAATGAAAAAGGGAAAGATTCATTTTAGAAAATTGATAAAATGGATAAAAAATTGTATTTCCTATGAAATAAGTGTAGGAAGCGCAATTTAGATTTAGCATCCATTATTCTTCTATAGGTGGTATATACACAACGGAAATGTTAGGGACCAGATTTTACTCTGATAATATATCCATAATTCCATCACCTCAGAATAGCATCTGTCCCATGGTTTCTGCTTAAAAAATATAGAGGAAGACTGGAACTGGCTTTATGGCACAGGGATGTACCAGCCTGGTTTGACCAGGTGGACATGGCTACTAATGCCACACCAGAAAAAACTGCAGTGACAATGGTTGCCTTCAATAGCTGGAGACTTTACTCCATGGCCCTGAAGATCTGTTGTAGTCATGCTCCCAGATCCCGCCGCTCCTCCGTGACGTCTCCTCCCCTAGCAAGCCCTCTCTGTGCTAATCTGCTCCAGGCAACGGCTTTATGAACTGCCGGGGAGAATTCCTCGACGCCCTGGAAGGAAACCCTTCCTCGAGCTCTGAGTATCTGGAGATCTGGCTTAGGATTCTCCCTCTGGAGAAGTTTTTGGCCTTTGTTTAGGATAAAATTCCAGTATTTTACGATATATGGGATACTTTTTTTTTTTCCGCAGCAATTTACTGGGTTATCCTGGGGAAATTGCCAAGTCTGGAGATTCTGCAAGTGTTTGGAAGGTTTTTACTTTACGGCAGAGAGACAGTTTGATGGTCTGGTTCAAAAGGAGCTAAGATTCACACAGCTGGACTGTTTATTTTGGTTGAATTTTTTTGTTATGCCAGAAGCAAAAGAAGGCTACACTGTTAATTGCATTCAGACATTTTGCCGTCCTCATCAGCATTTGCACCCTGTCCCTGTACAAGATCATACCACGCAACTGATAAAAGCCTACCCATTTCTGGGAGCGCCGGGCAGGTTTTGGGGCCGTCCTGCTGTGAAAGGTGCACAGAAGTTGGTCGCCTGTTTTAGGCACAAAAGGGGTGCTGCATTCTTGTGCCCCTGTTAATCCATCACGGTGCTGAGGAGGCTGTGATGGAGGGAAATAGGGCAGGTATGATTAATAAATAGTTTATTGCAAGGGCAGGGAGCTGTGGGGGAGAGCTCCTCTTTAGTCGCACAGCTCTTTGCTGTTGTGTTGCCTTACTGTGTTTGCTATATGTATTTATTGCCAAGCTTACCTCAGAGTTATGTATTCAATATCGAGGCTATTGGGAAAATTACTAAAGGCACCGAAAAGCCCATCTATCCCTCAGTCCAAAGTGGAAAGTTATCTCAACCACGATGGCTGAGAGCACGCAGAGGGTGGCACAAAGCCTCCCTTCTTGGAGAGGCGTCCTCAGCAGCAGCAGAGGTTGAACCGAACTGCTGGTGGAGGGGGGTGCTGGAGGAGCACAGCCAGTGGGAGAGAGAGGCCCAGCCTAGGGGAAATCTGCCCCTCTGTCATTTTGGGGGTACCTTCCTGCCTGGAGATGCTGTTCGGGGATGGGAAAGCTCAGACGGTGCAGTTGTACAGCACAATCCCAACAGCTTGCGGGCTGTGCAGGGGCAACAGGGAAAGCAGGCCCCTCCCGGGGGGCAACTTGCATCTTGCATTAATATATTTTATTAGTTGGGAGCCAGCTCAGACTTGTGCTTTCAGTGGATTTTTCTGTCCCTTTTATTGCAGTCTCCCCTGAGCTGACTCTTAGCCAGTGCATCCCCGAGGGCGCCCCGGCTCCCGTGAGCAATGCTGCGCGCTGCTGCAGGCATCCCGGGCGCCGCGCCGCTCGGGTGCTGGGTCCCCACGGCGGCCTCACCCCGCATCCCCCGCGCTGCTGGCACGGTGGGTGCCACCTTACGCCTGGGCGCAGCGCGGGCATCTCTGAGCCTCTCCAGAAAGGGTCAGGGGGCTTCTACCATTCCTGCACCGTTATCGCTGCTATCAAAGGCAAACAGCTGATATCTCTAAACAAATCAGTGCAGATACTTTGTCATCCACTGCAAAGACGAAATGAGTTGCTACCCAGCCTAGGGGCAGTTACAATAGCGGGCTAAGACTTAAAACCAAAGTGACTTAAAAGCCAAAGGCCTCCAGATAACACTGTCCTGGTTTTCCCATCAATCTTGCTCCCCTCCTGCAAAAAAGATGCTAAATAATTATCAGATATCAGTGCCTGAATCTTAAGTGTCTTCTGTAATACTTAATATAAAAACAAATATGTTCTCCTTCAGAAAATGAAGCAGATCCCAATTAATTATGTATAGCTCTCCTGCTTTCACGCAAAGAATAGCAACATTCAAATAAGCGCTTTGGTCTCCTTATCACCTGTTAGATTACAGGCATCTCCCAGCTCTCTAATGATCATCTGAGTTTTGGTGCTGTTTTTTTCTTTTAACTGTGCATCATGTTCTTTCTCTTTCTTAGCATTTTTGATAAAAATAGTATCGTAGAGAAGAGACAGATGTCCCTTTGGTGATTTTAATGCATTCTTTGCTGCCCTAAAATGTCTGAAAGAATTGGCTTATGTATCAAGGGCTCTGTTCCTGATTTCGTGTATGCTCAAGGCAGAGAGGAGGACGGAGAGATTTAGATGTATGCCGCAGATATGGGCCAACCCATCGAATCTGATCGACGGCAAAACAGTGATGAAACCCCACAAACCGGTGGAATCTCTGTAATGTCTCTGCTGCTTAGGAGAGCAGAGCAACCCCAGACCTCCATGAAATCCCCAGCTTTATTTCAAGTGATATTTTTCTTGCATCGTGTTTGTTCAGGGTTAACCTGTAATGCATCTTTTGCTCCTAGCTTTGGGAATGTTTGTCCTGCAGAAGGCCGGGCTAGGATGGAGACCCGTAACTACAATTTCATGACTGGGTGACCTCTGTGAGCTCTACCTGCTTTATTGTCAGAAGGATGACTAAGAAACCTCCAACATACAGTGTCATCAGCATTATGATCTGAGAAACAACACCTACAGAATCTATTATTCATTAAGTGTAACCAATATATAATTTAAAACAGTGGGTTTTGTCAAATAATGTTAGGTCAGCATAATTTTCTGCCTATTACTAATATCTATAACATCTTTGCCTTAGTCAGCTCTATTTAAATATGCAATCATTTACAGCTTTTGACTATATGTGTGCGCACTCCCGATTTCCAATATTCAACTACTACAAATTTTATGCTGACATCAATAGCAAACTATTAAAGACAGTATTTCATTATTGGTTTTTCATCCCAAAAGTTATTTACAATTATATACTAAGCACTAATATTAAAGGAAACCATTTAAATGAGGTGCTATCTGCTTTAACAATATGTCTGTCACAGAATGAGATTGTGTTTAAAGATTTTATCAAGAAATGGTTGTTTGCTGAGGTTATGTTTTGTCCATGAAATATGCATTTCATATCTCTTTCATTTCATTAACATAATTTAATTTGTGCTTTGCATTTTGTGCATAATACATATTTGATTTACAAAACAAATATTTCCATTAGAAAATGAATTTCATGCAGGCAAAAAAGCAGAACCAAATGATGTATTGAAGGAAAATAAGAAGAAATGAAATGCATTTTCTCAGTCTATTAAAAAATCTATGGCATTGACAGAAAGTGCACTTAGTGCTACATTTAAAAAATAGCACATATGTCAATGTATTAACAAATAGAATTGGAAATACAAATATTTCCCTATATCAAGCCAAGAATCTCTTTATTTTAATTGAGTTGATTTAAAAGCCCAACTACAATTTAATTTTTATTTCATGATGTGGTACACTGCCTGGTGCCATTACATCCATGTAGAATTGGCAGTCAATATACAAAGATATTTTACCTTTTAAAAACTTTCTATTGACACCAGCAATAAATAATTTAATGGGCTGAAAATGTGAAATCATTAATTTGCTGATTGTCTTCGAATATTGGGTAGCTGGGTAGGGGTGCAGATAGGTGAGCGAACTAATGAACAATGTTTGCAAGACTGTCATGAGAGGACCCCAGTAAATAACGCCACAGATGAAATGAAATGCTGTTTAAACTTGCCTGGTTTAATCGCCAGATCCATGGGGATGAAGAAAAGGATCACGCCCAAAATGCCCCATTATCTCCCTGGCAAGAAAACCTACCAAACTGAGTGCAGAGGAGTTAAACATCTGACTCCTCTGGAGTCTGAAATGTGCACGTTGCCTTCCATCCAGCCCAGCCAGGGAAATATTGAACGTCCCCATGGGAGTGGTGGGCTGAGTGGACCGCTGGGGATGTGGCAGCACATAGTGGGAGCCAGGCACCTACTTTTAGATGGGGTTTGCTGCACCTCTCTCCTAATGATATGATGGAGGCTGGGCAATAAATCCCTCATCCTGCCAGGAGACAAAACCCAGAGAAAGCCAAAACCTTGAGGAAGCATCTTAAACTGGCTGTCCCTCCTCCACAGAGGTATATGCATCGACTGTGTCGCTACCTGTACGCCGCTGGCAATGTTTTGGCATTGGGCGGGAGGCCAGGGTTTGGCCCCAGACCTGCCATTCACACAAAATATACGGGCCAAATTCTGCCTGCAGTTGTAGTCATGCAACTCCAGTGATCTTGCTGGTATAACTGGGAACAGAAGGGGCTTGTGAAAGATGAGGCAGATTGGCTCAGGGCAGAGATGGGCATAACTGCTCTCAGCCCTGGCTCTGCAGCACCGCCAGCATCTCCAGCTGCGGGAACGTGTCTGGGGCAGGACTCAGACAACATGAGAATTAATTTAAATTTGTGGGATATTTTAAAGATAATAATAGATGTCGAGTTGCATCTTTTAGTTGTTTTGGAGCTTTGTGCTTTAAGCTTTTTTACACAAGGATTAGAGGCTTGCTTTTAAAAAAAAGGGAGGGGTTGGGAACTGGGATTCTTGCAGTCTCAGGAGTCCAAAAGCAGCAGCTTAAAGAAAAATACCAAATGTTGCAAGGCGGGTAAGACTGAAAAATCCTGCATTATTCTGCCATGGAGAATAAGTTTAACTCTACGAGAAACTCTACGCAGCAAAGTAAGGGGAGAAAATGAAGAATAACTCCCCCGTTTAAAACTAAGAGATACATTTGGGGAGGTTAGACTGTAAATACATTAGCTTAGCTGGAATTTTGCCAGGACTTTGGGACTAATATCCATACTCTTATGAAAAGTGCTTGGGATAATGACTACAGGTATCTGAGGCCTCGGTGCTGTATCCAAGGCTAATTGAATTGAGTAGGCGTGCATACTTGAGAAAACCGAAGGGAGGTTAGGTAGGAAAAGGGAAGAAGGTGAAAAAGAAAGCAAAGAAGTGAAGCTGCAACATTCTGATAATTAACCGGAATGAAGGCTCCGGGTCCATCCTGCCAGACCATGCCATGCACCAGCTGAAAACAAAGTGGCAGGGGAGAGTGCTCTCTCCCTGCTGCTGCCCGTGGTCACCAGTGCCTCTTCTCGCAGCTTGCTTTCATCTTCTGCTGAGTACCAGCCAAAGCCGGCCTGTCTCAATTGCGCTCTTTTAACAAGAGCTATGCTCTCCAATGCCCGCGTGGCCCAGGGCTCCCTTCTGCAATGTCACGGCATGGCTCGCATCCCGCACACCTTGTAACTGGGTCTGGCGCCAGGACAAGCCCAGCCGTGCCATGCGCTGCCACGATGGCGTGATGGGATGCTCCCGTGGCAGCTGCCCACTTGTCACAGCCCGGACAGTAACTCTGCAGAACATCCCTCAAAGGGCCTTGGTCATCAGAAGAAAGCGGAGTGGTCCCCTCGCCTGCCTGCGGGGCGCAGGGCTGCAGTGCAGAGGAAGGCTGGAGCCTGCCTCACCTTCGTGTCGTCTCTCAGGAAGGTTTCACAGGTCTCCCTGCTGTTTTTCTGAAGTATCTAGAGTGAGAGCACGTTTTCATTTGCTGTGCGTGGAACACCTTGTCTGGTTTTTGGGAGGTGGTTTCCCCCAGGAAGGGCACGTGCGGGCGGGCAGAGCAGTGCTGCTGCCCCCGAGCGGCCCCTGTCCGAGCGGCGGGGTGGCGCTCCCTATTGACTGCTCATTGAGACGTATGCGCTATAAATCCTCTAAAGCGAACCGCAAAGTCATGTCTTCAGCCAAACCTTCGAAGGAATGAATAACGTGAGCCTGGTGATTAGCTCTAGGATTAATGAGATGCACCACCTACATTCATAAGATATAACGAGCAAAAAATACCCAGTAACGTTTAAACATCACACCTCCTTTCCTGACAATATCGGCGTGTCAGAGTTGGGATAAAACTGTTTTGAATAAAAAATAAAGTATGTCTAAAATATTAAAAGAAAAAAGCTTAGTGCCTGCACACACAAAAGCAATGATCTAAGGGAAATCACCAGTTGCTGTTCTGTGAGGTATAAAAATAAACCCTTGTCTCCTTTACTTTTACATCCACTGACAAGTGACTATATTAGCATTAAGTGAAAAAGCAGATGAAAAGTAATGTCTTTTATTTAGCTCCTACCTGAAACATATTTAAGTTTTCTGCAGCAAGTGAGATTGTGCATAGGGATTTGAAATCATGTAATAAGACACTGTGTGACATTATCTGTCCACCGAGCAGTCACTCCAGTAAGTAACGTTGCCACTAAATCTGGGAAGGGAAGTTAACACAAATAACTTCACACTTCCCCCTCTCTTTTTTTCAACCTTGTCAGCGTGTCTATCTATATAAGATTTTGTACTCATTCTCCAAAGAAACCTGTTAGGATACCTGTCCATCAAGTAGTCAAACGTACTTGTCTCATTTTTAATATGCCAAAAATGTTGAGCCATGTATTGTTTCTAAATGAAGCACATGTGTGCTGCAGAGTAGAAACAGAAATGTGCTGATACAGGAAACTCTACTTGTTTGTTAGCAGTGATATTGGAAAAAATCCATCTCTCCTAGCAGGACAATCTCATCATATTAAAAGTTATGGATTTCTTGCTTAAGCATTCTACACTAGCTGCAGAGCTGTATAAACTTGCTTCTGCTTATCAAGCGAGCCAACAATACACAAAAAGAAAATTTAACATCTTTTAACATTTCTGCCTTCATATGGGAGTTCTCCTGAAATGAGTTCTTCAATTATCCTGATGGATCTGTTTAGTGAGTTGGTACTGTTTCCTGGCTTACTAAAAGCCAGTGCATTACTATGCAATACTGTGTATGTGGTATTGAAATGAGATCAACATCATTGCTTTACTACGTTTTAAGCAGAAGTTAGCACACGTTATAAAAATCATAAAGACTTCAGAGTTAGATATTCTAGCGATGTATTCTAAAACCTATACTGGTTTTTGCTGGCAAATTATTAGAGGTGCATGAAAAAATGAACTGTTGGTGGCTTCTTTCTTAAATAACTAATGAGTATTAATCAATATTGAGCAACGATTAACAGCGGATATGTTTTATTTTCTTTTGCCTCGGATAACAAAGGAAATGCGGTTTATAAAAATGATAAACATACTGAAGTAAAATTATTAATTTCAAAATAAAGTTGCAACATTACTCCTACGTGTAGGAGGTAATATATAGTCCTATATACGAAATTCAGTTCAGAAAACATTCATTCACTACATCGGAGATTAACTGCATAAGACATCCAAGAATGTTTCAATTGGATTGACTGTGTTGTACAAGTATGCAAAATATTTACGTCTTTAGTTCTCCAAATCATTAAGCTGCTAAGATTTGTCTGCAAAAGGAAGCTTTGACAAACCAGTTTGTAGGTGTTCCCTCTGAACCCAATATCGTCAGCTCTGTGTGTGTGCATTTGCATGTGTGTGTGCACGCACAGATTTTTTAGTCTTTACACTGTAAAAAACTTTGGAATTGTTTGACCCTGTAAACACAAAATTCATGTATCTCACCCTGGGACAAATGCATTCTTTTTAAAAGCAGCATATGGGCAGCCTTGGACTGATGTTAGTTTATTGTCACTGCTTGATAACGTTTAATGGAAAAGATACAAGAGTGCCAAAGAATTTTAATTATTTTTGTGATAAAGTTATATGTTCGGCCTTGAAAAAGTGGAGATAATGCTGGGATTCATTATTATTCCCAGTGTGTTTAAACAGACGACACTGAATGCAAACAAAAGCAGATGAAATTTGAAAAGTATTATCAATATTGCAGATAGCAGATGCCCTTTCCAATCAGAACAAGCATATCTTCTATAGCAACTTTATGGTTGAGTAGTTTATTCATTTCTATTAGAAGGTTGTACGTTTCTAAAATATGTAGATGGTATCTAGAAAACCAACCAACCAGTAGGGTCATTTTGCTTGTTTTCCTAAATTTATTATTTCACTTTTGCAGGCTTGATCTGAGGTGCATTAACATGGGAGTGAAATCTTATTGTGTCAAATCCTATCTTGTATATGACCTTTCATGTGTTTTGCTGTGGTTCTGAGAGAGAAATGCTAAGAGGTGTCTATTCTGCAGGGTTTTGCCAGGGTTGTATTTGTGCTGCTGTAATTAAAACTGGACCCATCCTCCTGTAAAATTTTTCTTCTTCTTGGCCTCATAGCTTGAAAGAAAAATTTTGCCGTGGCTGCAGCACCTAATTCAAACTTATATTCTTTTAAGAGTGGCTGAGGCACAGACCCCGCAACCCCGAGGTCGCTGGTGCCACGTGCCGGAGCTGGGAGCCTGGCGGGGACCCCCAGCTCTGCTGCAGCCGGTCTGACTGCGGGACCGGGACCCCAGCAGCACCCTGGGCACCCAGCCAGTGGCGCAGAGGCTTTAAAAAGCATTCCCATGCTCATGCAATAAAATACCCAAACCAGCTATTTCCCTGTGATGTTGTCTGAGGCTTTCATTCTGTATTTTTCATTTTGAAAGAAAACAGCAAACACTTAAAATTATTTTACCATAATTTACTGAACCCTAAGGCCACAGTTCTGCAGTAGGTTATGACACCGCAGGCTTTGATGGTGAAAATTGTGTGCTGATGCATTTCCACACTGCAGAGAAGTGGTGAAAATGTAGATCTTCAGAAAATATATTCCACACAGTTTCCTGCTACCTGTTCATATGCCAATTATATTTTCAGGTTTGCATCTGAAATTCTTATCTGCCTAGTAACATCCTATCCTCTGAAAGGTCTGTAGTCCACTTAGTCATATTTAAAGCTGCATCTAAGTGGTTCTTTACATGCAAACACGTGAACTAAGAATATTCCACCAATCTTTTTTAAAAAAATATGGATCCTACTGCATAAAGGATTTGGAGGATGGTGCTTTGAGACCTTGATTTCAGGCATCAATGGAAGAACAACGAATCCTTTAAAAAACATAAATATTGAGTGTTTGGGCCATCATAAAAGCTGAAGCAAAAAAAGCACCAAAAAACCTGCTGTGGCGTTTGATTGCAGCTAAATTCAGCCTCTGTGGAAGTTCTCCCCAGATGAAGGTCCAAAATGGCAGGAGGCAGTTGTGTCCTTGGAGGTTCTGAAGAATGGAGCTGCTCCCTGGGGATGCACCACCTGAGCCTGGGCTCCATCAGCCTGACATCGCTGGTCCAAGGATCTCAGAGGGATGTGCGTGCTGGGGACAGGGATGGGGAAGAAGGAGGAGAAGAAGAGGAGGAGAGGGCTACATTTCCCATGACACTCTTCAACCAACTCAGACTTAAAGTTTGGCAGGTGTTGCCGTGTTACACCTGGCTCAGGTGAGGTGGCAGCAGCTCCAGCACTCCCAGCTCCAAGGCTGTTTGCAGGTATTGCAAAGCTGTGCCAAAGTGTGTTTGGGGTATGAATTTGGGAAATGTCATCACAGGATGATAGCAAGTGTAGAATAGGCCCTAAGGGGCTCTAAAGTTTGAGAGCTTGGAGGGAAGATGAGGTTTAGGGCATCTCATCTTTAAATTGCATTAGGAGTATGTGCCTGTGTCTTCACTGTGGTATGTTTTCTTAACGATGGTGCATCAGTCCCAGGTAAAGCTGAAGCCCACCTCGGGCTAGTCCTGAATTTCCTCTGAATGTGATAAAGTGCATGTGGAACCTGAATATAAGATGTGACACCAAGCTTTGTGGCTCGTCCCATGTTTTGTGCCCCGTGCCCAGTGGTGTGAGCCAGTGGGGAGGGTGCTGGTGGCTCCCCAGGGTGCAGGGCTGCAGTGGGAAGGCAGAGCCCTGCGAGTGTTTCCCATCGCCCCCGCGTGAGCTTCTCTTTCCTGCTTGTGCATATCCTTTACCCTTACTGTCTTCTGTTACAGCCCCTAATGCACATCTAATATAATTTTATAGAGCAATATTATCCGATGTACACAAACACGCGTCCCTTGCTGCCTCCTTACTGGCGGCGCGGCGCGCTGCCCAGCCCACCCAAGGACCTGATATGTCATTGCTCTCGCTGCATTTATGGTTGAGCAGTATCATCCCAGAGCATCAGTTACTTAGCAGACTTCCATAATGAATGCACTCCATAAATATAAAAGCATTTCTAGAAAGTTAAGTGTTTGGATGTTATAAAAAGCACCAGTGCTGAGTCATGCTCTTGCCGGCCCGTGGGAAATGGCCGGTGATTATTTCATGCCATTTTGTTGGGCTGCGATAACTTCAGGGAAAATGTGGCCACCAAAACTGACAACTCATGCTGATCTGCTGCTCCGTGCTCGCGGTGCCATCTGTTAGCACATGTCACTACAGGTATGGAGATGTATTGTATAGCAGACTTAAGTCTATATTTCAAAATTGCTGGGAAGCAAGAGGCACACAAAGGAACTGTAATAAGTACAAAGTGTAATTAAATTTTGCTCCAAGAACTGCCATAGTCAGTTAAATCAGACCAGTTTAGATGTCATTATTTAGCCAATAGAGTAAATCTTATTTATAGAAGTCCAGGTCTGGCTCCACTTGTTTTCTGATAAGCAGTGGTAGGCTATTGACTTTAATGCACGATGCTTGTAACAGAAAGATGCATAAATAAACATGGACAAAACGAGGGCAGAAGAGCACCGCTAAATTATCTCTGCAATTGTCGGTGCCCTCAGCTTGGGCGAGGGCCTGGGCTCGGGTATCAATTCCTGTTTTCATTTTCTTCTTTTAATTGATCTTGTGGAGCAACCATTATCCAAATAGTAAGGGAAAGGGATGTTCCCTTCAGAAACTGCTGATGCTGCAGCTCAGTGCTGTTTCATCCAGGAGTCAAATATCAGATGTGGAGAGGCAAGGGAAGAATTATACCCACCTGGGGAGAAAAGGGGAGAAATTTTTTTCTAAATTTAGGGAGACAGGTTTTAAAAATGAAGGAACTGCTGGAGAAAACTTAAGAGATGGTATATGACAGAAAAATGTAGGTAGAAGTGGTATCCCCAGCAGTTTTCCAGGGGAGGAGTCCAAAAAATGACTGAGGGCTACTGGAGAATCAGCAGCTGAAAGTGATAATACACCAGAGCTCAGGTGTTTTGCATTGAGTTTTCGGCGGGGTTTCTGCAGTGCTCAAGTTCAGGGTGAGGGAGAGAAATGGTTCTGGTATTTTCAAGCCTTGTTCAGAGCAGCAAATGCTAGAAATCTTCAGCGAGGTTGCTGGCACATGGTTCTCTTACTTTACTTTCCCACACTCTGAGTGCTCAGAAGGTTTGGATGACTGTCTGGATTTCTGTGGTCTCTTAATTAAGCTAAAACCCGACCTCTGAATGTTTTGGAGCTTGCCAAACACAAATTAAAATGAGTGAAGCAAGGAAGGGTTAAAGAGCCCGTGGAAGCTCACTTCCCAGTTGTGTTTAGTTAATGCAGAGGGTTTCAGATGCTCAGCGCTGGCAGCTATGACGTGCTCACAGGTAAATCTGGCTGGGATTGCAGTTGGGGTAGCAGTGAGGTTGCTCACGGAAAGACGGTGGAAGCCGCAGTGCTTGCTGCCACCCTGGAGGGTGTCTCCTTTGCATGCTGGAGTATGTGACCTGGGCCACTTCCCAGATCTGCTGGAGTGCCATCCAAAAAAATTGTTGTATAAGATTTTAATGGAAGGAATTTAAAAACATGCATGTGTTCCTTTGATGAAGAAGAGACTGAAAGCTTCTGAGAAAGAAATGTCAGGGGCCCCAGAAGCATTTTCTGCTTCTGACAGTAGTTGGTCATGCTCAAAAAGCGCTGGCCTCCATGGGAGACCTCTGTGCTTTGAGCTTTGCGCTTTGACCAAAGGGAGACAAAAGCTAGACGGATCTTTGACTTCTTGCATTGCAGCTTGCTGTTCAGGGTATTTATATGTGAAGTGTGTGTGACAGGATGGGCAAATTCTTCTCTGTCTTACCCCAACATAAACCTGCGGTAATTGGTTGACATCCCAAGTTGCTGGTTCCCACCGCTCATATTGACTTGAATGGGAACAGAATGCTTGGGGATTTCGGGTTGTGAATCCCTGGATCACCAACAGATTCCTTGCCGGCATGTGCGGTTTAACCCAGAGCAGCATCTACTGGCACCCAGGTATGGTAGATCTGGATTTACAGTGATGCAAATGAGATCATAATCTGGTGCTTGTGGCGAGGTGCCGTGAGGGTGACTCTCTGTTTTCTCCTAGCCGCCTGTCACACGTGGAGATAAACGCATGGGTAATGCCAATATATAGCCTGCAAATTGTATGCGTGGTGGTGAAAACGCTGTTGCTGTTTACACTGAGGAAAATAGAACCAAAAGGCCACAGAATGAAATATAATTTGTTAAAAACAGGGAATAACATTGATTAAAATGAAAGCCAGTGTTCCAGCACTTTACTGTAGAGAAGTATGTCCCCAGGTTCCTTGCACTTGCCCTGTGATTATACAATAGATTTTAAGTCTGTGATATCTACAATTCTACATCAAAATATATTCTATAGCTGTAGGAAACAGCTCTGAATTGTTAACCTTCTCTCCAGGTACTGGAGGTAACACACTGTGAGATTAGATGTATATTTTCTTCAAGATATACCACCCATCGAGGAGTCCATATTTACATCTTTTGTTGATATTTTTTATAGATTAAAAGAGTCTCTTTTCTGGTGATAATTCTGCTAAGTACTGTAATTTGCTGCCACTAATATTTGTCTGAGTCCTAGTTTGCAAAATATATTTGAAACCACTTTATAAAGTCTCATAATTGCTTCTTTGTAGAGCTGGTATAATGAGTAGTTTCTTTATCCAGCCTTTATCCTGTTAACCTTAGAGGTGAGCGACTGCTTGCTGGAGTAGTTGGGGAATGTCTTAGCACTGTTGAGCCATTTAATTTCACTCCTAATTTCATAGCGGTGACACAGAATTGGCTATGAGCAAGCTTGCAGTTATTTCAAGGGTTTTCAGTTAGCATTGAATCAGGACCTGATTCACTAAAATGAAATTGAAATAAATGCACATGTAGATGATTTTTTTTAATGCATAAATTGATCTGCATTTATGTGCCCAATCCACATTAAAACATTGACCTGCTGTTGAAGGATGGGAGCTCAGCATATAAAGCAGCTCTAGCATCGCAAATGAGAGCTTGCACCACCGCGTTGGTGGCTCGTTCTCCGCTTCCTTTACTACTGCTCTTGTCCCAACTGCAAGGCAGCTCTGTGTTACCCAAACCTTACTCTTAGCTTCCTGGAAAATATAGATTCACATTTTTCAGTTTCTTTTGGCCATTTTTACAAAGTTAGTGATCGGCGTGCTGTGCTGTTTAGCATGTTAGGACGGCTTCCAGCGTTGCTCTTTCTGCAAGGGAGAAATTACTGTTACTCTAGTGTTTGCTTCAGATGAGCAGAGCTGGCTTGTGCAAAGCTTGTCTGTTCTCCAGAATTGCATGGGAAGCTGTTTCTTCCCAAACCAGAATTCTTTTTACTCCAGCACTGGCTGCGTTTCAGAGGGGAGGTCGTCCCTTTTTGTGAATATAGCCTAAAGCGTGCATGTGTGGGGAATTTTGCTATTTCCATCCTGTTGCTTTTGCTGTTACTGTAACAGTTGGGTGATCTGAAAGAAGTGTGATTTGAGGGTCACTAAACATGAGAGAGAAAGCTTTCAGTCTGGCATATGAGAGAGTATTTATGGTATGTGCTTATGAAATGCTACCGCTGCCTAATCTTTTTAAGTAAGGGTAAGAAGAAAGTTTGACGAAACATTGGGGGTTACAGGTGGATCCAAAAAGCTGAGAATCAAGTCATTGATTCAATGCTTCCTGCCCATGAACCATCCCTGTGGGAAGAGGCGCGTGGCACAGGCTCACATGGGCGGTGGGTGACCCTTGACAGCGGCCACTGCTGAAGGGGGACACGTGGGGTGATGGAGCTGCTGTTCCCCAGTGCCCCAGCACCACGGGCCCCCTTGGCCACTGTCCAGCCCCCCTGGGGGCTGCCTTGGGGTCTCTTCTGCCTCATCCCACCACCTACCCTTCCTGAGCTGCAAATCCTGGTAGCTGAGCATGGGTGTAATGCATTTACCCGGGGGACTGCCAGAGTAAATGTGCTTTTAGTGAGCTGTGGCTGCGTGGCAGGGAGAGGGGACAAAAAATGCTGCATTATTCTTACGTGACTGGTTTTATCTCTATGCATCTTGCATAGGCATCTAACTACTGCAGCATTTACCTACAAGCTATGATTTAGCAGCATGCTTGATGCTAGCTCCTCCGTTGTACAGGCATGTGCTCTTAATACTTGGGCCACTGCAGGCATTTTATCATCTGGAGGTCATCCCTGCTAAATATTAAGGGTGAATTTTGCACTGAAATACAGAGTTCTGATTGTGCCCTTCATTTTGATCTTTCAATGCTTCTGTCGTTAGTGACATTGTCATTTAATGTGGACATTCATTTAGACATATGTCTGGACCTGCCTGGAAAGCATTTTTGATGGCTGCACTCTCAATTCAAGTCTGCTCCCTCTTGTAGACTCTAAGCAAAAGTTGATAGCATTTGAAATTTAATCAGGTTGGTATTGTGCAATTTATCTCTTATAAAAGTTTCAGTAGCTTTTTTGCACACTTTTCTCTACTGTTTAAAAGGAATTCTCAAAAGCCTGGAGTTGGAGGAACCTATCTGTCCATGCATCATTGCAGACTGCACTTTTAATTCTTTTAATCTGAGCTTGATCTCTTTTGTGAAACATATCCTCAAACATGTAACTCGTTACGCCAGACTTCTATAAAGCTGGTAACTAGAAGCCTTGCGTTTGGACTATTTTTTGTTAACTGTAAGAAGTAGGGAAGGACTAAAGATGGCTTGTATAGAAAGATTTTACAGTACTAGTAAAGGCTGGGTTTCCTTATGAGATGATTCCTAGCTTTGCCATATTTTTTTTTCATTACTAGGACCAAATTTATGCCAGTATATAGGGCAGGTTCCTAAACATTAACCCAGTGTTTTGTCCACACCCAAAACTTTACTTAATGTCATCCTGATCGTTAGGACCTCCACAGTCTAGTTTTGCCACACACCTCAGAGTGACAATATTGCCCCGCCAGACCCCAAACACAAGCAGTTGCAAATCATTTTGTAAGGCCTCCTCCCCATGTTTTTCAGACATTTATTTTAAACATCTGGTCTTGAAAATCAGAACCTGCACACAATCTCCTTATTGCCCCATCCAGAAATCCCCCTCCTGTCTGACCAGTCTGTTTTCCAAAATATTCTTGGTCCTTCCGAAAAGACAGTTTTATTCTTTTAAGTTTCAGATTTAAAATCTGGATGAGTGAGAGATCTCGGATGAGAGATGCATTAGCAGAACTGATTTCTCTTGTTACCAGTTCAAAAGGCTTCAGTATGCAGCACAAATGATTCATAAGTATCCATTGTTCAGAGTTCAGGATAAAGAGTTCAGAATCAAAGCTCTGCTTTAATGTGCGCTCATGCATTTCTTTTTTCAGTAAGAGCATTCTCTTCATATATATAGCAAATGAAATTCAAACTTGTTTAAGCTGCAGTTCTGGTAAATTGCTCTGCCTCTGAAGTTAGCTTAGAATATCATGAGAGTTATAGAAACCGTTACAGATTTTGCTAGTATTGCAAAAACTTAGTGCTTAGTTATAATCAAGCAAGAGATGTTTAATAAATAGAACAGCAAAACAAGCGATCACCTCGTGTTTTCCCTGGGTTCGGACTTCACGTCAGCCCTGCCGGCAGATCTTGAGAGCACAGCCATGCAGGATTTTGGCTGTTGGTGTTTTCCTTACTGGCCTTTATCAAGGGGAGAGACGGCAAGGGTTTCTAATTTACGGGCAGATTTTTGCATGGGAATGCAGGGTGACAGCCTGTGGGCAGTGATTAAGAGGTATTCTGATGTCTAGACATTTGTCCAAATGTTTGTCATCGAGCAAACTGTGCCCAATATTGCTTCTTTCAGAGCCTTCTTTATCTTTCATTTTAATGTTTCATAGATCCGAGCTACTGTCGCTGCGGCAGTGCTGTGTTTTCTCCTGGCATCTTGTACCATGGCTAAGCATACTGAATGGGCTCTCTAAAACCTTTCTTATCAATGGAGTACAACAAGCCCAATGCAATCATCCTTTCAATTATCTTCTTCATCTCAAGTGTCACCAGATAAGTGCTGGCATAGTATTCTTTGAACATTTCAGATATTGTTCCTCGCTTTTTGGCTATAAATGTATGAATACGGGATAAAGATTAAGATATCTCATGTTTTACCCTTACTATTCACAGACAAAACTATGCTTGATCTCCTAAAAGGTTCTTTTTTTCCCCATCTCTTTAGTTTCAATTCTCACTGGGGCCTGGGTGATAAGAATATTGGGCTAACTCTTGTGTGTTGCAGCGGGAGCCATGCCCTGTAGCATCAGGGGAAAAGCCAGAGAGCCTGGTTCAGTGCTCATAGCCTCTGAAATCGGCTTGACGTGGAGGCGACCTGGCAGTGGCTACAGGACAGGACTCCCCAGATGGGACTTTGTAGGTGGCCAGTCCAGAGTAGATGGCTCAGCCTCTGCTTGCTCGGTTCTGGAGAGGCTTTCTAGAGTTTAGTGCCATCAGGGGGAGGGGGAAGGAGGTTTTCATTTATTTGCCTTGATCTATTTTTGCTTGGTGAGTGAAATTTGACTCCATTAAAGCACTGGCCTTTCTGAACTCCACGAGGCACTTGTGAACAGACTGAAGAAACAGGGTTCCCTCTGTGCTCTGAAGATGATGAAGTCTCTGCCTCCGGCTCATTTTCAGGTATATAAGGTGTTTCTTTGTGTACACCTATGTGCTTTGTGCTATGCAGGCGGCGTTTCCCTCTGAGCTGATGTCGGTATCTGCCGGGGCACATCAGTGCATTTGGATCTGGTGCCACCGGAGGCGGGTCCTTCTTGTCACACTGGGGAAGGACAGGAGGGGGATTGTAGGCCCTTATGCTGAATTTGTTATCATTTGAGAGTGCAGTGCATTAAGGGCTGCATAGATGCTCATGTGAACATGGCATTGACCTGTTTGGAGACTTAAGGAGCAGGGAGAGACCAGTTGCTGGTGGGTTCCAGCTGCAGGATCAGTAGAAAGCTCGTGGTTTCTAGAAAGCTCCATGGGATGGGACGGGATGTTAAAGGGATAAGAAATCAGTCTAGGATGTGCATGTCTGTGGACAAGGCATCCATCTGGGAACTGGAAGATCTGGGGTTTTAGCACTTTTTCTGCATGGCCTTGGGCCAGGGCATTTACCTCCTTGAGCTGAAGAGGTTGCTATAAAGTTTACAGGGTCTTTGTGACAAGAGCAGTTTATGTTTCTAAAGCCTAGCATTCACAAACAGGAGTCAGGCTCCCCAGAAGCATGATGTTGGCTTATGAAGTGGATTTTTAAAGAGATTTTTGTCTTTTGTTCATTGCCTTTTGGTTTGGAGGCCATTAGATTAATTTGGCAATGTTCTTGAGGTTGTCCCTGCAATTAGGAGAGCTCAAAACACTTTTAAATTTAAGGAATTAATTGTGATATAATTACAAAGAGCTTTAGGAAAAACACCAAATATAGCGATATGTGTGAATCTTGAGGATTGGCAAGGAGGAGATTAGTGTGGGAACACGAGAGGAATGTAGGCTTCGGTTCAAAGAGTTATTTTAAAGGAAGAATATTGAAAATCAAGTGTGATGAAAAACAATGATTCTAATGAAGGACAAAACACATCCATCGTACTCCAGTCGTGCTTTCTTTTTAGCCATTATAAAGTTGTGGGTGTATAGCAATGGTGACAACAAACCCAGGCAAGTAACAGAACAGATGCAACTTCAATCTCTTCATTAAAAAAAAACGTTTCATGGTTGCACACAGCCACACAAAATGTATTTTCATGCTTACACATTTCAAGCATTTTTGAAAGTCACACAATTGTTTTGGTGATTTAAGTTCTAAATTGATGAAAATACAATGGGAAAGAGGGAAAGGCAACCTGGGAGGAGAGGAACAGGCTTTCCAGGGAAACATTGAGGCATTGCATTGATTGCTGTGAAAATTCATTTCAATTCCACCTCATTTCTTCATTAAGTGTTTTAAAGCAGTGCTTTCTTGGTTTAGTTCCTGTAGGACTCTCTGTCTGACTTCAGGGGCAGTGGTTTTAAGGACATGGGCCAATTAGCACCAAGTTATGCTGCTTCACTGCAAGTGCAGTTGCTCCAGATTGATGCTGGTGGAAAAGAGGAGAATTGAGACTACTGGGTTGCATCAGCATGCAACCCAGTAGTCTCAATTCTCCTCGTATAAATGTAGTGCCTTTACACATCATTTAGTAAGAACTGCAACAGGTGGGTGTTTGTTATTTTGCAAGTATGTAAACTGAAATACTGAGTTCTGGGTCATGTTTTATGAGTCGTAAGCACTTCCTTTATGAGAAGAATTTTGAATGAGCTCAGTTTCCATTTGGAAATCCAAGAAAAATAATAAACTCTGACACTCGGAAGTGACTTACTGGTGACTACACCAAGTCCTGAACAGGAACCAAAACAAACCTCAAAACCTCTTCCTGAGACAGTCTTGTTGACTTTGGTTTCAAAATATGTTTTATTTTCATGAAGGGACAGAGTGAAGGGGGGGAATATTAGATGAAACTTAATTGTTACTTTCTTGTCATATGTCTAAAGTTTTGCAGCAAATATTGTAAAGCCAGCAAGCATCACTTTACAAAGTTGTTCTCTACTTCATGCCTGTTAGATGTGTTTAGCTGGTTTACGGCTAGGTCTTGGCATCTAAAAAAAGACTTCAAACTGAAATGGGGGCTGATTATTGGCATTTTGATCTGTTGTGGTTTAACCCCAGAGGGTAACTAAGCCCCACGCAGCTGCTCGCTCATTCCCCCGCCATGGGATGAGTGAGAGAATTGGAAGAGAAAAAGTGAGAAAACTCGTGGGTTGAGATAAAGACAGTTTAGTAAATAAAGAAAACACCATGCACTCAAGCAAAGCAACACAAGGAATCCATCCCCTGCTTCCCATGGGCAGGCAGGTGCTCAGCCATCCCCAGGAAAGCAGGGCTCCATCACATGTAACAGTGACTTGGGAAGACCAACGCCATCACTCCAAACGTCCCCGCCCCCTCCTTCTCCTTCCCCCAGCTTTATGTGCTGAGCATGACGTCACATGGTGTGGGATATCCTTTAGGTCAGTTGGGGTCAGCTGTCCTGGCAGTGCCCCCTCCCAGCTCCTTGTGGCCCCCTCCCAGCCTCCTTGCTGGTGGGGTGGGGTTTATCAGCGCTGTCTCCAGCACAAATCCAAACCATAGCCCCATGCCAGCTACTGTGAATTAACTCTATCCCAGCCAGAACCAGCACATGATCTTACCAGCCACCTTTGGTTTAATGTAGACATGACAACAGGTGAAGTGAAGAGAAAAGCTCATAATAAAAGTAGATCTCAATTCATCATCATTTTCCAAATGACATTTACGTTTGAACAAAGCAAAGTAAGCAAAGTAAGATGAGATATACCTTCTGCCTATCGGCTGCCATGGTGTCTCCCAGTCCCCTGTTACTGTGTCTGTTGTATTCAGGCATTTCCTGATCTCTTAAGCATCTATCTGCATGGCACTGAGAAATTACTATTTCATAGTGGTGGAACGGAAGATCAAAAATACTATGTAACTTAACTAATGCCTGTCTGAATTCAGGGAACTTAGTCTTGCAGCCCCTATGGCAATCTTCCTCTTCCTCGCCACCTTTTTTCCCATAAAACTGTTTGAGTACTGAATGCACAGCTTGAATGCTCCTGTATTACCTTGCTTAAGAAAACCAATAAATCCCCCAGATAGCTAATGACAGCGTGTTGGTAACCAGAATTAAAATCTGACATGACAGTCATGTAGGAATATGACCACGTGAAGAAATACAGGTACTGCTGCCTAAAAAAGCTCTGAAACTGGGAACTTGGATTCCAGTCTCTATTCTGCCATAGGTGTTTGGGTTTTTTTTTTTTTTTTTTGGACATTAGTTTTTAGGGAAAATCAAAACCTGCATGTTGTTCTGCAGTTCTGGTAAATGGTTTGTTAAAAGCCTATCCCATGCAGAGATTTTCATGAGGGTACAGGTGTTAATACCAGCAAAGTGTTTGAGATCATAATTCTTGGGAGAAGTCCTCAGCCAAACTTCCTGAAGGTGCGATTAGGACCTTGCAGAAGCAGGCTCAGAGGAATTGGTCTCTTGCATAGTGATGGAGCAAGCTGGGAAATGGAGGGATTCATCCAGCATATGGTGGTGGGTCTAGAGTTGTTCATGGCCCAGTCCTGCAGTCAGCATGTATTCGGTGCAGGACATGGCTCGTCCTGCTGTCTTGCTCCATGTCTTTCCTGCTCTGGAGCCCCTTGCAGCCTCTCTGCAGGCTTCTGCCCCTGCTAGCCAGGGGGAATGGACGCTTGTCCATCTCTGAGCCAGGGTATGCTCTCCGGTCACCCGTCCCTCTGCGTGGCACACGTAGCGTACCCATAGCAGGTTGATAGGTTTAAAGCTACCAAGCCAATGACCAACATTTGAGAAGGTGCTTAACAAAAGTGTGGTTTTCTTGTTTGTTTCATATTCTTTAATAAATTTTATTAATTAATGAAACTGACTCCTTTGTACAGTACACTGCAAGAATTGCTATTCTACCTGGCTGTTTAATCATTATCGTCCTTAATGAGTAGGTTATTCTGTCACCGATATTAATCTAACAAAAGAAACAAATACCTGGCCCGTGCTGTGATGAAGGAGTCAGTAGGTTAAATGCTCAGCTCTGTGAATTGTGATAAACAGTCCAGCCGAAATGGCCGGAGCGTGGCCGGGTGGCTGCTTTTAGAGACACTCAGCACGTGTAGATGTAGAATACACAACAGCTCTTCTTGCTGGTAGGGCGATGCTGCTTTTGTGAATGGTCCTTCATCCCTGTATTTTGGAATCGGCACCTCCTTGGGGATAAAATGCAGAGCAAATCAGTTAGGCACAGCGGAAGATGGGGCATTTTTATACTTTGCCTTTTCATTTAGATGTGATTCCTTAGAAAAGCTGCTTAAATGGTGTTACAACTGCTTTGATACGGACTCTTAATTCTGAAAAGGTAGCACCAGTAAATAGTGTTAGGTGAAAAGAGCGCAGAGGGGACAGGCAACGGGAACCTTGGCTATCAATACGTCAAAAGGATGAGTCCAGAAAGACACACTTAGTGTTACAAATTTCTTGTGAAGCCCATGGCAAAGCTATTTTAGCGGCTTTCAAGAAAGGGATGGTATGTCAGTCTTATTGTGGTTCCTTGAGGGAATAGATCTTGCACACAGAGGGGAGGAGAGACTGAAGTGAGGCGTCTGTCATTTTCTTCCAGTGTTTATGATTCCTTAAAATAAAGATGAAAATTAAAGGAATGTGTTTCTCTCATATCAAGAGTTCTCATGTTCTTCTTTAACTGGCCTCGTGCGGAAGATTTTGTCTGGTTTGGCTGGTTGTAATTTTTGTGGTGTGCAGCTCTTGTTGGCTTCCCTTGTACCAAACACAGACGAGCTATTCCTTTACTGTGGGTGGTATGGAGCAAACAGCTGTGCATGTGTTGCACTGAATTTAATGCGCATCATGGTAACAGAAGAATCAATCTGAAAGAGGCTTCTTTTGTGATGCTGTTAGCTTTGGATTTATATACTTTATTAGTTATCGGAGCATTTTCATTATTGTGGCTATTGGTTAGACCTGCTATAACTCCAGTAAAACCAAGAGACACCGGGCTGCAACACTTACAATATGCAGTATGCACACACAACCTGGATCAACCTAATTTCAGCATAGCAAACACAAAACAAAAGCTGTATATGACTTCTTAGCCTTTGTGCACATCTGCATTATTATAAATGCTAATATAATTCTGCAATGATAAATAATTAAACAATTATGGTCATGAATCAATAAGTTTAGCACATTTTTTCATCAGCAAATTGTACTGTATAAACAAGAAATATAAATTACCAAGTCTAATTTTCACTGAAAATTGTAAGCATTTTATATCTAATAATTAAAAAAGTATTAGAATTCAATGTAAGATACTTAGAACTTTAAAATTTTCTAGTTTTAACCAAACACCATTAAATTGTCATGTTTTATGTTTCTGAATCTGATTAACATTTTGAGATCTGACTTTTGCGATCATTCTCTTTGTTTTCCTCTGCTAGAACCCCCTGGCTCAACCTCTAGTTTTTCCTAAACACAGTTTATCAGTTTGAATCCAGCTTCAGATGACCTCATTATGTTGCCTTTAAGAAAATATAATGTTTAAAGAAAAACATTCTAGTACCTTTCTTCTAAGATTTTGAAAGACCTATCTATTTTTATCATGTACTAAGCATTTTGCTGCAGAAGGTGCAATATGGAGGCAGGGAGAAGAGGAAGCTTTTACAAGTATGTCTGTATTTAATCGGAGGTTGTAGGGTTGCCTGTAATCTTTCCTGCTCTCAGATCTTCGGCATTTGTAAAGAACCTATCACCCCAAATACTGACATCTAGCTACATCATTTAAAAATAATCTTGCCCTACTCTAGAAGTAGGGCTAAAACCCAGTATCTTTTCAGAGAAAAAGCTGAGTTTGGTATTTTTTTAAAGGTGTGCAGGTTTGCTGAACATCTTGCATGAACTAAGGATTTGCCACGAGGGAAGTTACTGCAGAATAGCTATTCCTGACTGCTCACCGTCGGCTTCCTCAGTGGTTATGCTTTAACCCAGGGAAATGCTTGACCTGCTTCTACTTTGTCTCCCAAGCCATTGATGAAAACACCATTTAGTCTTAGCCAAGGCATGTTAGACCAGGAAATTTGGAAAACCAGCAGTTTCAGGGTGGTGTTTGTCATCACATCGACAGATCCAAGGGGGACGCATTGGCACCAGGTGCCCATCTCTGTGGTGGCGGGGGCCTCCAGGACCCTGTCCCCATCAGCCAGGGCTCCAGGCACCCTGATCGCTCCCTGACCTGCAGGGTGGGCACCAAGCCAGCGAGGGCTCATCCTCCTGGCATTAACCTAAGGCAGAACTGGTGGGACTGGTTCATTGGAGGTGTTGGAATTATGCTGCATCACTGTGCTGGTAAAGCTTCTCTCTGTGGGAAAAGCTCCCAATTCGGTAAACCAATAAACCAGTATTTACCTGACTCCCATGTGTTTGGTGGTATGAATGAGTCATGACAGTCATCCTTTGTGGTGGCTCCATCTGCAGTTCTCCTACAAATTCTCAGTCTAAGTGAACCTGCCAAATGACAAATAGGATGTGAAGAAGGTGACACTACGCTTCAGAAAATAAGAGAAATCAGGAAGGGAATTTGTTATGGTACTGAAGGTGCTGTGACCTGGGAAAGGCAGCTTCACCAGGTGTGGCGCAGTGTCTTGGGGCCTGAGATAATTTTGTCTGGCTTTGTTATGGAAGTTCATAGTGTTAGAGGGGGGGCTGCATCCACTGAAGTGTTAAAGTTTATTTGCAGGGTTTTTTTAAAGACTAGAAGCCTCAGGAATCTTCACCAAGCTGGGAGATCAAGGACTTTTCCTCCCAGTTTTACTGCTCATGAGCAAGCAATTAGTTAGTTACATTACAGAGAAGACTCACAAAGGTAGTATGTTTAGAAATGTAAGCAAGTATTTTGCCTTCGGGGGAGGAGGGTTGGAAAGAAGAAGAAAATATTTTCTTCACCTTCTTCTCTTTATCTTCCTTTTTGTTTACTCTGTCTTCCTCTTTTTGATGACTAAGAGAAAGAAAACTACATATGGAGTCTGAAGATCTTTACTTTGAGTTTCCTCCTTGTGCTGCTGCATCTGCTCCTCTTCCTCTAGCTTTCCCAACACGCTGTGTTTCCATTTGTGGGTGTAAGTGTCTTTGCCTCTGATGCCAATGTCACTCTTCTTGTGGCAACCAGATTTTGTTTTACTGTATGGCTCTTAGCAACATGTTTCCTGCGTTCTGCTCACTCTGTTGCAGAGTTCACACTTTCAAAGTCTGGAGATATAGATTGCTTTGCTTTCACATATATGGTTTTGCAAACACAGTCAAAGTCAAACCTTGGAGCACGTTCCCTTTCCTCACGCAGAGTTAGTGGGCTTGTGTTTCACTCCACAGCAGGTCTGCGCTGACCATCCTTGACCTCCATGAATCCCATGCACTCACTATTCTCAGATTTCAACAGAAAATATTTGCAGAAAAATTGTATTACAGCCATTAGCTGGAATTTTTTTTTAGGTATGTGGAAGTGTGTATTAATTTTCAAGTCAAAATACCTGTATTTAAAGGTAATGGTGTAATAAATACTAAAATTGGCAGGGGAAAACTGTAGAAATTTCTCATTTGCGTCTATGATAAATCAGTGGAACCTGTGGAGATGTAGTATCGCGATCATACATTTAGCATATTTCTTTATTTTTAAGATATCTACGTTTAAAACACAGATTCCACCTACAAAACTGGATTACAGTATTCACAGCAGGTTTAAAAATATTTCAGAGATGTTGCTTTCATGCTTCAAATCCTTGAAAAGCCAAATACACTCTCTTCTGAAACTAAATCTTGGTTTTCACTGTAAAAAAAAAAAAAGTTTAATAGCACATATGGCATAATTTCATGTGACATCTGTTTTGTAACAAACAATATTTAGCTCACTTATTTGCTGAATGATACAGTACATGCTGCAAACAAAAAGTCCAATGAACAGTTTTACATAGTTTGTAATATATCAATATTTATTGCAAAAGAATGCAAAACTTAAACATTTAAGCATGTTATTGATTGTAATATGCAAAACATTGATTAGTGCATGCTGCCAATGCAAAGAAAGTCTACTGAATGCCTTATGGGGTATGAAAATTAGGTAGATTTCTGAAAGAATAACTGATGTCCTCCCACTGGTGACATTTAGGCTTATGCCCCCTCAACCTAATTTGTGTCATCTTATAGGAGACAGCTGTCAATATATTTAGGATGGTTTAGCTCATAACAGCAGAAATGGTGAGAGACTATTGGCTTAATTGCATGGAGTGATTGATTCTAATGGAAACAACATTTAGAAACTCAAAATGCACTTTCTGTTGGCAGATCTAATAGAATATCATAATGAATTGGAGCATCACACATATACTGTACTTTCTGCAAGGACTGCAAAAGGACAGTCATGGGGCTTTATGTTTTTGGTTTTTTTTTAATTTGATTTTAGTGTTTAAATTATTTGTTTAAATAATAAAGACAAACCATCACAGGAACATAGACGGACAGAAAGCAGAACCTCAGAATGATCCTGAAACCACACACTGGTACAGTAATTGTCAGAGGAAGACTGCGTTTAGGTAAATTGGCTGAAGGTACTGAAATAAATGTCAGCAATTGCAGTGCTGTGAAATGGCACGAGGTTTCTGGGGCTGTACCTGGTGTCGCGATGTGCTTCGGGAGGATGCCCTGAAGGCAAACCCTGCTGGGCTGACTTGCACGGGTGCTGTGGACCCCGATGAATGGTTTCAGCGTAGCCTCTCCCATGAACCCCAAGACTTTCTGGAAGCATGCGGGCTATTGCAGACCACAGCCGCTGCTGGGCTGAAGGAAACCAAACGGGGGCTGATGAGTGCCTGGAGCTGGAGCAGAGCAAGGTCTCTGCCTTTCTGATGTTCCTCCTCAGCTTCCTGTGTGGCCAAATCATTTTGGTTAGCCCCCATGACGGTTTGCGGGTCCGTTACTCTTTGGAGAGGTGTGTGGGCACCGTTGGCCGCTCTGGCGTGGCAGAACATGAACCTGCCTGGACTGAGGGGGGAAAGCCTGCACCGGCAATCTTTCCTCTGGGGTAGTGGCAAAAGCTCCAGAGCAGTTGCTCTGTGTTAACTCTTTTGTCCTCTGGCAGTTTTGCACAATAACCTCGTCTTTATAGACTTGGTCAAACTGTAAGTGTATCTGTCTCTAGCCTGGGATTTCTCTCTCTCTCTCTCGTTTTAAAACACTTTATAGGAACCCCGCTGTTTTCTTCTCCCCATTGTAATTTCTCAGAGACATCTTACTATTTCCTGAGTATCTGTAAGGAAACTCGGGATTATAAAATCTTCTGCTTAGCTGAAAATGTTGTGCCGTTTGGCCAGAAGCTGCTGACATCATTCTGTCTTTTCTTTTTCTACTCCTTTAAGATCTAGTAAATGTGTAGGTTCTAGGGGGATTAATATGTGGTTACAGATTAAATGTTTTTTCCCCCCTTTCCCATAATTAGAAAGGTATGAAGAATCGGATGCAAGATTGAACAGTGTAAATCCTCCAAAATTAAAAACATTTCAGAACTGGAATAAATATTAATAAATTGGAGGCATAATGAAATGCTGTAGATATGTAAGGGGAAAAGCAAGCAGGAAAGGAGGGAAGATTTTTATAGACCTTAATTACAGCAGGGTTGTTAGTAAATTTACTGAATTGTAAATGTAAGAGATTCGGATGGCCTGAGTAAAACCACATATTTAAGCCTTCTAAATGAACATTTCTGTTTTTTGAGTAATTTGTACCATCTGTGTCAAAATTCTGAGCCTAAGAAGAAAAAGCAGTGGAACAAATGTTGGTTCCATAAAACAGTCCTAGTTCATTGTTGAAATTGTCACACATTAACATTGCAGGCCATCTGGGTAGACAAAAGACTCTAACCAGATTGCTAAGATGATTTTATTGGTCTGGTATTAATCAGAATGTGGCATAATATTTAAGCAGAAAAAATGATGAGGTGAAGTGGAGTGCCTGTAACTACCCTAACTGTGTAGTAGTTGCACAATAATCTTATTACACCATAGAGCACTGTGTTTCTAAGCAAAGATCCTAATTCTGAAATGTAAATAACAAGCTATGTGATATTTCCAATTTATAGTTTAAAATAAAATATGAAACTTAAAGAAGTAATGACTGTTGGCATATTGCAATGCGGAGATTTAAAGGCCACAGCATGGTTATATTAAATTGCGGTATACCCACAATCATGTTGGAATTAACTTTAATTTCTTTTTGTAACATTGTAAATCAGATTACACTTCATCTCAAAGAATCCAGAACTCGTGATTTACAATTGATTTTCTACATTTTGAATCTCTACACAATGCAGCAGCTTGCCTTCTCTCCAGGATCTAGAGATGATGGTATGTATGTGCATGTATGTGTGCGTTATGTTTGTTCTCTCTGCTTTCTTGCCTTTCACAGGCAATTGGAAAAGTCTCTCTTTTTAATATTCTCCATGATCTTGCCTCTTCCTAATTTTTCTCCTATGATTCTCAAAAAGACAGTGAGTGTTTTTGTGCTTCTCTCCCCACTTTACCACCACTTTGAAAACCCTGTCTGCCCTCCTGTGCTGAATCTGACCTTTTAAATTCTCCAGCAAGTCCTCTGAACATACGGGGACACTTCCAAGCACCATGGAAAACCTTGTCCTGGGAACATTTTACACTTTCTCTGATGCATTTACTGTGAAAGCTACCCCACTGGTGTGAGGTGGGTGCTGGAGAGCCCTGGGGAGCTGCGGGCAGGGCTGCTCCCTCCAAAGATGCCTTGGGAAGGGTGGACCCTGCCTCTCGCAGCGGGCCGAGAGCATGGCGAGGTGGGAATGGGGACTCCATCATTAGGTTCAAGTGCAGACGTGCGCCATCTCTTGCTGGGGATGGAGAGGGCAGCTGGGTGGTGGCGATGGTCCCCATCTGCAGCAGACACTGCTGCCCTGGTCCTGCTGCCTTCCCAAGAGCAGGGGAGCCCCCCTGCGCCTGTGTGCTGCCCTCAACACTTGTATGGCAAACGCTGCTTGAATGCAAAGCTTGACTGCCAGTTGGGTTTTGTACAGAGGCCTGAGAGCTTCCTATTTGTGAAATATTTCTGATCTTGATTATTATATAGAGTGCATTCTGTGGAAGCAGCTGTAGCACGCTCCTGTGCCATTTTCCTGGCACAAAATATATGGTTGGATGGTTTCTGCTCTGTAGTTTTCTACTATGAAATTCTCTCCCTCTCTCTCTCAAAAAAAAAGGGGGAAAAAAAAAAAGGATACTTATTCCCTACAAAACTTGTATTAGAAAGAAACTTAAATTTTCCAAAGTAATGGTATTTGGGTAATTAAACAGGGCATCTGATGTAGTTAAATAGCACAGATGTCAAATTAATTTAGGATTTTTTTTATTTTTGCCTTCTCAATTATTAATCTGAAAGCAAGGTGAAATGGGAAGAAAAGAGTGAAAGAGGGATGAAGAAACTAAAAGGACTGGAGGTGGAAGGCAGGATTGTCTAACAGGAGAAAAAAGGGAGCAAGTGGTGTGGTCAGACTGAAACGCAAGTTTGGAAGGCAGCAGGCTAGGACCAAGAAGTTACCAACTGTGTCTAGCATTTAGACAGTAAAACGTGCTCTTGTTCATAGTGGGGCTGTGAGGTCGGGCAGAGCTGTACGTGGTCTGAGGGGTCTGCCCGGGGCCACGTGGGGCATCTGCTTTGTGCAAAACCTCTCTCCCTTGGGGTAGATCTGGAACTGAGAAAAACCAACCGGGCTCTGCAAGCTCTGCAGGTCAAGTTCAGACCCTTAGGAGAGGTTCTGTTTAATGTCTTAATATTTTCTGTTTGAATTACCTGTCACTCGAGCTTCAGATCAGTTGGGAGACAGGTGGCCCGAAGGCACATGCAATGAACTTGTCTCTTGCTCACCATGATTCTCTGGGAACATCTTGTGGGCCAATGCTTGTTTGTGATGGACCAACAGAGTGTTTGTCTGGAGACGAGGTGGTCTTAACTGTGATAAAGAGACTATTTCTAAGCACAAAAACCTTGGTTAATTGTGTTGCTTGATCTTCTAGTGATACTCTGCTTGGCATAAACTTTAAAGGTGATTTAAAGAACTTCACCAGTAGTTCTTTTTTTTTTTTTCACTTGGTTCTCATTAATCTTACATTTGAATGTTTAGAAATGCTTAATACTGGTGTTAAAAGATGACTGAAATATTTTCTATTTGATTAAAGGTTTTTCATGGTTTTGCCTATTTAATAAAAGATCTATCAGCCATTGCTGTGGAATTATACAGTATAGTGTAAATTATACCTAATTAAACAAAACATTTGGAATTGTCAGTTAACATCACAGTGCTGGCCTGGTCCTTGATGACAGATAGCAATGGTGAGAATATGTCGCTGCAGCCACACAAGTGTTGCGCTATCAGCCACATACAAGTGAAATGTGGATTAAAATGCTATTAACATAGCCAATTAAACATAGGCATAAACAAACCAGTTAAATCAATAATAATAACTGCTGTATCATAGAGCTGGTGCTTTGCTGTGGCTCATTTTGCTCATCTGAGGACCGCCCAGAACAAGAAACGTGCAGCGGGGATGTTTTGTATGTGGACAGCAAGGTTAATGCCCCAGAGCAAGGGCTAACCACAGCTTCATGGCATCAACACAGCAAAACCATACTGGGGGTCAAATATTATTTTCTTTCCTAGATGAAAAATGGTTTCTTTTTTCTCCTCAGACTCCTTTTTTTCCCTTTTTTTTTTTTCCTATTACATTTGACATGTATTTTAGGCCTCATGGACTCTGTGTCTCTGTAGCTGCTGTAATTGGTCGTTGTGACTGATGCATGAGTCTGGACAAGGCCAGCAAGAGCGTGGGCCACCTGAAAGGGAGATTTCATAGGGCACAACTAGGTTAGCAACAAAACTAGAGATAGTCTGCTATTTCACAGCAGAATAGTCAACAGTTCCCAAGTCTTGCACATGGCCACCACATCCAGCACACCCACTTCATGCTTTCTCTTTTTTTTTTTCATGAATGCTAACCTTGGTTTTGGGCACGCATTTCTCTGTCCTGAAATTATGAAGACTCTCATCTTCTGTGTCTTTACTTTAAATGTTTATTAGTCCATTTTGAGATATTTTTGTGTCATCCCTTTATCAGGTCTTCCGCTTCCTGCTTTAGATCAATATAAATTTGTTTATTTTTCTGTCAAATGTAGAAACTAAACTCTGTAAGTGTTCTTGTCTGGACTACGAAAGAGAGTAAACCTGGAATGACAAGGTTGGAAGTGCTTTGAATTTTCCAGGTGTTAAATCTAATTTATCTTCCTGGTCAACTGGCTTAATCCTTTAGTCTTAAAGGATTAAGTGCTACCTATAGTAGGTCTCATCCTGATGTCAAAAGATTTCCCTGGATGGCTGGTATCCTAAAGCCCAAAGCAGCAAAATCACTCCTGTGCAAAAAGTCAGCATTGCTTTATTGAAACCCCCATTTGAACAGTGAGGTAAAGCATCAATGTTCTATTTATCTCTTAAGACCACCCTCTTAATTGCTGAGAGTTTGACAATAACAAGAGAGCACTGGGTATTTTCAGCCTGAGTTCTTTCATAAGAACAAAGAAGTGACAAGATTTCCTCTTGATTCTTCATCTGAATCCATTTAAAAATACAAAATAAAAAATAATGATCTCTTGTTTATTTTTTCAGTAGTGATTAAAAGAAGTCATTCTTCAAACAACAAATGGAGAAGGAATTATTTGAAGCATATTTGGGGTCTCTTCAAAAGACTGGAGATTTTTTTTTTGTGGTGTATAAGACACCTGTTAGGAAGGCCACTTTGGTAGTATGTTGGATTTTGTCCAATTAATGCCCTTTAAAAGTTGCTTGCAGGAAAACAATGGGGCAAAAAGACCCATGAGCCCTGCTCCCAAAGCCAGCTGGGCCAGTGGTTAGCAGTGGCCCATGTTATGGGAATGTCTTGAGTAGATAGCCCTGCACTGGTTGTAAACAAACCCACCCTGTTTTCGGTAGCTGTTTAACCACTGTGGTGGTCCAGTAGATGTTTTGATGTTGATACCCGAGCTACCATGTTTCCAGCTAGTATCAGCTATGTGTATCCAAACTACTTTGCTCCTTTGGATAGCAGTGAGGATGACCTCCAGGCAGACTGCTGTGTTGGGCACCGAGCTTCTGGCAGTGTATTTAAAAACAAACAAACAAACAAAGAGTACTTGAGCACTAAAGACAATCCCAGAGGTTAAAGGCAGGGAGACAAAAAGGCAGCTAAGGGAAATGAAGTTGCTTTTGTGTGAAACCAGACGGCAGCACAGCCCTGCTGCTTGCTCTGCTGTGGACGTGGCTGTATGTCACCAGCCTCGTTGGTAAGATGCTTTCCATGCTTTGTGGTGCTGCAGATTGGGTGAAGTCCTACCTCAGATGTCTGTGGTGTGCCAAGAGCGTGTTGCAGGTGGACCATGGCCGGAACTTACATCTCTTCTCTTCCTGTTTCTTGTTCATTTGGATGTTGCAGGATCAGGCTCTACAAATTAGAAAAGAAACGAAGAGCTTGATTAGAGCTTTAAATGGGATTCTTCAGACTTTTGTTTGTACCTGAGGCAGTATGTATGCTGAAATTAAACAGCAACCACTTTTGGCATGCTTCCTCTGTTCATATAATCTCTCTAGCAGACTGTGTTTTCTTACTGTAATTTTCTCTCTTATATATATGTATGTATTTATATTCAGAAACACCATGTGTGTGTATGGAGTTCTGGGGAGTAGTTGTAGTTCAGCCCAGCAATGCCATGGGTCATCCTGCCCCATCAAGGCGTGGAGGGAATTTGGGCTTGCTGCCCACCCTGCTTCTGTCCTATTTTGGTTAGTGCTGCTGTGGTTTGGGGCTTTTCCGGGAGCTTACTGACCTACTTACGGGTTCTATGGCCCATCCTGGATGGGCCATGAGAAATCCTGGTGAGGTCCTCTGCTATCTTCTGGATAGCCATCCACACTACCTGATGGCCCAGCTGCTGTCTCAGGCAATGCTCCTCCTTCCTTCCAAACAAGTCCTCTCCAACTCCTAAAAGGACGCTCCTTTAGAGATCATGGGTGATTGACACTCTCTTAAGCAACAATTTGGACATTTTATTAGGAAGTCAAGAAAAAGAATATAATGAGAGCATGGAGGAAAAGAGAGGGAAAAAGGGAAAAGTGTTTCAGAGACTGGCACTGACTGAGGAGGGGGAAAGATGCTGGGCAACCCTGGCTGAAGTAAGAGTTGGAAGAAAGGAGAGGTTCTGAGTGGAGGAAAACAAGAGGCTGGAGGCAACTGCTGAGCACTGTGCTGTGTTTTCCTGGGAGGCTGAAGCCTGCCCGTGGAATGCTTCGGCTCAGAGGGAATGCAAATATAGTCTTGGGCTCTGCCTCTGGGCTGTCTTTGTAGATCGTATTTAACACTGGGCAGTGGCTTTGCTGCTGCTTTGTCGGGTTGTCAAGACCACTGGGAAATTCGAGCCAATTCAGCTTTAAGTGTATTCTTCTGTCTTTTTTTTTGTCTCTTTTTTTTTTCTTTTTTTTCTCTAGACCATCTAACAGTAAATCCAGCTTTTGCATGTGATTATTACTTCATGACAAGGCATGATGAAGTGTTTAAGAATTTCTGTAAGTTTAAAATTATCTTTACATTGGCCCCTGTTAAGATTTCTGACAATTGCCGTTAATCTTTAGTCCAGGCAAAAAGGCTTTTTCCACACCATATGGACTAGATCAGATTTATCTGCTGTCTGTTGTCCTTCATGAGACACGAGGCACATTCTGTTGAGTGATGGATTGTCTATGGATGTGTCGTAGCAAGAGCATGTTGGCATGTACACACAGTTGACAAAGTCCTATGCACCTACATTTAGTCAATGTACTTGTGGTGTATTTTACTATTTTATTTCCCCTACTGCACTTAGTGTGCATTTTCACATTCCTATTTCACATGAACAGTGCTAGGCTGGAAATCAGCTTCTTGTGCAATGTGCCCAGTGATGTCACCCATTTCCCAACTGCAAATCAGTGCAAATGTGAGCTGTTAAAGCCACGATTGACTCCAGAATAAGGCTTTGCTCCCAAACAGTTCATGCACTGTTGTAGGCTCAGGTTTTTGTTCTGATATTGTGTTTCGTAAGAACTTCCTGGCAACATCAGTAGTGCAAAGTCAACTTTTTACTGATGTCTAATAAAGAAGGTATTTGTGTGGCCAGAGAGTTGAGAACTCCAAGCTCTGTTGTTTCAGGAAGACGACCATATTTTAACGTGTGGAAATATTTCCAATGTGTGGTCTGTTCACTGGTCATTGCCTTTAAACACCCAAAGCTACGTGGTACTAACAGTAAGTGATCAAGTTGCTTGTACCAATGTGGCTGTTCTTGTGAGTGGCAACTTACCTCTCCTATTTTAATCCGCAAGTGAGACATAGCTCTTGAAACGATCATGCAGCCCTGTTTCCATGAGTAACACACAAATGGGTGAATAGGGCGTTGCGTTCCACAATACAGAGCATTAAAGTTTGCGTCAGTGGGATCAAAATGTGGGCAGACTTTTAATGAAGTTCGTCAATTTAAAAAAATATCATTTTCCTTTTCAGAATTGTGGTGTCTGGCATTGAAAATCAATTCAGATATTTATGTCCTGTAGCAGTTGATTTCTAAGCAATTAGAGTAAAACAAAAGTATTTGCAAGTTTTGTATTTTATTCAGTTGTGTTTGCTGCTTCTTGGATAATTTTATCCATGAAGACTTTACTGCTCTGTCTTGTCGACTCAGCTGAGTTAAAATTAAAGCATAAAATGAAATGTTTATTTAATCATGGCGACGTTCTTAAAAACTTGAGAGATTTCTTGTAACACCAAAAAAGTGCCTTCAAAATATCCTGAACTTCTTAAAATGCATTTCTCAACACTGATAATTAATGAAGATATACTAAATAGTAAGGCAGCATTTAGTCTGTATTTGAATAATTAGAAATTTAGATTAAATTCTCCTAGTGTGTCAAATATGCTTAACTTCACAATTTTAAGAAAACTCTCAAAAAATCATCAAATCTTTTGCACAAGAGTATTTCTACCTGATTTAAATTCTGGGAACATAACAGCTTTAACTATAATTTTTTTTGTGAGAGGAAGAAAAAACTATTCAGTGTTCAATTCAAGACTTTTATACAGAAAGTATAAAAGAATGTTAATGGGAAGGAAAACTGAATCCAACAGTGTGTGTTAATTACACAAATATTAATTCATGCAGGTCCTCTTGACCAGACTTCATTCTCCTGCTTGACTTTTTGTAGACTTGCATTCCGTCACTACAGCAAAGCAAAGACTGAACAATGCCAATAATTTCAGACTGTTCCTTATGTGATAAACTTTGCCAGATAAAAATATACTTGACTCTAGATTCTGAACTTAGCTCTTAATATATATAAACATAATTCTTCATACCATATGCGAGAACCACTGACTATGGCAAAGCAAATGAAGTGTTAATTATCCAGAAAGAGCTCAGTTCTGCCCAGTGATGAATAAAGCAGCCCAGATTCAGAAATGAACTTATTTATGTGATTAAAGTTAAGCACATGCTTAATCTCATTGATCTCCAACATCAATAATGGTTTATCAATTCAGAGCTGCAATTGGTGTGGCAAACACAAAGGAGAGATGAGTGGGGTCTGTGTCTTGACTTTGTCCACTAAATTTCTTGTGGGCTGGGAGGTGCAAACAGCAAAGTGTTATTGCCTGGAGGCGGACTTCTAAATTCTTTGCTATAGCTGGCATTTCCATTTTTCATTTCTCAAGTTCTGGGTGAAATTTTGGTCACTAACTTTTCAATCGAATAGGTTTGGGTGGATTCTTTTTCAAGTGGGGGGATGCAAGCTAGGAATAATCAGACTGGCAGCACTCTCGGTGACAGAGAATATTAAATAGAAAAATTACAAATGAAAGATAAAAATTCTAGGGCTGAATGTCTGCGATGTGAAACAAATAACAATCAATAGCATCCATCTGTAGCCTGCTGTAACTGGGGAAATAGAGAGGAATATAATGGTGCCCTCTAGACCTGGTGCTTCTGCTAGTGTGCATGTGTCCCTTGCATACTTGGAAATATAAATGCCATGGCACCAATACCTAATATCATCTGAGGAAAGTTCATTTGAACTGCTTAGATGTAGGGGATAAAACTGACATATACTACTGGAAAGCTAATTTTGTCTTTCTGGGGCTATTTTTGAGGACTTTTTCTGTTTCTGAAGTATTTCTGCTGTAGAATACCCTTTATCTGTCCTTAAAATGCTCTGGAGAGGCAAGAAAACAACTTGTCTAGGATGCTCACCTTTGGTTTTCTATTGTTTCTTTTTCAGCTGAGAATTGGCTCTTTCCAAATGTTTTTTTCAGTAGTGCATGTTAACACCTATGATCACCTTTCATAGCTTTGCTAGAAAAATCTTTATTCCCAAAACATTTGTGCTGGAGTCCACTAAAAGCACAGATGCTTCTAAGCATTTTAAATAATGGGCTGAGGAGAAAAAAAAAAAAGTTGCTGTTCACATGGTGGTTTTCATCATTGATGGAACTGCAATGGTTTCATTGAACAGAAATTGGCTTTAACTTTTTGTAGTGCAACCTCAAACATAAGCATCTGGGTTAGCCTCAAGACTGTTGATAACACAAGAAAGGTACCATTGTCTACCCACCTTAATATTAATGGAATTAAATAAGCCTGCTTTTGTTCCATGGTCTTCAGTTAGAATAAAAACAAAATTAGAACCATTATGGTGCACTGATATCTATTTTCAAACATGGAGAGGTGGGGTGGAAAATCCCTAGAAGGCTTTTCCCGCATAGAGGTTTACTTTGGGTAGGAGGAAGGATAAGAAAGCCCTAGGGAAGAAACTACATTGACTTTTGTAATGAGTTGCATTCCATCTGAATAGATCTCAATGTCCTAAAGCCAGTTTCTGGATTGAGGGATAATGCTTGGTTTTGGTGACACTGTATTTGAGAATGTACAGTGTCAGGAAGGCGTTTCTTTTCCTCTTAATCACAAAGATATTGCTAATAAACTCATCCAGTTATTAGTACCATATTTTGTGAAGGTAGTTTAGACGAGAAAATAACATAGGAGGAAACCAGTGCCTCAAAGGTGACATGAATATCAGATTTATGTGGTGATAAGAGACATTTGCCCAATCCTGGAAAGTACAAACTAAACAAAATTGCCTGATTCTGAAGTTTTCTCACAAAGGTAGAGGCAAAGGCAAACTGACCTTTGAACCCATGGCCTTCACAAAGCTTTGTAAAACTTTCTGGTACAGTTTGAGGCTAGTTATCAGGAGATACGCATGGCTTTATTTTTTGGTGATGAAATTATACTTAAATTTCATTTGAATGGGAGAGCTCAAACAGGACAAGTAGCATGTGAAACTTGGAGGGGTTTTATGTACCAAGTTAGGAGAAAAAACATGCAGGTACTCTGGGGGAAGTTATAGTGCTACTGGTTTTTATTCCTCTGCTTGCTAGCTAGTGAGTGATAGGCGGAGGAATGCAGCATCATCTATTTCTTTTGTGTTCTTGGTTACCATAGAGCATATGCAACATACAGCAAAACACAAACATTTCCTGCTTTGTTTTCTTGGCAGTTTTCTGAATTCAGTATTTTGGAATTAAAATGAAATAGTGTGAATCAATGTAGAGCACACAGAACACCTCGTTTCTTGATCCTCTGATGAGCATTTTTAGAAAAAACTGCTGAAATATGCATCATAATCAATCTGATGAACAACCAATGGAGAAGGCTTTTAAATATTTAAGAATCTCTGTGTTGTAGAGAATAGCACAATTTTTTAAAATGAGGCTGTAAGTTCCTATACACTGTCAGAGAAGTCCTCCATATAAGGCTTTTATGCCAGAAGGCTTAAAATATCTAATCCAATCTCATCTAAGTTGGGATCCGATGTGGCCTCTCTGAAGAACATCGATAATCTTATTTCAGCTCCCGCGGAGTGGCCAGCGCTTCTTCCTTCCCTCCTCCAGTGGCACTTGCTCCCGCTTGCCCTTGCAGCCCCCGTGCCTCTGCCTCAATTTCCTCTGTTGTTCCTGTAGCAAATCTTTCCTTAATTGCTTATAATTTCACCCCGGTCATGAATGACACCTTCCTGCGTGTCACCCTGTGTGCTGGGAGCAGCCTCCCGGCCGGCACCCACCCACAGTGCTCCTGGGTCCCCAGAGGTGCTGGGCTGGGCATCGCTCTGCTCCGCGTGCTCCTGTAAACTCCCCAGCATCACGGGTTAATCCAATTTTTAAACACAAGGCATAATTAATCTTAAAACACTTTGAGCAACAGTGTAGCTTTGTAAATAACAATTTGTCATTATAGGAAGTGGCTTTTGCGAGGTGGAGGCTTGAATAAGGTAATATTTTTGGGCGATGTTTCCGTGCAGAGGTTTTCTGGAGATCTGTGATTTACCTGTTACTAATATTATGCTATTTAACAAGCAGGAAGCAGTATGTAAGAACAATAATAGTAATCTTAGTTAGAATGGTTTTGATGAAAGTACACTTTAATTCACTAATTATGACAGCTAAAAGGCATTTTTACATTCAGTGTTAAAATCACTGTATCTGTATTTTTACCTCACTCTTCCAGCTGCAGAACTCTTTCTAACATGTTTTTAGTCATGTTATGCAAATGCCTGTTTAAATTACTAGGAGTATTTGTTTTCTATTTCTGCCCTGTAAAACATAATTTTAATACAAGTTATTTGTGAAATGCACATTGTAAAAGGAAATAAGGTTTCAGATGGCATTTCTATGATAATTTTACTGCAAATGTTGACCATGTTTTTGTATTTGTCTGTAAAAGGTAATGCAAGCTGTACATAAGGCATATTTCAAAGATCTAATATCGTATGTGACTAAATTAGTGAAGTAGCATTGGCTTCCCTTTGAACAGTTAGTCTAGCACTAATCATACGGAGTAAAATAGATCACCGCCTCACATACGTTCTGTGGGAGGCAGTTGCTGTGGCACACGGTGCTGAACTGAGCCCTGCCGCAAAGATCGAACGCTCTTTCCCGGCCCTCCCGCCCCACCACGCGTGCCTGGCGTGGGGGCTCGGGGTGCCCCCACCCGCTGTGGGAGCCGGGGTGCTCACCCCCAAGATGAACAAGAGTTAAAGGCTGGGCAGCCGAGCCTGTGGAAATACACATGGCTGGCACCGCGGTGCGGGCGTAATGTATGTAAATAGGGGGTAGCAAATGCATGAGCAAGTGAGTCAAGGTGAAGGGTGTGCTGAATACCTAAAAACTGGCTGTGGTGCTCTGCCAGCTTGGGGAGAGGGGGGGAAAACTTGGGGAGCCTGGGTCTGAGAGGTTTAACCCCTGGGAAAGCGCCTGGTAAATTCCCAGCCAGGTCTTTGCGCTGCCTCGTTAAAGGAAAAACTGCAATTAAAATCACACTTTCAATTTTAGATTGATTTGTTTAATAAACAAAGGTTAGTTGCATTTAAAAAATGTATGGGCAAGTTTGCTGCATGTGGGGAGAATAACAGATATTGCTGGCAAGAGATTGCTCTTAATAAAACATCTCCATTTCAATGGAACTCTGTATTTTTACTTGGCTTGATCCCCAGCCTCTGAATCCAAATGGAAATTTTTTGAAACAAAAAGAGGTTTCTAGAGGTGGGATCCTGTTGTTTGTGTCTCTGTTGCACTTTTCAATCAAATGATTTGTACTAGACTGAAGTTTGACAAACCCGCTGTAGTGTCACGAAGAAAAAGCTTCCTCATAAAATCAAAAACATATAGCAGATGCATGTTTTATTGAACATTACTAAAAATAGCGCTTTAAACCCTTACTCTGTCTGTAATGCTCTCTAAGTATCTTTTGAACACTGCCTTCATTATTAAGTCTCTGAGCTTCGGAAATAATTTTCTGATTCTTTCTCTTCCACAGATCTTATTTTTCAGAACAGTTGATGTTTGTTTCCTATTTTGCATGCGTGTGTGTTGAGTGAGTTGTCAGTCAGCTGATGACTGTTCAGTCGTGTCGGACAAGATCCTGAGACTATGTCCTTAAGCAAATTCCAGACCCAGTATCATGAATATATTTTGAGATGCTTTAAGGATCTCAGTAGAAACTAAGATGACATATTTTGCTTTCTGGTGACTCAGTGACCACAGCCAGGGGGAGGGGAGGAGGATCCTCTGTTGTCACCCCCACACTGACCAGTGCGCTGCAATCTGAACCCCCCTTCCAACTTCTCCTTGAGCTTTGCCCAGTAGCAAAGGAGGGTGAAAAGCAAGATGCAGTAATACTGCTGGGTTTACAAAAGCAGGGCAGCCAATAGGTGCTAAGAAAGTGAGGACTGGGAGGTGATATACAGCAGTTAGGAGAAAACATAGAGTCAGTGCTTCATTGGGTAAAACAGCCAATTGAACAAATCCTTCTGTACAATCAAATACGTTACTGGTCTTGCACAACGTTATAAACAGCAGTTGCTGAAACATGACATGCAATGCTACAGTTTTATGATGTTGTGGCTTGAAATACAGCTAAAGATGGCAGATAATTTGGTTTAAAGGATTGCATTTCTTCCCCTTCCAAAACCTTCCTCTTGCTGAAAAAGACAGCAAGCACACGTTGCTCTTTTCTTTTTGTTAGATCCATTTTAATATCACTGGTGACATAAGTCTCATTTCTCCTGTTGAATTCTCCATCAGGCTGATGGGTGGGAGTTTTCAGCACCCATTTCTGGCATTTGCTTTCAGCTGTGCAGTTTACTTTATAAGTATGTTTTGCTTATTTTACTTCTAGCCTTGCAATATGAATAAACATTGACACTCCCTAAAAAAATGTAGCTTCCTACCTGTACATGCAAAAGTAAAGGGGGCTGTATATAAAGATCATTTGGGTTTGGTAGTCTGCAAGGAAAAAAGGCTTTAAACAGCCCTTCTTTTTTGGAGGAAGAAACAGAAAACAGTTATCTTGTAGAACGGTGCCTAAACCAGGAGTGGTGAAGCTTTACGAGCACAGGGAGAGACCTTTGAGTGTGCTGCTTCTGCCCCCCTTGCTGCTTGGCCTGAGTCTTATGACTATGATAATTAATTTATATCCGTCTGATGCATTGCCTTCTAGCTTCCATAGTTTCACAACAAAGTGTCCTTGGACAATGTGAAGGTACTTGCCCTCGTTCCTGTATGTGCTCTATCAAGAATCTTAACTGTTATATTAGGTATGCAAATGAAACCAAACATATCTATCAAGACACATTAGCTGGAAACCATTTTATTTTGGAGCTAGAGGGCTGAAAATAAATGGCACACATACTTTAAAGAAGCTTACAGAAAACTGAGTCCTGAAGTGAGTTTTGAGCCACTCCATCCCCGCAAGTCATTTTGATTAGAAATGCCTGAAATGCCGTAGTGCCGCTGCCTCTGTGCTGCAAGGCAGGAGGAAATGCGACCAAACTGGGGTTGTTGTCTTTCTCAGCATCTCGCAGACTGGTCTGGTTGAACAGAGCCCAAAGTCCTCGACTCTCCTCAAGAGCAGATGATATATTAAGACAAGAGTGTATTACGCAGCGAGACATTAACAATGAGTCTGAAAAGGTATTGTGAATGTTAAAATCACGCTGACTAAAATATACTGAGGTTAAAATACAGGGTAACTTTACAAATCACTATTAATTTCTTTGGCTTTCATTGCAATAACATTGATTTAATTTATTAGATTCCTTTCTAAATCTATATTTCAGTTTTAGAGTTGTCAGTTTCTGTTAATGACAATTTTGCCCATCTGTTCTAACATGAAAATGAGGCTTCATGCAGTAGACATGATAGATCTCTAACAGTTGAAGAAGTAAGAATCTTAAAGGTATTTCATTTGGGTTAGATCCACTTTGATGCAATTCACCCTTGAAATTAAGCCTAGTACTAAAAAATTTTAACTGTATAATCAAAAAACAAGGATGTCATATCTTGTCATTTAGGCACTGTCTATTTCATAATTTACAGAAAAAATTTCAAAACATTCCCACTCATTCTCTTTCTAATGACAGAGCCATAATTTTGGGTGTCAGCATATCAGAATTCCACTGGATGTGATTAGAATAAGAATCAGTTTCTTTAATTTGGCCATTCAAACGGTAGTATTACTACAGTAAGTCATTCTGCTAAGCCAGCCTTCACTGCCAAGCTAGGTTACAACTTCGGTTTCAATCCAGGTTTAAAACTCCCATTCCTCGCCCAGGTCAATCTTCTGAAGGGGTAATTTTTCAAAGCAGTGTGTGAGTCTTAAGCACACAAATCCAGTTAGCAAATAACAAGATTATGTTCTGTGCATTGCTTTAAAAATTTACCCCTAATATCCTAGAGATAGGAGCAGAGTTATTGCACATGCTGCATACGAGGTATAATTTAAATTGTTTTTAGTAAGCAATTCCCTGCGTTTG
Organism: Egretta garzetta; assembly: GCF_000687185.1. Taxonomy (NCBI): domain Eukaryota; kingdom Metazoa; phylum Chordata; class Aves; order Pelecaniformes; family Ardeidae; genus Egretta; species Egretta garzetta. The sequence continues at coordinate 2,230,452 of NW_009259593.1, forward strand.
TGTAATGCAATGTTATTCTGGGGAAAAAAATGCTTGGCTAATTATTCAGTCTAGAAAAATAAACACATCCATTAAAGGCTAGACTACATATTAATGCGTGACCTTTGTAACCATAGTGTTTTATTTGCAAATCTTCTAGAAAATTTTGTATCCATTAAATATATATGGAATTGGATTTTGTCTTTATCACTGAAAGTTACCAACTGTACGCTGACTCAAACTCGGCACATTTAGTGTTGCTTTGTAACAAAGGAAATGGTTCCCCCAGTGTGCTTCGTTACTGGGTTTTGTCTTTGACTTCTCTTGAAATTCAGAATACAGCTAGGGAAAATCAGACTAAAGAAGCTCCTACAGGACCAGATTTCTAATTTCTAAATACAAACTACTGAAAATTTAGCTTTTCAAGTGTAATACTTCTAACAAATTAAAAATCAACAAAAATATTATGCTTCTATGTTACCTGTTCAAGTGTATAGAATGTACAAAAACTTTAATCAAATACTCAGGTTTGCTCAGTTTTAAATTGTGTTAGTTTAATAGTTTCTATTCTGCTGTTTATATTAATGACATATTCCCATCTAAATATACTGCAGTGCTGAAAAGCCATCAAAACATTTCTAAGGTTGGATGAGTGCAGTTGCATTCATGATTTTTTAATAAAATGATCTCTTTCTATTGAACTGCCTCTTTTTTTAACAGAGATTGAGATTGTATAATATATATATACATAGTTATAGGAGCATTATAAATACAAACTGCAGCTTCATTTACTGTCTGAATGTTTGATTTCAGTTCATAGCTACACAGTGGGCTGAAAAATGTGAGTTACTGTACATAAAATATGAGGGTAAAAGAAAGCAGGATAAAAATGAGAGATGCAATTGATTATTTTTTTGCATATTGATTAAAAGTCTTATTATTTGAAGAAGCAACCGATAATTTGCTAATAGTGATTTTTCCAAGAACTGGTGTTTCTAGAAATGATTTTCATCTATTCTCCTGTTCCTCTTTCACAGTCCAGTTTACATTCTCTACTTTTTAATTCTGGCCTCTTTTGTAGGCATTTGATATTTGTAGTATACATATAAAAGCAGTTTGATATTGGCTAAATTTGGGCATAGTCCGTGTTATGAATACGAACATCTGCAATGGAATTAAAAGCGGCATTCACCAAAATCCAAGTGTGAAGTATCCCAGTTAAGCATACAATTCTGAATGCATAATTTAGTTGCCATATTTTGTTTCTTTCCTCTGTCTGGAATGTTTATGAAATTCTCAAATTTATTAGGTATTTAGAATTTTCCTTTAATTTCTTACTGCTTTTTCCCCTCTGTGCTTTCTGTGCCTGTTGTGAATCTGCGTGTGTCCTGGTCCCATGTCATTTTATTTTGTTTCTATTCAAGTTGGATGACTAGCCAGCCTGTAAGGGTTTTCAAATATTCAAACCAGCTGAAATTCAAGAACCTGCTATAGCTGTTTGAGTTTTAAATGCTTTTTCATATTAGTAAGTTGAGCCATTCAAATCCTGGGGCACCAAATAGTCCTAAATGGTATTTATCTTTAAAACAGTCCCACTCCTTTTTCTTATTTTTATGTTAATTGATGTGGGAAGATTTGGAAATTCTCCGGTTAATTCTCTGATTGCAACTATTGCAGCTGGAAGTTGTTCAGAGAAAGGAAACATGAGAAAATGGATCAGGTAAGATCCCTCTCCTGAGCTGGTGACAGTCCAAGATTTGTGCATAACCCAGCTAGACAAAAACCAAACCCAAATATTCTGATGGTGACTGAGCTGGGAAGTGTAAGGCGAGCACATGCTGTGGAAAGCAAGGGTTGATGCAATTGCATGTCTGTGTCCCTGCCCATCTTCCCTAGAAATTTTTGATTCAAGAAGCCAATTCCAACCACATTCAGCAGGGGACGGCTGGGTCAAAAATAGAGTAGTTAGTGTCCTTGAAAAAATAAGCCACTGGGTAGAGGAGGGAGATCCTGGAAACACTGCCCGGTCCTGGCAACAGCTTGGGTTTTGAAACATCATTTCTCAGAACCTGTGAATTCTTACCATGCACGTGGAGCGATCCATTTCTTCATCTAATATACTAGTATTCCCCCCGGTTCCCAGCTACAGCAATCTGCTGCTGCTGTTCTGAGCAGAAGATGGCTTGCGTTTCTCAGGGACACCTGGCCCCGCAAAGCTCACGTGCTGTCTGGTTGCTGGTGGCTGGACTGAAACCTCGGATGAGCGTAGACACTACCAAAGCTCTCGCTCAGTGTGATGTCAGTCAGTTGGTTCATGATGAATTCATTTAGAAAATAAGCTACTGAAAAAAGTCTTTCAGTCTGGGAACCAGAAAGGATTTGGTGTTTACTCAGACTGAGGGCCTGAGTATGAATATAAATGCTTAAATGAGTGCAGTATATTGCATGACTAGTTCATCAACTTAAAAGTGGTATCACTAGCTTGCCTTACTTTTGCATGTGAAACCATTATAATCATAGAAAAGCTGTTCTCACAAAACAGGTAATTTAAGATAATCATGCATACAATTTAAAGATAAAATAAGGTTTATATTTGGTTTCATAGCAAATGAGATCTGTGAAGGAATGTACTGAATTGAGAGAGATGAAGTACGGTGTGAATTATTTTATTTCATCACAGAATTCCAGCTTTGTCCTATTGCAGGTGAAGAGCATATCCAGGTTGACTAACTTGCAGGCATCTGACTTGCTTCCCTCCCAAGAGCAGAAGCACCACCTAAAGGCAGGTGATCTTCCTCCGTCAGCTGTTTACGCAGACTGAACTTAGATGCTCTGGCTGACCTTCTGCAGGGTGAGCTTCCTCCCGCATGCACACACAGAGGGAAGAACGGGGTTTATCAGGTAAATTAAATGGAAATAAGTAGCAAAATTCCCATAGATCACAGTGTCTGCTGATTCACTCTTAATACTTAATTAAGAACATGAAATCGAGAATGTAATAACAGCTGAGTGATAGTTGCTAATATTCATTGTGCTTTAAGTTTAGGGAAGCTTTCAAAGGTCTACCCACAAGCCAGTACAGAGGTGCCAACAGGACAGCTTTATGCCATAGCGTGGATTGAATATGATAATCTGATCTGTGCTCCTAATAGTGCTGGTAAACAGACTGTTCTAATCAGATACAAATGCTAATATATATAAAATCTTTACCCATTTAAAAATAATAAAATATTTTGCTCCAATTAATTCTGATTGTGCTAGTAGAACATACAATCAACAATGTTATGCAAATAGTTATTTTTGCAGTTGAAATCAATAACTTATTTTCTTTGTAATACACAAAAAACAGAAAAAAAGAGGTTATTATTAATTGCTTATAAAACTAAATCTTTGTGTGGGAAGCCTGCAGGTATTAATCTCATTATCAAGACTTTCCTACAAAGTCTGTATGGCCATTATTGTTCACGATTCGACCACTCAAGAAATCTTGCCATAGACTCCTATTTTGAAAGTATTTATTAGAAGCTGAATGAAATTAGTTCTTTATGAGCTAAGTAATTGTAAAGTTACATTATCCTGTGGAAAGAGATGACTGATAAAATCTGACAATTTCAATTTTAAAACGGCTGTGCCTTGCTACACTGAAGTCATGATAACCCTCATATTTATAAATCTATAGCTTACCGGCTACCCATACATAGTCATGAAGTATCAGTTATGCTTACTGATAAAATTACTTTAAATATTGATTATAAAATAACCTGTGTTAACAAAAAGTATATTGCTTGCTCATGCAGATGGTATTGTTTGCTCCATTTGAATTCCTGTATCTCTAATTCCTTTCTCATTTTTGTTTTATTCTCTTGAACAGCCATTGTTCAACTTGGTCTGATCAGTAAATGGGAGAAGCTTCGATAATTCAGCTTTAATGACACCCCCTCACTCAGTGAAATTCTTGGCTGCTGAGGAGAAGGAACAAGTGAGCTTTGGTAAGGCTTGGTGCATTTAGCCTATGGGTCCTACAGAAAATTGTCAGTCTCTTCTTTACGCTGATGAGAAGAAATGGATGACAGCACTGAATATAGAGATAGTCCAAGCTAGTAATACAAGCCGCTAATGCTGCTCACTCGTCTCCTCCACACGGGTCTACCAGTGATACCCTACCCTCGGAGGGCTTGCATGTAGTAAGGGCTTCTTATGGTCATCATTTCTCACAGTCTTCAAGTGACCATGGTATTTTCTTTGTCACTGGTCTTGTGGTCTTGTCCTGGATGTCTGCCCTCAGCCCCCAAGGGGGACATCTCCATGGTGTCCCCACCATCTCTTTAAAGAGGTACCATTTCCTTGCAGCCCCCCTTCCCTTACATCCACAGAAAGTAATGGGGGGCATGTAGTATCCCAGAAAAGGGCTGGTACGTCTCCAGCAGTGAGGCGTGACTCACCCTAGGATAGGTATTGAGCTCCTTTACCCTGGCATATGGTTCTAGATATCCAGTCCTGATCCTTATGCCTATGTGGTTGGTTTTGAGGTCATGCCTATAGCTGTCAAAGCAGGCTTGAATTTCATCTCCAAAACGACGAGCTGGTTTCTACTTTATTCACAATCAAACTGTGTACAAACCGTGATTCTTCCGTAATTTTCTTCCATGATCTTTTCAGCAAGGAAAAATAAACACATCTAGAGTACAACCATGGTAACTTCCACTCGCAATAGGAGGATCTGATTTCCAGTGTGTGTTCTGTGGCAAAGACTACTGCTTTAAACAGAAAAAAACAACCACCAAGTCCTCAGGACAACTACGGCACCATGCAAAGCAATTGTCTATGTTCTGAAAGCATATATATATTTAAAAATCCATCCATTTCCCAAAGTTTGCCATGTATCATGGCAGACTGTCCAAAGTGACATAAAACATCCAGCAGATCAGAAGCAGCAATTCCATTAAAATATTGTGTGTTTGTTTTCCTGCATCTATGCACAGGACAGCTGGGCCTGTTTTGGTTTTTATAGAAAAACATAGCATCCCAAAGTCATAACTCCTTGTTATGCATGGGGATTCGCTCACATAATTTTTTGTGGATGCAGATATTAACATGCATTACCACAGCAAGTTGGCGTTGCGGGCTCCTTCTGCCTCGACTGCAGCTGTAGGAAGACGTTGCCTGGCTGGGTCAGGCCTGGCCAGCTTTTCCGTGGGACTGGGGAGAAACTTCCCTGTTGCACTGTCAGTTCCAAAAATATAATAAAATAAAGACAGAAATCTCCCCAGTTTATAGACTCTTTTCCCAATTAGCTATGCTGGGGTGTGGTTAACACAAACTAATCATGCTCTGGAGTGCTAAAATGTACATGGTGCAGCAGAGTGCCTCGCGTCTCCTGGGGTGTGATTATTTAATGATAATGATGCCCCCTGCAGAGGCACCTTATTGCTCTTTTGCAAAAACAATCTTTATTGAGGGGAATTAATTGCATTGTTGTTGATAGCAAGAAATAAGTTAATATTTTGAAATGATCTTTCTGGTTTGCACAGCTTAAAGGGATGTTCGCACAATTATGTCAAATAAATGACCTGCTTTGAAAGTTTCTCCATATATTAGGTCTGGATTCCAAAGCCACTCTGGATATACGTTTTCTCTAAAGATTTGGTTTCACTGGGAGTCTTGAAATGCTGAGAAGAGTTAATCTCTCTGTTCCATGGATACCTTGTATTGCTGCCTAAAAATTGATCTCTTCAGGGTCACTGACTGTTTTCTAGTTAGAGGCAAATTTGCAGTTATACCGGATTCCCACAGCATATTTACTCTATGCAAAGTATCTGAGAGCAACTTTTATGGTAGAGTTTTTAATTAGTGCGATGTATAAAAGCAGCGAAGTTAATAAGGATGAAATTTGCTGGTGTGCTGACTTCCATAGAAGGCAATTGCCTTAGAGTCATGGTCATAGCCTAGTCTTAAATATCCATCCATATTATTGCACTGATGCTACATAGATTTTGGAATCTCAGCAGCTCACAGTTCCCAACTGAAAAAGATACAAGCAGCAACATATACTTTATGTACTCCTATCTACCCACTAATTTATCTCCAGAATAATCGCTAATTTACTTATCTCAGTGCTAATGTTTGCTACAGTAGTTTGGGTTTTGTTTCTCACTTTATGGGAGTCTTTGCATCATTTTTATCACCTGCTTGCTTTTTTATACTAATGGTTCAATACATCAGCATTACAGTAATAATCTAGGTATATATTCATTGTAAAATGATGATTTACTGCAGCAGGACGGATGTATTTACCGTGTATGCAGTGTTGCAACAAATGAAAATATCAGAAATATGTGGCCCTGTGTCAGCATATGTGTAGGCATACCTGAGTGTCTAAACATGAATAAAGCAAAGCAACCTGGGGAAGGCACCTGCAGCGGTGCTCGCTCTGTGTGTGGGACTGCAGAGGAGGATGCAGAGACCTGCCACGGGGCTGTAGCAGGCGGGCAGAAGCTCACAGGCTCCATCGCTGTCTCTGCGGCTGGTCCTGCCTGAGCCGATCCCTCACTTCTGCTCCTGGTGACCCCAGCATGATGAGGATGTTTGGGTAACGAGGGGGGTTTATTGCTTTCAGGGGGTTTGGCATGCTCCTCCTTCTTGCTGGAGATATGGGATCGTTGCTACCACTCTGGATGAGTGTCCCATTCCTGCCCCTCTGGGAGGGCAAATGGTGCACTCTGAAATACTGGTTTGTAAGGAGCAACCATCACCTTGCCTTTGAGAATCTGTGGATCATAGGATCGCAGGATAATTCAGGTTGGAAGGCAAATCAATCTATTCCCATGTGTGTGTGTGTGTATGTACATATATATGTGTGTGTGTTGGGGGGGGGGTTTCTCCCAGTTCTCTTAAAGAACCACTCTAGTAACTCTGGGATATTTTTATTTCATTGGTTACTTCCAGGGAACTGCGGGTGGAAATATTTCATCATTTGTGTGCCTAAAGCCCAGATCTACCTGGGTCGCTTCTGATAAATGATTCTAAAACCAATTCTGTTGATATTTTTTAACAAAATGGAAAATCCAGGTGAGCTGCTCATCAAAGGTACTGATCTGTCTGCACCCAGTCTAGCAGGCTTTGTGGTTGAAGCTGGTCCTCTGTTAGTGGTACTAAGGTAGTGGTTTTTTGCAGTGAAACAATTTCATCTAACATTAAAGGTGTCATTTGAGAGAGAGGCACCCCAAAGTCCTATCTCGGTGCCCAGTAGCTTACTCTTAGATGGGCTGGGACAAAGACCTCTGGTGTCTCCTGTTGCTATTGCTCTTGAATTTGGTCATGGTTTGTTTATACACTTAGACCACATAATGACTTTGGTAGTACTGAGTGATTGTGACAATCAGGTGCCCAACTCCTACTGTGGATATCTGTGTTCTTAAAAATCGCACCTGTCTGTTTTTTGGATAAATAGCCCTAGAAAGAAGCACGTACTACTTTGATTTCACTCTGAGACCTGTGATACTTGCATGGTGGTAGTTTTCATACAGAAAATAATGCGTGTTTCCTGAATGACCACCCAAGTTACTTAGTTTCTCTTTTCTAATTGCCCACTAGGTTTCTCTAAGCCAGAGCGATCAGTGCTCAGTACAGCCGGGGGCTGGAGAAGGATGGTACACAGTTATCAACTGTTTTTGGCTGTTAGAGTCACAAGGGCAGGGGAGAATTGTGTGTCCAGGACAAGAAAAAGTTTGTGGGGAAAAGGGATTAGTTCCCAAAACAGTATGGTGTCTGGCAAGGAAAAATCTGTAACGGCTGAAGAGAGCATAATGGCACCATGAGAAAGGGGGACACTGGAGGAAGAAACCTTGATATTTCTGGTTGTATGAACACTGTGGGGCCCCGCTTCAATAACTTTTCAGGCTGTATGTATGATGCTTTTCCATCATTTTGGTACCGGGATAGTGTCCATTTGAAGAAAGGTTTGGCTGATGACTACATTCAGACTTTTCAGTTTTTTATTTCTCTTAATTTTGTTCATATAGAAATAGTTTCCATGTACACAATCCTAGTTGCAGTTAAGTAGGGTTGGCTCACCAATACATGAGCAGCTTGCCTTTCATCTGTATGTAGCCAAGATCTTGGATCAGCTTCTACGTTAAATACAAAATATTAGATCTGGATAAACTAATTTATGTTGTGTAAAGACTGGTTGCTTCCTCTTCAGAGAGTGAATGGTTATTCTGATTTTTTCCATCTTTCCAGCTGGCAAAACAGCTGAACATGGAGTTGCTTGAATGGAGGTTTCTTATTTGCACAGAAAAAGGATGGACAATTACATCATGCATTTAAATGATTTCAGCCCCTACAAAAAGAGAAGCATATTTGATCTGTTTCCCGTTAGCTGAATCAGTAATAATATTATTTACAAAAACCCAACAACTCTTTTTCCAGAACCATATGACAGGGTCAGTCATTTTCCAGAGCCTCGTTTTAGTAGCTCTGATAGGTGGAGAATTAGAAAATTGAAACTTTCAGGGGGGCAAGAGGTGTTGACAGAAAGTCAAGGAAAAATGTGCTAGAGAGCAATAGAAATCAGGAAAAGCAGTACAGGTGCTGGAAGAGATAGGATAGATAACAAATGAAGCTGAGAGAAAAGACACTTCACAGTCTTGCAGGAAGGCAAGGGAAGGCAGGAAGGGATTGGCAGTGGGAGCTGATCCCTCCAGCATTCCTGACCTGCCTGGCTTGGGAGATGGAAGTGTTATCTGTATGCGAGTAGAAAACATGAAATAGAATCATCTAATACAGAGAATCAACTCAGTCCTTGAAAAGCAAAGCAAGCAGCGTGCAACCTGAAGGTGAAGAACTGGCTCTGCATCCACCCAGGTTATCTCTCGTTGGCTGTTGCTGCCTGGTACCCGGTAGGTCTGTGGGAAGGAACAGTACACCCATGTTCCGACTACCCGAGTATCGGGATCACAGCCCTGTGGATCCAGTCCAGTAACAAATTTCTGCTCTGAGCAGTCTCATGAAAGATGGTGCTCACAGCAACTATCTGTAGATAGTCCCCTGGAAAATGTCTGTTTGACCCAATAACTGATGTCACTTGAATGAACAACAAGTTGCTGATGATATTGCTCTGGGTTGCACAGTGTTTGGGAAAGTGTGGTTTGTCTTTGTTTTTTGTTTGGTTTGGGTTTTGTAAGCTGTAGAAATTGGTAAGGGAAAAGTTTTTTTAAAAAATTAGAACAAGTATTAAGAAAAAATTAAATGAACTTATTAAAGGAATTTCTCTTTAGAAGATGCCTTTATTGAGAAAAGTGTGCCTTGCCTTGATTATCAGTCTCCACTATTTTTCCTCTTGCATTTATCTAGATAACAAGCAGAGCTGATCAGCAATTTCCCCATGAAATAGGAATAATACAGCTATCTCTACCTGATTTATTGGCTGTGTAGATGGATACTGGGTCTATCTGGAACTCCTTGTCGCTGCTGCTGATGGTAGTGGGCCATGATGATGGTAGTGCTTGAGGGATAGGGTGCTAAAAACCCAGACCTTCAAAGATAGGAAGGGCCATCCTGGGGAAAACAGAAATCTCTTAAAAGCTGTGTTGCATACATGTGGGTTTGTTTAATGTGTGGCATATAATGCAGTTAATCTCCTTACAAAGTCACTGCTTAGAGAGCAATATGAAAAGAAATCCTGATAAAAGGCACCAGTGTAAATTTGACATTGCATGTAGCAGTCAGCTTTGTGTGTTGTAATTGGAGGGGACAGAATAGTTGTTTATTCAGAGGGGAGAATAATGCTATAAATTTCAGGTATGAGATTAAAAAATAACTAGACTTCATTTTAAAATCTCCTTCCCCTTTATTCCTCTTCATTTCAGCCACAGTCAGTCCTTGTTCGAGCTCTTTGCAAAGGAGAGAGAATCACTGATCCTGCTCCGTATGAGGGAGCGGGAAGCAAATGCAAATGGGGGAGGCAAGCACCTCTGGAATCCAGATGTGATGCTCTGCAAGGCTCGTGTTGCCCCGTCTCCAGCAGCGATTCCTCTGCAAGTCTCATTAACCTTGTGAAATTGGGCAGGAAAAGGCCAAGAGCACAGTCTTTCCAGAGTCCTTCCACCTGCTCCAGGATTCAGAAGAGGAGTTTGCCTGCATGGGTGAGGCTGTGGGCTGGGGCTCGGTGTGTTCAGCCTGCCGGGGACGCTGCCATGACTTGCCGTGAGTACCCATGCCACGTCTGCCACGGAGGGGGTGGGCTCT
>NW_009259593.1:2240726-2243226 GCF_000687185.1 Egretta garzetta
GCCATGCCTGGCCGTGGTTACCCATGCCACGTCTGCCACGGAGGAGCTGTGCTCTCGGCTGCAGAGCTGGGGCGGCCCCGCAAAATACAGAAAAAGCTTTCCAGTCAAGAGATAACTCTGTATGCATAATAAACCTGTGATTTTCTGATGGCTATGTACAGCAGAAATGCTGCAGAATAGGCTGTGTGTCTTGTCAGAGTACTTAAGTTAAACAGGGGCACTTTGCGTCATTGTTTTGATCTTCAAAATACGAGAAAATTGAATGCAAAGAGCTGTAGGGAACTTTCAAAGGCACATGAGCAATTAGGAGCATAAGTCCTTTTGGCTGAATAATCACTTCTGAATATTTTTCTTTTCCTGTATCCTTAAGTCCCCTCAAAGTACTGACGGCAAAATAGTTCTGGGAAAACTTCGGTTCCTCAGGCTTGTTTGTCCTGTTGGTGAATCTCTGGGTATTTCAAGCCATTTTAGATTTCCTCCTATCCTCTGATGGCTACTTGTACTGGGTTGGTAAAATAATGATCCCTAATGTCCTGCTACCAAGCAACTTCTGTTTTGCTGGAAGTCTGTCTCCAGGTCTTTCTAGGAAAAGGGTGGCATGGTAGAGATTGACAGGTATAAATGGGATGTGTGTGTGTGTGTGTATAATAATGTATATATATGTGTGTGTGTATAAATATATATGATTTTTTTATAGAGACGAAACTTTCCTTCTTAGGGTGTAATAGTGTTGGCTGAGTCTGCATTCCTCTTCTAGCTCCACCATCCAGAATTTCAAAAAACTGCAAATATATTATCCGCGCACGTGTCTGTTTTAGCCCCAGCCCTGGCAGGAGTTGCCTCAGCGTCTGTCACACGGAGCGCTTTTAAGGTTTTTTACTAATGTTTGTAGGAGCAACCAGCTATGAAAGTCTTGCTTATGATCACCACACAAGTACTTCATAGCTAGCTTAACGGTACAGGTAGGTGGTTATGCTACAGAATCACTGCTTACCCTGTGCTATTAAATGTGAACCACACAATTTATGCTGAAGCGGAGACAGAAATCACCAAATGTGTGAACGGTTTAAAGCAGAAAGGAAAACTGAGCATGTTTTTGTTGTTAGACTTCCCTGTATCCCTCCAAGAGGGGGTTTCATGGCACCAAAGGCAGTAAACAGATGTGTTTGTACACGTGCACATGATATTAAAATGCCCATCCAAGCACAGTTTATCCTTATGAAAAGGTTACTGCACAATACTGTCAAGGTCAATGAGACCTTGAGTAATTATCTGCCTCGCATGTGTCAGTCATGCAGGTTTAACCTGCCCAGCACTTCTAATTTTCCACCTGAGTATGTGAGTATTTCCCACAGCAATGTGTGAGAAGTTGGGCTGCTGGGTTCTCCTGCCCCGGTGTCTCACCCCACCGAGCGCTGTGTGCCTGGACCTTCCGCCCCAAAACCTAGATGACAGCCCCTGATTTTAAGTAAATTATGTGAGAAAGCCTTCCTCTGCTACTTTTCTTCTTGGTGTTTTGTAAAAATAGGACTTATGCAAAGCATAAGTCTGGGCAGAATAAAGCCCTAAAAGTTTAAAGATGTAATTCAATATAAGGACTTTAGTGCGTTACATACATGGAAAAGCAGTTTAACTTCAAAAATGCAGTTTTTGTCATGATAAAGTACAATTTACCTCAATAATGTGAGCTGTTATATAATTCTACATAATTATATTAACTGGAAAAACTAGACTAGTTTTAAATTGATCGGGCTAAAGCATCTTTTCAAGCCTTGAAAGCTCTTTGTAATTCCCTTTGCTCCAGCAAGAAGATCTGCCCTCCAGCTTTAAAGCTGAATAATGACATCATGTTGTTGTTACTTTTATTATCAGTTATTCATTCTTTCTTTTTTTTTTTAAAAAAAAAGGTATTAAAAATCAGAAGATTAAAAAAAAGCAGATTAATTGTAATGAGTCTATAAACTGACAAAAGAGCCAGCAACAATGGTAAAGTAGCAAAGCAGTAACAGCAAAATAATAGCGGTGTCCCTTCCTTCGGTAATTCCTCATCATCAATATGGCATCTCAGCTCTCCTTCCTCGATCTTCCGGTTCCTTCTGCATTTGCTGTGCACGTTCAAAAACCTACCTGAGATTGGGATTGTTGTTACTGCACCTTAAGTAAATAGCTGCCCTTATTGCACTGTTATTATATTTTTCAGCATCTGTAAATTTTTTTTTTTAAAGAAATTTTAATTTTAGAAGTATGCCTAATAAATCCTGGAAAGCATCGCATTTAGAGACTCTTCTAAAGCAAAAGCTCATATACACTGTTTTCTCATCTATGTAAGGTACTATAAAACTGTTTATAAAATGAAACTAATGAGATTTGGAGCACACTGTTACCTGATATTAAGCTGTTTTGATGAGTGAGGCAAATTGCTGTGGTTAACAAATGTAAAACCATCAGTTTTATTGATACAGGTTTGTGTATGTGTGAAATTAATCAAAGCGTGGGCGAT
>NW_009259593.1:2245726-2266426 GCF_000687185.1 Egretta garzetta
GGTGCTAATGGCATGCTTTGAAGGACGACGTCAGTAGCGGATCAGCATACGTAATGGAGTGGGAGGTTTTCAGCATCTGTACCTGCTCCACTACCTTTAGAGGCCCAATAACTTCAGTGGCTGTGCTAAGGCATTGCAGATTCAAGAAGAGAGGCAAGTGGAAGCTTTGGCCCCAGTCTCAGACAACAGATGCTGGAGACAATAAAACCTTCTCAGAAAAGGAAGGCGATTATTGCAGTTTTCTAGCCAACAATTACCTTGCTCTTATAAATTATGTTGATGTCCATGATATAACACACATTGCTGAGCACATGATAGCTATCATGGGCTGCCACTGACTTCCCTGCTGATGCCTGACACGCTGCTTGTAACCCATTTTATTTAGCCTGGAGTACAAAGGTGCTCTATAAAATGAGATTGGCCTCGAAATCATGTAATGTGCTGTCTGTCCCTGTGTCCCCCAGCTTTCTCTGCAATACTCTGCTGCAAGTCAGAGCCGTAGCCAGTTAGATTTCACTGTCTTAATCTAACATTTGCAAATGGTGCCAGCCAAAAAGCCAGTTGCGTGGGCAAGTTTGCCAAGACTTACTTAGGAGTTTTTATGAAGAACTAGCACAGTACCAAAACCGTAGTTTTCTCGCCTTTCGAGTCCCAACCTCTTTTGAAACATCTCTTGCTGCCTTTCTGTTATCATTTAATTTCCACATGCACGAATACAGGATTCATTCCCAGTTCTCTTGACTATAACATATCAACCCTCTCGCTAACATCCTTAACCTCTGCCCCTAGAAAACTAATCATCTCTCTTGTTAGCTCAGTCCCTTTTAGAGATGGCAGTGCACAAAGCGCACCAACACTTCTCTACCGTAAGTAGAGAAGTGATGCTTCTCTCTACTTGGTTTGTTCCACAGCTTCCACGCTGATTTGTGTTGTACAATTCAATCTTCTGAATCACCCTTAATGACATCTATTATCTAAAATCCATTGGGCACCACTACTTCACTTCATCCCTTAATTACACCACCTCTCTCTTTTCATACCTGCTCTTATACTTACCCAGTCACTGCCCTTAATGTCATCCTATTTCTCCTGTGCTAAGCTTCCAAAGTACTCATCTGGCAACGCATGCAGCCGGCTCTGTCCTCCCGCCGAACTGCTGAGAGTGCTCGTAAGGAGTGTTTTCTTGCCTCCTTTCCTCAAACAAAAGCAATCCTTAGATTATAACAGAGAGTAGAGGAAGGCGTTATGGGTTAAACTGCCATAGGGGGGTTCTACCAATTCAATTTGGATTTAGATACACTATTTGTACAGAGATGAGTTTGGAATTCTGATGTTCAGACGTGCCTAAGGTTCATTAAGAGTTGAATTTACACTGAGAGTCAATGGGCCTTTTGAAAATCCCAGCTTTTTTAGTCAGTAGACATTTTCTTCAGGGTGGAGAATATTCCTGTTCAACTCTCTGCATGGAGGTTAATCACAATAAAGTTAGATCTTTCAGTATATTAGTATATTTTATAACAATGCAACAGTCAGCCATTCATCAAGGCGCAATGAAGCATGTTTAAGTTTTCTAGAAGCTTCCCATTCACGTGATACTGAATTCTTGACTATTCATAATAGTAAAAACAAGTGAAAGCCCTTTCAGATGCTGTACAAGGATAGTTGGTTATTTAGAGGAGGAGTGATTTGGCAGACCTGGTATTGTTTGTTAGAGTGCTGTCCCATATAGAAGGTAATTTAGAAGTCATATTTTTTAAAATAATTTTTCCATGGATCCTTCTCCTGCCCCAGCTGAATGAATTTAAAGTCAGAATAGAGACCCATTGACTATTCTGGCTTCAAGGATCAGGAAGAGGTTAATTAGGGGCTGATAAAAAGTTCTCTGGGGCAGGGGTCATGTCTTTGTATGTATTTGCACCATGACTAATGCACTGTCCCCCTGAGCCTACTGGGGCTGTGGGGTTTTTCCATAATGTAAATAATATTAAACTGCAGTTTAGAAAGTGTGAAAATGGGTGTGATGGCAATTCTTAAATCTTTACCTTTTTAAGAGCTGTTTTCCAAATTTCTGGGGCAATTTGAATGCAGGAAAAGTGTTGTTTTCTCATTTTGATTCCTTCAGAGCATTTTTATTGGGGAAGGAGCTCTCCTGTACTGACATAAATATAACCTCAGACTTAGCAGGTATCCTTCTGGGCTCTGTAGAGCCCCGTGGATCAAACCATCATGCAGACAGAAATATTTATGGCTCTTCTGGGTGTTTGGATCCTTTTTTCTTATTGGAGCCAAGATGCATGAAGCAAATGCACCTGAAGAGGTGAGTATGTCTCTCCACTTATCCTCCTGGGGAGGGGATTTTGAACCATGAACCTGGAAGTCATATGGAAGAACTATCCCTGATTCTTCTCCTTGGGAAATTGTCATCTGCACTTTGCAGACCACTGGGGGGATGAGGCCCACATCAATGGCATGCAAGCATCTCCTGTGGCATCTATTAAGTGCAGGCATTGCAGAAAGCATGAAAGTGGCATGGGGTGGGGAGGGATAGCATCAAATAAGTTACTGTGGGTGTCTGGTACTGTAATTTCTTAGTGTTCCTGGTAACTCTTCGCAGACTCACAAGTTTATGTGCCCCTATGAAGGAACAAGTAAGAAGGGTCATCTGGCTTTTTAAGAGAAGTCTTGATCCTCCTGCTTCCCACTTTAAAGAGAAATAGGACAGCAAGAGAAGCAAATGGTAACAAACAGTATAAAACAACAGCTAGGGAGAATATACGCTTTTTGCAACATTTATATTCACTTTGACAATATTCCTAAAAATGCTACTTCTACTAGCTGGCTATGGGCAACCTTATGCATTTCTGTTCATGCAGGTTTGCAAAATTAAAAAGACAGTTGTATGATGAGTCTTAAAAGCTTGGAAATGGTCTTCCCGATGCTGATACAAGCACAGATTTGCAATCCCAAACCCATAATTTGGCTTTTTATTCACTAAGAACTGGTGACTGTCTCTGGTTTGCCAAATGACTTCATTCATATTCTAGTGAATAGGGACTTTCTCGTTGCCTTTTTCCCCCTTCCCTACCCTACAAATAGTTACCCAAGTAACTAATTCTCTTTTGATTCTCTGCTAAGCTAGTCATGTCTCCCTCTCTTTCTTTAGATCCGGTGCAAAAAGTATTCCCAAAAGTGAGAAGGCGAATAGTTCTCAAACGAAGACTGAACCGCCAGCTTTCTTCCATCATCATCCCCCAGATCTTTTCCACGGCCTTATAGAGAAATACTGCAAGCTTTATTCCTCTCAGTCATCCTGTACTTTGTTTGTTCCTGCAGGTTATAATGTCTATGCACAATCTGCTAATGAAGCCTGAATTATTTTGTTGTCTGGTGTGGGAGATGATGCCTTTGCGCTTCACTCGTGGCTTTTGCTGTCCCTGATACCTTCCTGCTCCATTCAGATTTCTTTGCTTTGATCCAGGCCAAAAAGTGATTACAGATTGTGTCCACTGGCAAATTTGGATTTCTTTCATGCTTTCCTTGAAACTTGTGAATATGGCCAATACAATGGGAGAAGACCTCTAGGCGGTCTGGCAGGCCACTGGCTCTCCAGGACTTTCCAAGGCACGTGGTAATTGGTGAAAAATCCGATGTCGGTCATGGCTTATTACTTAAAAGCAGGCTGTAACTTTGTCTCTTCCTTCTCTTCTCCGCTGAGGGGATTCAAGTAGGATACAGGAAAGAAAATAAAAGTGGCATTTTCTGCAGGAAATGGCCCTCACGAATATGTCTCTGCTAATAATTACAGAGCTGGTTTTATTTTGTTCAATGCACTGCCTTGGTTTTGGATCCACATCAAGAGCAGCATATGCTCTCCAAACTAAAATATGTGCATATCTGATTTTTGACAAAAAAATTATTTAATTGATCTCTTCCTACCCTCTCCCTTCCCCCTCATTCTATTCCTGCCTTTTTTGCCCATTTCTTTAGTAATTCCATAATATAGTAAGCCCCCTATTATGAAAGAAATCCGAATTAATTTAAATATAAAATATAAAGAATTAACCTTACAGCAAAACAGATAACAGAAAAAAGAGCTAGTTTTTCTCTGTCAAGTGACAGCCTTCTCATTTATTATCATTTTAACAAATTAAGTTGCAAAATTGGCATTATTTCAGAACTGTACAAAATGTAATGACTATGAAATATATTGAATTTTTCAAGTATTAAAAATCCCTTCGTTTTGAAAGTGAATCACTGGAAATGATCCTTAAGAATCCAAAGTTTTTTGTGCCATTTCTTTACTATGCCTGCACAAAATCTAATGGCATTTGCCGAGTTAATCCTGGATATTCCATTGTTTTGGTATTTGTACTCTATTAGTTAAATACAACATGTGTGAGAAAATCAAAGGGAAGAGATGTTGTTAAAATAGGAGAAAATATTTATCCCTTAGATGTAAGAAATACTCATCACCCAAAGTAAATCTGGCTTAAACTCTTTAAGTCTTAAATCAAATAAGTTTTAAGTTAAAGTAAGTTTTCAGTCTTAAACCTCTCTCCCCCTGAAAGTATGTATTTGCACGGGCGTGTGTCCATGCGTAAGAGAACAGCAGGTTCTAAAACTAAATTCCTCCAGACCTTGTTTTAAGGAGCACTGAATGCTGATATGTCATGGCTATCATACAAGTAGATCTGAAGCATAAAGATATAATGTTGTGTCCTAGAAAATATAGGGGTGAACTTCACCTGTGGTGCATATTTCTCTTTTGTTCTTTTGCTTTACCGATCAGTGTGAACAAAAGCAAATGCACAGGTTTAGAAGCACAAACCCGGGGGACAGCGCGAGTGTCGCTGGTGGAGGTGGTGGCCGTGCTCTTGGTGCCAGGGGGATCTCAGCGGAGAGCACAGGGGCAGGGGGAGGGCATTCCCAAAGGGGGCAGAGGATCCAACCCGCAGTGGGAAATCCCACTGTCGATCGTTTCAGCAGGACAGAAGCGAAACCAGGGAGAGTCAGGGACCTGCAGGATGGAGGCTGTTATCTGATGAGGTCATCTTCACAAATGTAATAACTCAAAAATATGGGTACTTGTCAAAAAATGAAAAAGATGTGTAGACGTGGGAAGAGCTGTGTGAAATTTCCCCCCAAAGCTTGCTCTCTTCAGTCACGTTCATGTATTGTGTCACTTCGACTGTCTCTGTGCCATGGGACACTTGCTAGGAAATTGGTGAAGCTGGTTCTGCCACTTTGGTGTGCGTGTGATAAAACTTGCCATTTTTTGCTCAGTCTTTGCCAGCATTTTCTCTCCACAAAAACCTCCAGAAGCATTACCTGTTAACATGTCTTTCTGAGTACCACCTCCGTTCTCTTCTCTCTCACGCCTTTGCCTGTCCTTCGAATACATCTGTGTCTTTGCCCTCCGAGAGAGTGCCCTTTTTTCTGTTGGCAGCCCTTGCATAGGTGTAGTGTGTTGTGCTGCCTCTCTTCCCTGTCTCATTTTATTCTCTTTCCTGAATCCAAAATCCATGATGATGCACTTGTCTGACAGTGGGGGTTTGGCTGAAGGTGATTTTGACTATGAGCCTGACTCTTCCTTTCTCTTGACAGTAGAAAAGAACTGCAAGACTTTATGTCTAATACAGATTTCACAAGATATTTTGAAAAAAAGAGAGTCTTTATTGGTGGGTAGTTAGGAGAAAATGCTTGAATTGAGAAGATATGGGGAACTGCACTGGTGCTGGAGCCAGTAGATCTCCTCATTTGGAAATGGTGAGTGCTTTGTGTCTTGTTCTCAGGGGACGCAGGGATTCCTCGCCCTGAAGCAAAGGGACTGTCACAAGAAATCACTAACTGGTGCCACCAGGACTGGTGTCCTGCAGCATGTCCAAAGTAGAGAGAGATGTGGCTGCAGGAGAAATGGCTGGGTCTTTTGTAGTTTTGCAGATGAGTCTGGAGAATCTCAAGTGACATTATAAGGGCAAGAAGTTTATTCTGGACGTAGTAGCAAAGCATATCAGGGTGGACTACAAGGAGTTTGGGAGGGTGTTTGCTCCCCCTGCCACCAGTCCTCCATTTCAAAATTACATAAAAAGTGTTGAAAATCCAATATTAAACCCAAGCCAATCTTGATCTTCTGTATAAGAATTCCTCTTGCACATTTTGGTAACATAAAAGCTGATCTCGGTGTCCTTGAGTAAAATCTATGTTCCTTGCAATATTGAACATGATGGTCCTTGCCCTGAAGGCTTTTGCCCTTCACACTAGCAGTGCCTGTATGCCGTCAGCACTGAAATAATGGCAAATCATCTGGAAGCCCTCTGGAATCACTTTATCTTAAAAGGTCGTATTTAAGAGTAAAAAAATGAAATCAAATAATCCATTTGTAACTTCATCTGGAAAGGGTTGGAATCCGACAGAGAACAGACGCATAAAGATACTTGTGCACTCCTCATTTTGGGTAGTGATTTAGTGTGCCATGTTTATAACCCTTTTACAGCCAACCAGTGCCTAAAATCAAACCAAGTCATAGCAACAGCAGGCCAAACATCAAGGTAGGGATGATGTCTGAGCGTGCCGATGGCTGGGAGAGGAGCCCGTGCTTCCCTTGAAGTTCCAACATCAAAGATGACGAATAACTCTTTTCTCCGTGTTCCAGTTTCGCGCATCATCTGAGTATCCTTTGGCAGCAACAGTTGGCCCAAGCCTTGGAGCAGCAGCTGGTAAGTCCAGAAGCGGAGCTGTGATGCCTGTGGCATCAGATGTACTGGAAACCCTTCTAAACTGTATTTTGAAGTTTCAGCCTTTGTGTGGACCTAATTATAAGACGTACATTTCATTCATAGGCTGTGTGTCTGATTATGCACAGTAGCACGGCTTATTCCAGAGCTGAGTCGTTACTGGCTGCACTTTAAGGAGAGGATGTGGTTGGCAGCACGGGATGACATGATACGAGTTTAGTCTGTGACCAGGCCAGGAGACTGAACTGCAGCTCAGATGAGCTGTCCTGGGTTTTCCCTTGATTTGCTGTATGGCACTGGACAAGTCGCTTAACCCCTCTGTGCAAAAGTGGTCCCGTGATTCAAGTGGCATTGCTAGCACCTGCTCGAAGGGCTCCTGGGTATTAGTGTCTGTCGAGTACTGCGGGAGCTCTCCCTGCTCATGAACGCACATGCATGTATGTATGTATGTATACGTGCGTGTATCTTATACATACCTAATGCATTTATTATATAGAGATATAAAAATACATATCTATGCCCCCACAGATGAATATATGCGTATGTATATATATGCATATGTATTATATAGAGAGATGCGTGTGTGTGAATCCACATCCAGAAGCTTTTGGTTATCACAGTATAATGTTATATTGCTGAATCATCACATCTGATGAATATTTCGATATTGTGAAGTGAGTTTCACTGATCCCAGGCCTTGGCTTTCAGAAATCACAGTCAGTTTGTACCTGTATATACCTTCTCGGTCATTTTGGCAGGCTTGCTGCTGCTGTCTGTTGGTGTTGCTGACAGCGTTGGCCCATGGCTGTACCGCGTTCCTGCAGCAGGGTCTTAGGGAAGCTGCGTGTAGCTCTGCTGTTGGAGGCTCTTCTGACACTGCCTTTAAAAGTCTGGACATAATCATTTAATGTAATTGTTCAGTGTAGCAAAAAAGCTAACAATTCACTCACTCCTGAGGATGCTAGTATTGAAAAAAAGAAGCATTTAACTTTAGCAGTGCCTTAAGAGTGACTAGGAAATTGAAAGCAGCCTTAACTGTGGAAGACCCAGGATTTAATATTGCAGTGTACAGGCCCATGTGGTAAGTGACTGCTTGGAGACTCCTGCGAAGCCCTGATACAGTGGGATGGATTGTGCCATCATTTATGCCTGTAAAATCCCTCATCGTAACGGGCAGCGCTCACCGGCGTAACAGTGAGGGTGAGATTCTTGGAGCGAGAGTGAAATTGAAGCTATGGTAAAACCCTGCAGAGCTTAAAGATTGCGTTCAGTGGAGCCGGGATGCCGGTGATATCAGTAGATCACAGTAAAATTTGTTCATTGGATCATTTAGATGTGAATCTTCAGATCAGTGTCTTGGAATTAAGTAACCACTAAATTTCAGTGAAAATTTCCGCCTAACTGCTCCAGAGTATGTTGAAAACTTTTGTCTGATGCCTTAGCCATGTAAAGTTCAGTGGCTCCATGTCTGTTACAGGTGTTGGTGAATAACAATAATAAAAAAATTGAGTTTTGCAATGCTGAATCTGCCTAGAATTCTTACTATACATTTATAAAATAAACTCTAATGGCTTTTTGGAGTGGTTATGGTGTAGTCTGTCAATGTATATTAAGATTACTATGATAGCACATAGCCTTTATGATAAAAGCATGCAAATGAACATAGAAATCTGCAGGACTTTGCATATTTTCCTGTACTTTAATGCAAACAGGCCTGGATTTACAGAATCATGTGCACAGGAATTGCATGCGCACGTTTTTGTGTGCACATTTCTGACTTTAACCAACAGAGTGGGAGAGAGGACCAGCTCACATGGTTCAGATCTGCACTAAGGTCTGTGAATCCGCATGCCAAATGAAACACAAGGCGACTTTTGATGGCCAAGTTAACCATCAAAAAGGTTTTTTAATGGAAATGCTGTCACACTCTTAACTAGAGTGCTGCTGCCAGGCATCACATCAATAATGCAAACTTTGGAAGACAATCTTGCAAACTAAATAGCCAAGAATTCTGGAGGATTTCTAGAAAGGAAAAAAAAGAAAAAAGGCGATCATTATGAAGAGGGGGGAAGCCATCAAGAGAAATTTAATTTTGCATTCAGATTTATTATTGCTATCTGTTCTCAGTGCTGAAATGCCTGTTTACTTGCAAAGGACAGTTTCTTTCCATAATGAATCATAGTAACACTTAAATTAAGCACAGTAAAAGAATGGTTAATGTCATAACACGCTGACAATTTAACCTGGCCAATATTTTTATTGCCTTGTACAATAAACCTAACAGAGCACAACTTGCTTTTTGACTGGTGGAAAATCGGTTATGAACCGCCAGGGAATGACCAATTTTTCAAATGCAGCCATTCAGTCACACTATAGCCACTAATACTTTTTTTTTCTGTACACTATTGCTGTTATAATCTTTTGAGGATA
Source organism: Egretta garzetta (assembly GCF_000687185.1). Lineage (NCBI taxonomy): Eukaryota > Metazoa > Chordata > Aves > Pelecaniformes > Ardeidae > Egretta > Egretta garzetta. The sequence goes on from NW_009259593.1 coordinate 2,254,891, forward strand.
TTTTATCACGGCAATAACCTCCTCAAAATCAGTCTTTACTGCAGTTAATGACTGGACAGCTGGAGCATTAACTGGCCTTGGCTTTGCCTCTAGCCATTAACTAACAAACCAGTTGTTATCTGCAGGTAACAACCAATTTCTTGTAGAATTTTCTTGATAAAGTGCCTCACTGGATGAAAGTTGGGGTTTTTTTTCCCACCTTCTTTTCTCAGCTAAGATCTAGCAAGTGCAAGATGGTATGTAGAGAAAGAATTGCAGAGAAGTAGCAGTAAGTCACAGTGTTGCGAAAGGAGTTAAATTATAAACCAAAATCCATAAAGTCTTGATTGTTTACTCCTGCCAGATTTTTTGTAACAATAATAAAAGACCGCTCTATTATGTCTTGGTTGCTCGAGTGCAGTGCACGGTCCTGAATTCAAGAGTGGACTTTGGGGGCTGTGTCGCCACCGGGCACTGCAAGGGACAGTCCCCTGCCTGCACCACCGCACGGCCCAGCCTTCCCCAGGGGATAGACAGCAGCGGAGGCTTGGTGGCCACTGGCTGTTTAGGCAGAGGTAAGAAAATGGAGGCGGTTTTTAAAGTGCCTTCCATCTTCCAAGCAAATAGCGAATGAAGACGTGAGATTAATTCTGTATATTTTATACTTAATAAAATGGGTATTATTTTTGAGGGCACTCATAAAATTTTAGCCTTTACGCTTGCGGTTTGAAGTTATGAAATGTTAACCTCTGTTTTGTGGCAATGTTATTTTAAAAGTAGGGTTAGCAGATTCAGATTAAATCAGTACATTACCGAGGGGGTTTAAAGCAGAGATTCATGGCATTGTTAAATAGTAGCAGAATAAGTAAAATGTACAAATGAAACACCCATAAAAAGCCAAGCTCTATCATGCCATAAACAATGATGTTTTAAAACTGTTAATAGGCTTAATAACAGTTTATTATTTTACCTTAACCCTTTTTAATGCCTTGTTTTCTCCAGCTTTTATCTTGGCTGTACTGAGCTGTTAATACCACTTCTTAAATTTTCCCCTCTAGGTAGATTTTCCAGGAGTGAATATGAAGAAAAAGTAAATGCAGCTGCACATTTGCTTTTAAGAAACACAGGAGGCACTGTGCTCAAAACCCTTCCAGGGCTAGGCTTTGGGATACAGCAAATATTTTAGCACCTACAAAAGTCATAGAAGATTTCTAAAGCCATAGGTGAAAATCCTGAATCAGTAGGAGCTCGAACAACAGGTCAGTGTTGCCAAGGGGTCAGGATTCTCCCGCAGCATCCGAGTTTGCAGCCTTCCTCATAGCTCCCATCCGCCCTGCGCACGGGGACCACAGCTTGCCCTCCGCTGTGGATTTCCATGCATTTACAGATGTTTGCACAGGAGTCTTTTGCAAAATGTTTTCTTGTCTACCAGAAATAAAAATTAATATCAACCAGAATTTCTAACCAGAGAGTCAATTTCCAATCATATTACATTTTGAAATCAGTTTAATCTGGAAAGGCTCGGGGGATTCTCGGTAGTAAGGGTTTGTCTTGCACTCGAAATCACTGCACATTCTGTGCACACACAAGTGGTTCCCTTTCTCTTTGGCATACGTGTATAACTCCCTAATGCTATTGGAGATCTCATTTGGGCATTGATGTAAGAATAGACCCCTTTCATTGCATGTGTACTAACTACCAATATTATTTGCGATCCAAGCATTTGTAGCAATTTGAAGTGATCCAATGATTTTTAAATCATTCTTAATTTCATAAGTCTACTCCTTTAATGTCTTTCAAATTACTGAAAATGTAAGGCATTCTAAACATTTCTGATCATTCTTCACTGCTTTGGCCCCATAAAGCCAATCTTTTCCAAAGTTAAGCACTTAAAAATTTGAAGTACTCCAATAAATTTAAATTGGCATATTCTGTGCATATCAATTGAGAATTATTAGAGCATTAGTGCCTGGGAGTGATGGCTGAGGGCATGCAAACCAGTTCATACATTGATTTTTAATGACTTTTTATTGATTCTGTGCTTTTTAAACTTGATACCCTTAGGTTGCCTCTTACATAGAGTTAACAGATTTGTGATAATACACTAAGTTTGGAAGAGGCATCTTTTTCCTCTTATGCTTTTTCTTTTCTCCTTATGGCTTATTATTATAACTTTGCTCAGAGGCAAATAGCAAATACACTTGACTTGTGGCTTCAGAAATGGTGGTTGTGACTTTAACAGGATATGGCTCCTCAAGTTTCCCTGGCTTATCTGTAGACAAGGTTTATGTTCAAACCTTTAAGGGTCTCTCCTCCCCTCAGTGTGTGCACTCAGCGCTCCCCAGCAATGATGGATGCTCTAGGCCTGTGCTGACAGGAGAAATAGGCTTCTTAGTAATTTTTAAATGTCAATCTTAATTTGTTGGGCCAAAATATTGCAGGTGTCATAAAGCACAAAGTGAAAACGTGCTTTAGTACATTTACATTTTGAAAATTATTCATTTATATTATGAAATACACATGCCCCTGCTCTGTATGCAATTCCACTGTATTTATTAATACTTTGGTATTGACCTGTTAACCACCACATTGTCAATGCAACCTGCAGTGGTGGCAATAGCTGGGACGAGCGGGTACCATACTGCCATGGTGCCGTCCTCCTCTGGAGGAGGAGGAAGGCTGGGGATGGCGCACAGGCACACAGGAAAGGGGGAGATACCTGTTATGGCCGGGCTGGCCTGGGCTGGCAGGCTGCTGCAGGGGCTGGCTGCAGGGGCAGCTGGTGGCACCCTGGGGACATGCCCAACGGATGTGTCAGGAAGGCTCGGGGAAGCACCACTTTGAATCCATTGCACCCCCGCCCTTCCTTGGGTGTGAGACGTGCTTTTTCCAAAGTTTTCCTATGTGGGTCGTAACAGGACAAGTGAGAATATTTCTAATAGACTCAATTCTTGTGGGTTTTTCAGTTCTTCTCCCCTGCTGCTTGAGCTGTGTTGTGTGAGCTTTTTTGGGAGGCAGTGATCCCAGTCCCATTTTGTAGGGAACCAAATGCTCACACTGCATTGCCATGATGCCATTGCTTGTAACACCCCTGCTGAGGATCCTGCCAGAAAGCCTGGTGACACATGCAGGTGTCCCTCTCTCCCCCCGCTAGACGAGATCCCCTCCGGCTGCAGTTAAGGCACGTAGCAGTCTGAGGAGACATTAACTGCTGCTAACTGTGATGGGTGCTTCTGTATTTAGGCTTTGTTTAGGGCAAATTCCTCTGCAATCACATTGTTAGAAGCCACGGGTCTGTTAAAGTCGGAGTTATTAAGCCATGTGCTTTCTGTGTGTTGTCATAGTCAGAACAACACCAGTGCAAACGTCTGCGCTGGGCAGGGGAAGTGTTAAGTGAAGAATAAAAACAAGCCCAAATTCCCATTTGGAAACTGCATGCCTCAACAAATACCACTGTTCATAGCAAGTTATTAGCTCCTTGGTTGTAATTCTGGTCCTTTTCAAAAGGGAGGTGGAAAAAGCATGTAAAAGAGATTTTTGATACTTCATGGTATATTGAATGAACAGCAGAAAGCTCCCCAGTCTCCCCATTCCCATTTACAGTTTGGCTGTGGCTGAGGTAACACTTCTTTCTCCTTTCTGACGCGATTCCCTGTGCGTTCCGGTGTCACCACCCTAGCCCCTAAAATGCACGTGAATAATGCGCCTTCGAACCACAAATCTGAAATGTCCCTGTTTTCCTTAGGCCAGCTATGTATGAGGGACATGTAAAAAGCCTTTTTTTTCTTCTGAGTAGGAAGGGGGTCTCCACTGTGGGCACTGCGAGGGCTCGCTGGTGGGCAGGAGCTGAGTTTCCTCCACAGGGTACCAAGGAGGGAAGGATGGTGTGTCCCCAGATGAGAGGGCTGCCACTGGGCTGGGAGGGGGTTACCACCCTGAAGGTAAGAGGAGAAAGTGGGTGCTGCTGTTAAATGCCCTCCAGGAGGCTTAGGTGAGCATTTGCTGGTAGACTTAGCTGAACTGAATTTCCATGTCTGCCATGTGTCTGAACTGAACATCCTGAAGTTTACTCATTACGGACCGTCTGCTCTGCACTGTTACAGCATGTAACTGAGTTACTAGCAGCCTACCCATATGTACAGTCTCCACCTTCTCTTGTTTTTGCTATGTGCCTTCCAGAATTAGAAGATTCAGAGCGAGAAATGCCATTTATATACTTATTTAGCAGCCACTCTAAGCAACAGCACATTTACTAGTTTTGTTCATTTTTATGGATTTGATTCATTGCTTATTAAAGCCAATGGAAATCTTTCAGTTGTTTTCAGTTGGTTCTGGCTCAGAACTTCTTGGTGCTTGACAGTATTTAGTAGGAGCTGAAAGGTCTGAACTTCTAAATCATGACATATTATGGTCTTCTGCAGTGCCTGTTTCTTAATTATATACATAATCCCAATATCTGTTGCAGTGTATTTCTGTGTGAGCAGCTTCTATTTTGTTAAATTTTCAAAAGTATGGTGTGATGAAACAGTTAAATAAAATATCATCAATATTATATTTGTCACAGAAACTAAACATTGAGATCGGTTTTATCCATTCATTAGTTTATGGACACCGACTCCTCTGAGGAATGTCACAAATTCCCTTGATGTCCCCCAGTGCTAGATTTAGCGTTTGGATCTTTGATTTAATGGAAAGATACATTAAAAACTGATACAGTCAGACAGCTCCCTATGGGGTATACTTCTATGTTGGCTTTTACGTCACAGTTATTTCAGTCAAGATTTGGCAGTGAATTGTTTTATCCAAAAGTTATTCTGGAATGTGCCATGCACTTTTCATAAGCATGCAGCGTCTTTTCAGCTGATAGCAGATCAACCATTTCAGCTTCTCTTACCCGTACGTGTATCTGAGCTGTACTCGTGCAGCTGGACGTCGCCCTCCCCACACCCCTATGCTGCAGCACGTGGCAGATGTGCTTTGCAGGAGCCGAGGTCTCCCAGAGCACTGGGAATTCCTACAGCTACAATATGCTGTGGAACCATTTGCATTTTTAACAAAGTTCAGTGTGATCGTGTTTTCACCTTTTATGTTGACTCTCTAAAGATATTCCTATAGCTGGCATTTTCCCCGGGAACCTTTACTGAATCTGTGGGTTTCAAGTTACTATCATAACGTATTACTGGACAATTAATTTGTAAGCACTGCTACCTATCCTAGAAAGCAGATTCTGAGAGGAATTCTTTTATCCTTATAATTTAATGTATCATGTAATGAAAACTAATCTATGTAGTTCAAATTCAGACATTAAAACAAGTTAAAGGGGTCAGTATATACAATAAATTTCCCTTTGCCAATTTACTCCGTTAATTTAGACATTGCCTTTTCACTTTAACTCATTAAAACTTTCTTGCCAAGTTTACTTATCTGTGTTAAGGGTACAATTAATATTATAATTTTTAATTATCCACTTGGTTTTATCAGAGCCAAAGTGTTTCCTTAAGTGCGAATATCAAAATAGAGCCTAAATTTTTTAAGAAAGTGAAGCACTGCAATTTCACTAATTCCTTAATAACACAAATATTTATGTATCTTCCTCCTTACTGTTTATGCATCAATAGTTGTGCTGTTTTGTTTTATTTTATAACCTTAGCATAATATACTACTGAAAGCTATATTTTGTACTACTTAATTCTGTACCACTCATTCTGATTTATGGCATCATTTTGTTTCCAGCTCACTCCTTATCTTCAAAAGGCTTGATCCAAAACTCATCAAATTCAGAGGAATAGATCCCACTGGGCTTTGGATTAGTCTAGTAGGGTGAAATTGTGGACTTCACGAAGTTTGCATTACATGCACAGATATGCAGTAGTGAGATTACTTGATAGATTTCTAATTCAGCTTCTTCTATTTAGGAGCAAGTTCTTGAGAATCCTGGCCATGCACTTGAAATTTAAGAGACCATTTTAGTTGCATATATTCATCCATTTTCTTACTATGACATTTGAGAATACATTTATTTGCCAGTTTGATTTTATCATCATTATGGAGCACTCATGTTTCTAATTTCTCCTACAGGCTCTTGAATTGTTAATGTTAACTCCTACTGAACCCAACCTTGTTTTCTAACAGAGGGATACCATTCCGAACTTGTATTGATGCTGAACTGTTAAAAATACCTTCTTCGGGAATGACAGGTTTACAAGTCGTAATAAAGTACAGCTCATCACAAAAGGATGGAAAAAGCGTTAATGCAGAAGACATCTGGTAAATAATATTACAATGTATTTATCTTGTTATTTCTTCGTTATAGATGTATGGAGTGATAGATATAGAATTATGAAATTGATTTAAGTTCTTCAGTGCAGCAGAAGCTGTTTTGTCATCTTCGGTGTTCTTGCTTTTCTTTTTCACCTGACATTGTTAAATTGGAACAACCTGGACATATCTTCCATTATATACCAGCTACAACATTCCTGGGTTTGCCATTAACTTGATAATTCCTAGTATTCTGGCTGGTTATGCATATAGACTGCTGCACACGAGATTGGTTTTATTAAATAAATACAGGAGGAGTGTGTTAATATGAAATGATTGTAACAGATACCACTAGATAATCATGTATGCTAGAAGCTACCTTAAAATGCATTTTTGATATATAGCTGCGCTGCCTGATACATAGCTATTGTGCAGCTGATTAGCTGGGGTGAGAAATTACTCATTCCCTTGTATTAACTACACTGTTTAACTACACTGTTTCCACCAATCAGTATGAAGTATGCCAACTTTGTTTAGCCTTTGCACTTGTGCAATGATGAACAAGTAATGCATAAAACAAACCCTCCTACCTAATCAAACATTCCTCAGAGATTTGAAAACAGAAACAAAGGGTAAATCCATTCATAGATTATAATGGTAAAACAAAATAAAGTTTGACATATGTATATGGAAACTATGAGCACATGATGTGAATATTTTTTTTAAACAACAACATGTTTGAATTATTAATAAATGCAAAAAATATGTTTTAACACAATATGGAACAATTGGAAGGATATATTTCTTTAGAATCACGAGGGTCAGGAAAGATCTCTGCTGAATACAAACACCATACATTTTTTTTCCCCTCTTGGTTTGCATTTTAACCTTTTTAAATGTCTATTTCATCGTGAAACACTGCCATGGTTATAGTTGGGAGAAGTTTCCCTTTTTCATCCTGAGCCTGTGGTACGATCTTCATTCTCTGAGTATATAATAAATGAAGTTTGTTAACCTTCAGGGTGTGAAACCCATTTTTCTCTTCTTGTCCTAGGGTGTTAGCTGTTGAGGACAGCTGACGAGCAATTCTTTAGGGAGGACTGTACTGCTATCCAGGAAAGGGCTTACATTTAATTTTGTCATATATCCTGGTTGCCAGGTTATTTGATTTTAAGATCATTGATGGATCTCTTTATGGGTATATTTTTTCTTAGTCATCAAGAAAGCTCAAAATATTTGATAAGAGTGATTTTATTGGAGAGTAGTAAATATCAACAGAATGAGATACCAGAAAGTTGGGGTTTGGGGGGAAGCTTTTTTCCCATTATGATAAGATTTGAGCAAACACAGTGCTTGCAGATTTGATAGGGATTGTGATGAGAGACCACTGTAATCATTTTCACTGGTGACTGCACATTAGATAGGGGCCTCCACCCTGCCCTTCTCTACAATTCTTATTGACTTTAGTGGCTCCTGTGTGAACAGATAATGCTCAAAATACTCATCAATGTAAATGCCATATATAAATAAAATCCTCAATTGAAACCATCACAAGCAAGTTGAAGTAAAGACAACGGAGTCTTTAACATTGAGCCCTTAGAGGAAACAATGTGCATGAACAACAATGCCAGCTTTAACTTTGAATTCGCAGTTGTGTGTTGGCTTGTACCCCAATTTTAACATTAATCAGAAGCTTTTCTGCATTTCATCTCCTCATTTACGAAAAAATCTTTGCTGAAAGGTTATATAAAACTCATTATTTACCTGAGTGACCAGAAAGGCTCTCAAAGTGCCATTCCAAGCTCTCGGGTGAATGCTTATTTATAGTTTTTTAATAGGCATTCATTACCTGATGGATTGGAAAGACTCTTTTTGAACCAGTTCCCGTCTATTGGTTAAATACAGATTGATAACTTTTTCTTTAAAAGCTTATTATTAACCAGATAAGCTCATCACCTTTTGATTTCTAAAGTGGTGATTAGTTTTAGCTTCCAAGGGTTTCTTCAAGATTTTCACTAGTGTACCTTAAATTTTGTCAGTGGGCCATATTCTGGAAATGAATTACAGTCGTGCAATGCTTGCAAAACCCAGACTGTGGAAGTAACATAAGCCCATTTGCACAAAGACATACCTCAAACCTACATTGCTGCTCACATATCGGCATGTCCAAGCACAGGGTGGAGAGGAGGTAAAATGGTGCAGGATATTTTAAAATGCCTGTGAGCTTGGTTGGAAACACATTGTTAGGTATATTTTGATGCCTAAAAAGACATAACAAGTCCTATTCACACCTCTGTGCAATTTGCACAGTCTTTGAGCTTCACTGATTTTGCTAGGTGTATATTTCTGCTTTTGAGGATTTGCTTCTAGCTTAAATTACTGTGGAAATGGAAAAAAACCTTGCATTTTTTACAAACACGGTTCGGCAGCATGGGCTCAGAAGCCCCATGCAAGCTACCTCTAAGGAGATGGCAGGTTACCCCATGCAGTGGCTCCCATTCTTGGTGAATTGAGATCTGTCCTGTCCCAGCCATTTCCTCATTAGTGCTATAGGTAATACTTCCTTGGCATGGCTCCAGCGAGCGGGCAGCTCCGGCTCCTTACCCACCTCTGCAGCTGTTAACACATCTGTAGGATTTCAGAATGACAAGTCCTGGCTAAAGAGGTGTAAAACAACATGGCCATGCATGCTCATGCCTCGTGATCCTTGAGGGCTCTTCCAGTTTGTAACTTATATCTTAAAATGATGCTTTTGAATAGCACCGGTTGAAGCTTAAATCCAACATAAAGATGAAATGGACTAAGAAGAAAAAAGAGCCCTAAACTTCCAGTGTTCCTGGAAAATGGGTAAGTTGACTGAATTCTCTGAGGCTTTCATAGAATTCCTATCAAACTAGAAAACTAGGAGCCTTGTTTTGCTTGGTTTTGTTATTGCTTATTTTAGGGCATAAGAATACCTCAGTTTTTACTTTCATCCCTTTCACTTCCCACTTTTTCTTCCATCATTTAATTTTTAACTTGGAAGTTTCCATCCTGTTTATGTTTTTTCTCCTCCGTGGGGTAAATATACGTAGCTAGGAGTGATGAATGCTCAATGAAGAGCGCGGTCCTTTCTCATCTGTTTGGTTAAAGCAAGATTTCAACCATCTGAAGACAACTCATACACTTCTGCGTTACTTCCCAGTTGTTTCAGAGAGATGGTTTACCTTCTAATTCATTTGATTATGCATAGATTCTTTCCATAAAAACGAGACCCAAGTTTCTGGTCTAAAATTAATTACTATCTGGGAATAAAACTTTTGGGTTAGGTGAGAAAATTGCAAATAAATACCCAAAGCCTTAAAGATTTTTGAGCTTAACAGAGAGAAAGGAAATTATAAAGGTCATAGTGTTGGTGTTCTTTGATATCACCTTTGCTATTGCAAAACTTCACAGGAAATGTCTATATCTTAACCATTTAAAGTATTACCTTTTAGGAAACCAGTTTTGCATTTGGTTAAGAAATCCTTAAAATTCTGTTTAAAATTATGTAAGCAGAAATAATTATACTCTTTGCCTCCCTCTGCTGGCTGTGCAGACAGAGATAATTGGCTTCATGTCGTGTGACCCTCTCATTCTAAGCTAGTGTGTTGATTATAGCAGTCTTTGTTTCAAGGATGGATAGAAATAGGTGGGGAAACAGCTATATATGAACGGAATTATGGAAGCAGAGGAAATTTTGAAAGAAACAAGAAGTCTTTATTTTTGAGGCTTTAAATTATTAGAAACATGTTTGTTATTAAAGAAGGTCCCTTTAGCCTCTCCTGAACTCATATTCTGGACTGGTTTAGGTGAGGACAGGAGAGTCGTACACAATTTCTTTGAAGAAAGGCCAGGTGCTGAGGTATAGCAACAATATTTTGGCAGGAAAATGGCAAATCAAATCCAACTGTCCAAGAGGGCTGGATATGAGCAGAGCTGAACAAATCTTTGTGTGTACACACATCATTCAGGTGCTTTGCATTACACAGAGAGCTCTCCACTTCATCAGTTTTCAGATGTTCTGCTCTGCACTGGTGTCACTCTGTATTGATGTATATTTTTCACATACATATCATAGCCAGTGCAGTCCTTTGTCCTACTCCCAGAGCCTCTGCAGCTCTCCAGGGACATTGCCTAAATCACTTTCAAGTGTCCGGTCTCCTGTGATGATGTGAGATAGTCCTCTCTGCTTTATTAGCAGTCTCAGAAAGCAACTCTGCAAGAGGACCTGTGGAGCAGCACAGTGCATTGCCAGCGGGAGAGAGCAGTCCCCACGCTCATCCAGCACCAGTCCTCTCCATGCCAGTGAGCCGGGGCTGGAAGGGACTCCATGTTCATGCTAGAGCCTCCCTAACAGCAAAGTCGGGGGACAGAGCAGGTGGAGCAGTGCCTCCCTCCAGAAAATTATTTTTCATGCTCTCAGGCATCGGTTTTAGTAGATCTTTTTTTTTTTTTGGTCCTGTGCCAGTGTACCTGGACATCCAGAACGACCTTCTCAAGGGGCAGGTGCAATGGTAGAGCTCATGGCCAAGTGGGCAAAATGAGAAAAAAGCAAAGAGTGTGCTTTTCATTAAAGCTAGTTAGGGGAAAAGAAAAAAAAAAATGGAGACATAAGTATTATTTGGAATTGATAAAAACAGCTCTCAGGCAAAGTGACAACACTGAATCTCCATTCCAGCATTCCAGCTTTTCTCCAGGTGTCTGTGCCACACCGTGCTCCCTCTGGCTGCACTGAACCTCTTGCATTCCCCGGCTCCAGGCCCAGCCCCTGCCCCCCCCCCGCCGGTGCCTGGCGGGGGGACGCCTCCATGGCTCGGTGTGCCCCAGCTTCCCCAGGCATGGCCATGCTGGAGACTCTGGAGATGGGGAAGATGGAGGAAAGCCCGTGGGTGGCTATGGCTTGAACTGAATAGCTGTTTGTGGTAAGGGTACAACAACCCACTGGGCATAAATCGTGGCTTTTCAGACACGCATAGCAGCAGCAGTTAATAAGAGCTTTAGGAATATTATTATTTTTAAAGAGAGCCTGTTGTATATCCCCCGGGCGGTGTCCCTGGTGGTAGGTCGGAGCAGGAGGCAAGGGCATGCCATGCTGGCTCTGCCACCATCATGCCCCTGTGGGCTGAGGGCCGGGCGCTGTATTTTGGCTCGGTGGGGCAAGGACAGCTGTATTTTGAGATGACGCTGCAGGTGAGATCTGCCCTGTCCCCCGAGTCTCTCAGCCCTCACCCTCCCCACACAGCAGGGCTGTGGCAGGGTTTCCTTCGCGCCCGGAGCC
>NW_009259593.1:2266574-2269676 GCF_000687185.1 Egretta garzetta
GCTGCGGAGGCAAGGGGGGAGGCGCCATCTTTGAGGCTGCCCCACAGCACAGCCTGTGCGCTGGACCAGTGAGGAGAGACGCCTTTGGTCACTGCGTTGTTTGGAAAAACCTCCCCAAAAGTGGCTCATGGTCTGCCAGGGACCTCTGGTCCTTAAGATCCTCCCAAAATATCCCTGCCTTTCTTCAGCCTGAGGCACCAAACTGGTGGAGACAAGGTATTTCTGTCCAGACACTGGCACCTACTGAAGCAGCTGTATATGAAGCAACACTGTAGTTCAATGACAACAAATACAGTGCAGTGTTCCTTGCCGTCAGCACCCACAAAGCGTGAGGTAACTTGCCACCAGGGAACAGCCCCACGCCTGCTTGCAGAGAGCTCTGCCACAGGTAAGCAATGTGCCTCGCAGATGGGCCAAGGCAAAGTCAGATGGTGAAGGTACACTGGAGAAATGGCCTTAATTACTGTAACGCAGGGCTTAAACTGTGAAACTGTAGTTTAAGAGGTAAGACATAAACATTTTCAGCAGATCTTTAAAATTTAGCTGTCTGCTTTAGGTGTTAAGCTGCAAATTTTCTGATAGCACAACAGCTTAAACATGGCGATTTCTGAGGTGACTGTGGAGGCAACCGGGCAGGCAGCCCTCATGCGGGATGGAGGTGCAGGCAGGGCTGCGTGGCACAGGCAGCGGGAAGGCTGTGTGCAACCAGCAGAGGACAGGGAGTACTGGGGTGGAACAGGGGATCCATCAAAGCAACCGGTGGGGAATACTGGCATTCATCAGTAAGGGAAAGCGGCCCGAGTGCTGGGGTGAGCCACAAGGTTATAATCATTAGAAGCCTAGGGTTTGCTGTGATCTTTGGGACAAGGATGGAGAGAAATGGGAGAAGTTGAAGGAAAGTGGTGAAAAGTGGTATATTGGTTAGATTAGTTGAGTAAGAAGAAATGCTTATCCAAAAAATTATTCCTGAGCCTTATCTCAGAGGTAAGAACTCACCATCTTTTTTAAATAGCTCCTGAAGAGCTCTGACAGCCTGAGAACAGGTTATATGTGAATTTGCTCCAAGAGCTAGGTCAGTGCTAACGCACTTTAAAGTTGAAGTTCAGCTATTACTTTGGATATTTTTTGCAGCTCTTTCTCCTCTTGGTCAATCATAATTCCTAGTGATTATAGCTGGGGAAGTAGACCCGCTATACCAATCCCACATAAATTTAAATGTTAAAGTTTAAATCCTGGAGCAACAGTTGTGTCCTGATCTTCTATATTGTGCTTGTACTGAGACTTACTGCACCTTTCACTCTTGCTCTTTTGGAGGATATCTGAGCCCCTGTTGTGCTGAATGGGAGACGGTCACAGAAGTATGTCTTGCATGGGGTTATAAAAGCTGTGTCTTTATTCTGGAAGCAGAATTTGCTCGATTCCACTAGGTGGATCTATTGAGAACATTGTTCACTATTTAATGTAAAAAATGTCTTTCGCTTTGGGAAAAAAAAAAAGGAACCTTTCTTTTTCATCACTTTACTCAGCTTCTTATGTTCTATAGAAATACAAAGGTGACCACTTTTGTCCATAAAAGCTCCAAAGCCATGTCTGTCAGTCTCAATAATACTTTGAAGGACTTTTTCTCTTCATTCCAGTTTTGCCCTTGTTTTGCAAAGGAAAAGGGTCAGCGCTGCCAGGGCTGTGAGAGAGGGAGGTGTGCCTCCACACTGGCCACGTGTTAGATGCCTCTTCCATTGCACATTTTTCTGCTGTCTATTTTGTACTTTATTTTGGATCCTTTCTTGGTGGCCGTGTTTTGATGAATTGTTGCAATGACTTTGTCACAAGAAGTGGCCAAAACAGACTCCTGGCCTTAGTATATGCTTTTAGTTGACCCATGCAACTTGTTTGTGGTGCTAGGCTCCATGATGGTTGACTGGTATGTGGAGGATGCAGATTTACCTCCTAAATCCACCCCACTCCACCCCCCTTTTTTTTTTTTTACAAATTCTGATTACCTCTACCACTGGATCCCTGTGATAATGGTAGATACAATTTTTGTGATCAAATCTATTCAGATACTTATTTTGGCTATGGCCCCTGGGAAATAGACAGCTTGTTCTCAAATGGGTTCTGCCTCTGGTCTGTTTTGAAAGCTGGGATCTCAGCGTCCTGTTTCTAGGAAGCTTTCTTACACAGTCTGAATGAGTGGGAAAAACTCCATCCACCTTGTCAGTTTGCTGGGGTTCTGCCCAGGAAACCCCCATGTTTGTAACAGGCGTTTTGGAAGGGGTTTCCCTTTTTCCTGTGAAAGTGTTTTATTTATGTCTTCTTGAACCATGCTTCAGCGACTTTCTTGCTGGATGACTTGTGTTTTCACTGGCTCAGACTGCCATGTAGATCGCACCACCTGTTCCAGAGTTTGCTGAAACATTTACTGTAAGTTTTCTGAAATTCCTTATTTAAAGTCTCTGCTATTAGATGATTCCTTTTATGTGCTTTTCCTTATCAATATTAAAGACCTGATGTTCTGCTCTTCCTCAGAAAAGAGACCCCCTCCTAAAGGCATTAAGCTTTCAATGGGCTTCTGCAGCCTTTGTTAAAAGAATGCCCAGTTGCTTATCACCTCTCTTTAGGAAGGAAATGCTGATCACACTTTTTAAGAACAAAGGCAGGATTATTCCTCAGTCCTTCCTCATAAAGCAAACAACTTATAAATATTTAAATATATAAAGCTAACGTTTCTCCCCCACCCATTGTGTAAATTACTGTATGACCACTTGTCTTTTGCTACTTTCCTATGTGAAGCCTCATAAAATACTCCTCCCACCTGAGCTTTTTGTTGGGCTCATCAAACTTGTGAGATCTGGGATTTTCTTCCCTCTTATTTAGGCTTGTCTGAAATGAGATCTTCCAAAAAGCTGTCATTCCACAAAGGTAGAAATCTGGGGGAAAGGTAATTTTGCCTGGCCAAAGAACCCGGCTCTTGTTTCATCTCATCCTACTTTCTGAGGTTGGACACGTCTGTAGCTGATAGCTTCCACTCCCTGAGAAGGTGCCCACTATGCTCTAAAACAGTGCAAGGACCTTGCAGAGTTAGGCAAACAACATACATCTCTT
>NW_009259593.1:2269689-2272096 GCF_000687185.1 Egretta garzetta
GTATTCCTGCTTACTCATGGAGGAGGTACAGAAGGGAATAAAATCAACCAAAGAAGTTGGAGAAGTAACTGGGGACAGTTGAGAGGGCATGAAGGCTTTGAAGAGAAAAGATCTGTCTCTGGATGCAAGAGGAAGAGGAAGGAACAGCACCGAAAAGATGGGGAGGAACAGGAAGGAATACTGGAGGGAACTACAAAAGCACTGATGGTGTCTGGGAGTACTATGAGTTCTTAAAGAGGCTGGAGCAAAGTATCCCTGAGCTCATGTCTGAGATCTTCTGAATCCCATTGAGCCTGTATATATCGCTTGTGTGCTGGAGCCTGTCACTGAGTCAATAAAATTTGGAGGTCTCTTGTCTTTAGGATGTACTCAGCTAGGGCATCTCTTCATGGTCCATTTTGGGAAGGCTTGGCCTTCCCAGCCCAAATAATCATGTCTATGAGGCCCTGTGGAAAAGGATTCTGATGAGTCTTGTTAACAGCGTCCTCCCCTGACAGCACCATTGCCTGCCCATGGTAGCTTGTTCTTCCAGATTTTGAGAACTCTTTGGTTGACATCTTCTTCCTGTAGAGTTGAGTTGGATGGTCATCTGCACCATCCAGCTGACTATAAGAAAAAAAAAATTGACTGGACATTCACCAGTGGTGGACCACAGCTCTGCCCTCAGTTTAGCGAGGGTTTAGTACTTAATCTGTTTCCTGGGAGTTGGTCCTTAATCTCTGCCCACTTGAAAGTTTCTGGAAGGAAATTCCTGATCCCTCCAGAACAGAAAGGGGAGAAGAAATACTTCAATTTTTGCAAGGATAAGAGTCAAAGTCCTCATGCTCATGCTTCATTTTCACTCTATTCATTGTCATTAAATGAGCATCATGAATTTAGCCAGAGGAACAGGAAATCCCAGTTAGATGTCTAAAGCTCCTCTGCTGTCAGTTGCTGTTTCACCTATCTCTAGTCAATATTCTTATCTTTGTTTCAGGAAAAAGAACCATGGGGTTTTCCTGAGCTCTCATTCTTGTGTAACTCTTTGTGCGGTGCTCTGAAATCTCCTGTCCGCCAGTGATTCCAGGTGCTTGATTTGGCCCCTGCCTCTGCAATGCCACCACCTCCTATGTGGTTTGTATTACGAAGCCCTAGGTCATGGAAATCATAAGGTGAAATCTGATATTTAAAAAAAAAGGTATAGCTCATTCCTTTATGAGACTGCTAATAATGTTCAGCCTTGACAGGGTTAAAAGGCAACATCCATTTCCCCATTATCTTGTTTAAAAAGTGCCTTTTTTAAAGTCCATATGGCGACTTCCTTTCGACCTGCTTTCCCATCCTCGTCTCTTTGTCAGGGCTGTCACTTATAAAGAATCACTTGACTTACAATAACAAGTTCAAAAGAAGACAGAATATAATCAGTTGATCCACGAAGAATTGAAATAAAGAACACCCCCACTGCTCCAGTTATCATTCCCATAGAGATAGTGATATTATTGATGTGATTGCTATGCTAATTTCTATAGAAAAAACTTGTATTTTGGAATTTGTTCAAAGAGAATTTCAGACACATCAAATTGGAAAATGCAGAGTGAATTCCTAAACTTTTTCGTATAGGCATGGGAATCTTTTTTTTTTTTTTTTTTTTTTTTAAAATATTGAATAGCTCTGAACAACTGTTTATAAACTTCACTTAAAAAATCAGTTGGAAAAGCCTTGCTAATTTTTCAGTTATTATAGAAAGTTAATTTATTGCAGTTTCAGGGAAAAAAAAAAAAAGTCCTATTGTACCTTTAGGGTTATTAATGTCACCCCCATAACCTGCAGAAGTGGGATTGGACCACGGAATCCAGAAACAGAGGCTAGGGGTTGTAAAAGATGGGTACATTTAAGTCCAGTGTTTAGGAAGAGCTAATTAATCCATACCCCTTCCTCTGCAATTCCATAGTCCCTCTGGGAATTGCCACAAACATAAACTTTTTTTTGTTCTTGGACTCCTATTTTAACTAGAAGGTTTCAGCTTGTGATGTTATGCTTTTTATGTAGTAAACTGATTTAAAATGTATGCCAGTCATCTTCAGGGAACTCATTTCAGTCAAGATGAAACTAGTCTTACCTGAATCAATGTTTTAAGTGTCCCTGTGGCTCGGCATTTTGAATAATCAATCTGTCTCCATCGCTTCTTAATCATGCGCATCACAGTCTTTTTTATTTGTCAACCCTTTCGGATCCTGGCTTTTTGTTATTAACATGCCCCTAATGTCACATGCAAGCCTTTTCTTTAAAACAAGCTGCTCATTGGTGTATTTTGATACTTTTTATTATTACTAAATCTTTTTTCCCATAATTACACCACAATCATTATATAATCCCATAACAAAGAGTCTATTGAGGCACCATGCTTTTGTCAACTATGGGACACAGA